>NC_044980.1:11257116-11565770 GCF_008728515.1 Papio anubis
GTGATTGAGCCATTTGCCTCTTTTAAAATTTTTTTTTAATTAAAAAAAGGTAGAAGTTTTGCGAATATCTGTGGATTCTCTATCCTCTGTCTGCTACAACCAGCCAAGTGGCGTGATGAGTTAGATGGACCCACTCATGGCCTGTGACTTCCTCAAGTCAGTCTCCTATGCCTGCCCCTGGGCAGAGGCAGCCAGACCCAATTTGGATTGGGGGTTTAGAAATCAAGCAAAAGCCACTGTAAACCTATAAATGTATTTTACATTCTACAATCCAGCTTCTGCCAAAGTATCACTGGGGTTTCAGCATTAGTTCCATTAATAGAAAGTGTTAACTTGTTTCAAGTTTTAAATTTCTTTAGTGTGACTAGCTCTGGGAAGCTTGTAGTGGAAAGTTGTCTGCACCAGTGCAGATCTGAGGCCCCCATGTAAGAGGATGCTATGCCTAATGTCTCCTTCAACACCACCGCTGCCCCATGAGGCAGCAGAATTTTAGAGCTGGAAGGGACGTTATCTCTAGATTGTGAGATCTCTGACACCAAAGGTAGAGTCTTGTTTACTTTGCTATGACTATTTTAGCTTTAAATTTACTTTTTGACTGGATAGTTTTCAGTAAGTGACTCTCTCATGAATCTAGTTCAACCTTCTTATCAAAAAGGAAAAATTGGTCACAATTTTACAATAGTGTCATGTGTCGAGTTGTAATTGCTGTAATATTTCCTAAATATGTTTCCTCGGATTCTTTGGTAACATTTTACCTCTTTCCATGATCAAGAATAATCTCTGTTGTGCTAAGCCTGGTCAGTGATATCTCATTATTTTCAAAAGCTTTTTATAATCCTAAGAAAAATAAGGCAATGTAATATAGTTAGTCCACATGTATTTTCAGAATTGGAGTGTTTATCCTGGTGATTACAACACAGCCCCTTAAAACTGGCTTGGATTGGTAGACCAGTAATCTGTTTTCTAACCTAAATTTACTTTGCTAATTTTTGTAGAGAAGCTAATAGTTGCTTCCTTATTTATTCTCCTTTTGTAGATACTTTGCAGCCAACCAAAGTTTCAACTATCTTTTATTTCTACCTCTTTTGGTTTGTGGGGGGACATGTTTTCCCTCAAATACCATAAAGTTTGACCCCAGGAACTTAATCCATATGCTACGATGAGTGAGTCTTTCTGGCTCTATAAAAATTTGATATAGAAACCTTAGAGTCTAGGCTAACTGGATTCTGTTAGGTGTGAAGATTGAGTGGTTATTCGAATTTGAAGCCAGAGTGGATGCCATGGCATGCTAAAGCAAAACATTGGAGGACAGAACAGAATTCATCAGCAAACTTGTCTTTGGAGAAAAGTAGGAGAGTGTTAGACATACCGTGAGAGGCAAAAGTGAAAAGAAGAAATGGTTTCAGGGTCTTCACTTTCCAATAACAGATCTATGTGCCATGGAAGTGCATTTTTTTCTAGTTCCACAAATATTTTCAAAATCATCCATGAGCTTTAACCAAAATAAACACCTATATGTATATCAGCTTGAGTGCCTGTTCTTACAATTAAATAATAACTAATATGCTATAGCTTTTTCAAGCTTCTGAATTAAATAAACCATTATAAACTCCCTTTCAGAAATGTTTGCCAAAAATATTTCTGTTTACGTTTCTCTATGTTCTTTTGTAGCTAAGATTAGTACTACTGAAGATGACTTTCTTCAAGCCGCTCTCTTTTCCAGTTGTAACATGACCTTTGGTTATAAAGGGCATCTGTTCCATTAGACTCTGAAATATTGATAAGGAGCTCTGTTTAGCTGGTGAACCACCAAGCATTGTTAGGTCAGTGTTTGAAAGTAGGTTTCCTGCTCAATTCTCCATTCTGCAAATGTGCTTTGGCTTTAAAGGTCAAGAATGGTACCACGGGGACTTTTGATTGCATTATCCTGATTTCTCAGCTATGAATCACTTTCTCTCCAAAGCTGTAGAAGCAGAGGCTCTAAAATAAATTTAGTCATTACCCGTTATGATATTACCTCCACTTCTTTGCCTGTCTGGCAAAATGCCTGATATTGGCTGACATTGGAAATGAGCTTTTTAATTCTGCTTTGGAAGAAAGGGGAAGAAAAAATAAAATTAACAAGATACAAAAAAGCTTCACAATCCTCATTTCTACCTTCTATTATTTGCCAGTGACTAATTTTCTAGTACACAGATTATATCTGCTTTTAAAGATCACATCATAGTTTCTATACAATTTATTCTGTTAATAAATCAATCCATTTATTCGTTTATTAAGGGGTATATAACATTGCACTATTTCTTTGTTTCTTCAGGGTAAATTATTTGCTTTTAATAAATTTATATTTTTTACACAAAACATATAAGCCTAAGTTGAAAATAGCAAAATACTAGCTCTTAATATGCCTGTGTATAATACAAAATAGTTATTCAAAGTATTTGCATTGTTTAGTATGACTTTAAAGAAAATGTAAAACATGCAACCATGGTTAATATATAAGTAATTATCTCCTTTTTAAATTCATAATAATGTAATTATTTATTTTGCTTAACGCAGTCATGACTCATGTAAAATCTGCCTGATTGACTTCTTACAAAAACTTGTCTATTTGCAATTTTGTTTAAGTTTCTTTTGTGTTCAAATATTAAACCCTAATATCCTGGGTTTAATAACAGTCATGTTAGTCCCCCATAATATCTTTCTAGGCATATATATATATGTGTGTGTGTGTGTGTGTGTGTGTGTATATATATATATATATAAAATAAGCATTACTGTTCCTTTCCCTGATCTGATAAATTCCTGACTTTAATGCAGTCTGTCATGGTCTGTAGCTCTCTTGTCAGGCCATCTCTTTCTTTGTCATTTATAGCTAATTTTAGTAGAATAAGATCTACACCCTTACAGAAACACTTCTTTCCCACTTTGTGTATTCCTAGTAGAAGAATCACCAATAATCGATGCTTGATGCCCATTGACCAAGGGATAGACACCTAATCCAAGTTGGGACAATAGTTCACAAGCAGGAATTTGAAATGGACTTGGAGAAACAAAATGACAGAGATGGCAGCTCAGTTAAATCCCATACTGTTGTAGTCATTTTCAATCATTAGAAAACCCACTCCATTTCTGATTTAATTTTGATTTATTTTTATTCAATCTTATTTTTAATTCAACTTCCCATTCCACATTGCTGACAGTTTTGAGAGTCATGTGACCTCACTGGTTGAGTAGAGATTGTAGTAGAGATGAAGATATGGACAAATGCCTTCCTCTCCCTCAAATTCTCCTAGAGATTGATTTCAGGAAGAAGGAAAGGAAAAGGATGGACTCTATGCATGGGTGTGAATTGAATATTCATTTGTTGGCTTTGTTCTGAATCACTGTTATCCTATGAAAGAGAGAAAGTTTAACAGAAACCTACCCATTCCCCACCCACCCATGGAGCAGAATAGGAGAAAAGGGGAAGGGAACCCTAATGCATTGTGAGCCCTACATTCTCGAAGAAGAGGGTCCATATCTGCCACCTGCCTTCAGAACTTTCTTTATTTGAAAGAAGATAGGGATTTTGTTTGTAAACTCTAGTGTGTGTTAAATACCTTGAGCGACTCTCTAAATTAAACAATATGCTAGATAAAAAACATTAAAAATGAATTTATTGAGAATGATTATGAAAATAAGGAATCCTTAGAATTCCCAGATAGAGTTAAAACAGAATTCCTGAGAAGAAAGCAAGAGCCAGAACAGACTTACATTCGGAGAGTTTCTGCCACACTCTGGAAACTTTGACTTTTTACTTGAATAAACAAGTACATGACATGTGACAGGCAATAATACTTATGATTTCCTTACAATAGTGATGGTAATAGGATGAATAAGAATTAGAATCAGCCTCCCAGCAGACATAAACTAAACTTGACTATATCAAACTTACGGGTGGGTGAAGGAGCAAATATCTCACTTGAGAATTTATCACTTCAAACAGGCTGTCATACAGACATTTGACCCAAATCCATGCCACCAGTAAGGTCCCTAGTCCCTGAAATAGAGAATTTAAAGTACTCTGGGTGGATAACGCCCCCAGAAACTGGTAGAGGTAAACACAAATACTGAAAGAACACAACTTCAACATTGACCTCAATGCATTCTTACTAATAAATTTCAAAGAGAACAATTGGCTCAAATTCAGAATTAAAAATTGTAGGAGAGTGGAAACATTAGTAAGAATTAGCTGAAACAGAGATTAGAGATCTGCAATGATTATAAATAATGAAATTGTCAGACACAGCATAGAATATAACCATATTCATATGTTTGAAAAAGCTAGAAAAAATACAAAATATTTGAAGAAAATACAGGATTATAAAAGAAAAATTGCTGATGTGGTTTGGCTGTGTCGCCACCCAAATCTCATCTTGAATTGTAACTCCCACAATTCCCACATGTCATTGAAGGAACCCGGTGGCAGGTGGCTGATTTGTGGGGGTGGGTCTTTCCTGTACTGTTCTTTTGATAGTCAATGAGTCTCATGAGATCTGATGGTTTTAATAATGGGAGTTTCCCTGCACAAGCTCTCTCTTGCCTGCCACCATCTATGTAAGATGTGACTTGCTCCTCCTTGTCTGCCACTGTGATTGTGAGGCCTCCCCAGCCATGTGGATCTGTAAGTCCATGAAACTCCTCTCTTTTGTAAATTGCCCAGTCTCGGGTATGTTTTTATCAGCAGCATGGAAATGAACTAATACAATGACTAAGCATATGTGAATGAAAAAAAAAATTCAAGAAATAGATTAAAAATTAATTTAATGCTAATTTAAATGTAATTGTTACATTTAAAATGTAATATACATCATTATTTAAGCACCACATTTACTCAGTTGAAGAGAGAGTTTGATAGTTCTTATATAAATCTGATGATATTATCTCAAATGTAGTCCAGAGGCATAGAAATGAAAAACACTGAAATAAATCTTGGAAATTTGGGTAATATTTTGATACATATAAAGAAGTTCCATAATGATCTAGATATTCAAGAAGAGGGGGCTAAGATTTCAGAGAATATAAATAAAAAGTATATCAGTCTTGACCCATTTCAGAAAAACTGCAGAACACAAAAGCAAGAGATCTTATAGGAAGTGTATGACTTTGGAGAGGTGGCCACCTTCAGGGTAAAAATAGAGTAACTGCAATTAGTAACAATGAAGATAGAACCTAATGGAATTCTATCTGCATTGAGTTAGAGAAAAAAATAACCTAAAATTCCATTTCTGGCAAATTGTCTTTTAGAAAAGGAGGAAAATAAGGACATTTTCAGATAATAAAACCAGAATTTACCACCAACCACATTTCTCATAGGTGAAAATCATCTCAAACAAATGGAGGAAGGGTAAGAAAAATGTTTGTGAAAATGAGAGTAAAGCTTAGTAAACATTGATTGCATAAAAACAAGAAAAAAAATGATGACTAAAGCCATAATTTCCATGTAAGTTAAAATTTAAAAACATATCCTAAAATAGACAGTATATGCACTTAAAAAATAGAGCATGTAACACCCCAAAAAATAGAGGGGAAAGGGGCGATGTTTGAAACACAACAAACCAACTCTTAATAGAAATAAAAGTTGGGAAAGGTGAGGAGGTTGGAGGGGAGGTTGTATCCTGGTCCTGCTGAAATGACGGCTATCTGCAAGCCCCTAGAGAGCTGTGAGGTACCACATCAGCTGGTCCTTTGAAATTAGAATATGGTCTGATTAACATCTTAGAAGTCAGAGGTTACTTCTTGCTGTCAATGCAAGAAAACTAAAATAATTTACACTGCCATTCTTCAAATTTATTTGGGAAAGGGTAGAGCTCACCTTCAAAATAAAAGTAGTTTTGTGAACACTATTTTATTAGCTGTAAATTTCATAAGTATGAAACGTAGAGGTTGAAATTTTTCTTGTTAAACACAAAAAATGCTTTAAAATTAAAGACTTTTATATTACGACGTATAATAATGATAGTATTCTGTTCTCTATAGTAAATATTTTGTAAAATAAAAATTACTGAATTTTATTTTGTTATACAAGACAAATATTATCTTCTAATGCAAACTACATGACCTTTCAGTATGTTTCAATGTTATTTTCCTTAAAATGAAGAAATACTGTAGAAATACTGTTCTCAGAATTTTTTCTTATATTTGGTGTTACTATTTCTAAGTGTGGATTCTCCAATATCAACAAAAAAAATCAGAATCAAGAAAACAGTAAAGGTTTCCTTCAAAAAATTTAGAATTAATATATAATTCTGCTCTCTTAGCAAACTTTCTAACATCCTCATTTGATGAACACATGATAATATCTTTAGCGAAATGAGCTTAGAAAACTGTTCTGTCATATTTATTTGTTTTTGTAGGCAGGTGACATTAATTGATTAATAATGAAAAAGCTACTTTATAATTGAATGATCTAATCAAAGTGATTAGAGCTCTGAGTGATTCAGTTATTTGATTTGATTAATTTGATGCATTATAACATTTTTATTTAAGGAAATCAAAAAGCTTAAAAGGTAAAACTGTAACAGGTAAGGTAAAGGATATAGTAAAAGTAAAACATAATTTTTAGGGAGGTGAAATTAAAACATCTCATATCTGGATACTACATTATATTTGTTTTTCAAATTTTGTTTTTTAACAGGAATATTGATTTTATATTTTTCCAATTTTGAGGCACAATTGACAAATAAAATTATATATATTTACAGTATATCACATGATGTTTTCATAGATGTATACATTGTGAAATGATTATGACACTCAAGCTAATTAACATATCCATTACCTCACATACTTACCATTTTTTGTAATGACAACATTTTAGATTTACTGTCAGCAATTTACAAGTACATGATACATTATTATTATCTATAGTCGACATGCTATGCAATTAATCTACAGAACTTACTCATTCTATCTAATTGAAACATTGTACACTTTGACCAATATCTCCCCACCCAACCTCCCCTGGGCCCCACATCCTGGCTGTATTAGTCTGTTCTCACACTGCTATAAAGAAATACCTGAGACTGGGTAATTTATGAAGAAAAGAGGTTTAATTGACTTACAATTACACAGGCTCTACAGGAAGCATGGCTAGGAGGCCTCAGGAAACTTACAATCATGGTGGAAGGGTGAAGGGGAAGCAAGCATGTCTTCACATGGTGGCATGAGAAAGAAAGAGAGAAGCGGTAAGTACCATACACTTTTGAACAACCAGATCTCATAAGAACTCACTCACTATCACGAGAGCAGCAAGAGGGAATCTGCACCCATAAGCCAATCACCTCCCACCAGGTCCCTTCCTGAACACTGGAAATTACAGTTAGATGTGAGATTTGGGTGGGGGCACAGAGCCAAAGCATATCACTAGCCATGGCAACTACCATTCTACTCCATGCTTTTATAAGTTTGACTTTTTAATTGTAATTTTAAAAAATGTTTGTTACTTGGGCATGTTGTGTAGTGATGAAGTCTGGGCTTTTAGTGTAGCCATCATCCGAATATTGTGCATTGTACGCATTAAATAATTTCTCATCTTTCACCCCCCCAACCCTTCTGAGTCTTCAGTGTCTATTATTCCACACGCTATGTACACATGCACACATTATTTAACTTCAAGTTATAAATGAGTGCATGTGGTATTTGACTTTCTGTTTCTGAGTGGTTTTACTTAAGAAAATGGCTTCCAGTTCCATCCACATTGCTGAAAAATACATGATTTCTTTCTTTTTTTTATGGCTGAGTGGTATTCCAGTATATATAAACCATACTACCTTCTTTCCTTTCTCCTTCTTTATCTCTCTCCCCCTCCTTTCTCTCTCCTTCCTTTCTCTCTCCCTTCCTTTTTCTCCTTCTTTCCATTTCTCTCTCTCTCTCTCTTTCTTTCTTTCTTTCTTTCTTTCTTTCTTTCTTTCTTTCTTTCTTTCTCTCTCTCTCTCTTTTTCTCTCTTCCTTCCTCCCTCCCTCCCTTCCTCTCTGCCTCTTTCTCTCTTTCTTTCTCTCTTTTTCTTTCCTTCCTTCCTCCTTCCTTCCTTCCTTCCTTCCTTCTCTCCCTCCCTCCATCCTTCCCTCCTTCCTTCCTTCCTTCCTTCCTTTTATCCCTCCCTCCCTCCTTCCTTCCTTCTTTCCTTCCCCTCTCTCTCTCTTTCTTTCTTTTTCTTTTTGAGACAAGATCTCTTTCTCTGTCACCCAGGAGTGTGTGCAGTAGTGCAATCATAGCTTACTACAGCCTCAAACTCCTGGGTTCAAGCAATCCTCCTGCCTCAGCCTCCCAACATGTTGCGATTACAGGCAAAAGCCATCTGCCTGACCTTAAACCACGTTTTCTTTATCCACTATCTGTTGACAGACACATAGTTTGATTCTAAATCTTTCCTATCATGAAGAGTGCTGACATAAACATATATGCGCAGGTACCTTTTTTATATAATGATCTTTTTTTCTTTTGGTAAATACCCACTAATGGGATTGTGGGTTTGAATTGTAATTTTATTTTTAGTTCTTTGAGAAATCTCTATACTGTTTTCCATAAAGATTGTACTAATTACATTCCCACCAAGAGTATATAAGCATTTTCTTTTTTACCACTTCCACACCATCTATCGTTTTTCAACTTTTTAAATAATGGCCATTCTGGCTGGAGTAAGATGACATTTCATTGTGACCCCAGTTTTACTATTCTGCATATGGAAATCCAACTTTCCCTTTCTTTATTCTATTCCATTGATCTATATGTCTATTTTGTGCCAGTATCCTACAATTTTTTCTGTTCCATTGGTCTCTATGTCTGTTTTTATGCCCGTATTTGCTGTTTTCATTACTATAGCTTTGTAGTATATTTTGGAGTCAGGTAATGTGATGCCTTTAGCTTTGTTACTTTTGCTCAAGACTTCTTTGGCTAGTTGGAGTATTTTGTGGCTCTATGTATGTTTTAGATTTTTTTGTGTGTGAAAAATAACTTTAGAATTTTGAAAGGAATTGCGTAGAACCTGTAGACTGCTTTGGATAGTATAGACATTTTAACAACAGAAATTCTTCTAATCTATAAACATGAGGTATCTATTTATTTGTGTCTTCTTCAATTCGTTTCATTGATGTTTTAACAGTTTTCAATGTGTAAATTGGCTAAATTTATTCCTAAATATTTTATAATTTTTTATGCTTTTGTGAATGGAATTACTTTTTAAATTTTTTTTCGTGTGGGCATAGTAGGTATATATATTTATGGATTACATAGGATATTTTGATACCAACATGTAATGTGTAATAATCACATTGGAGTAAATGAGGTATCTAACACTTCAAGCAGTTATTCCTTGTGTTAAAAACAATCCAATTATACTCTTTTAGTTATTTTTAAATGTGCAAGTAAATTATATTTTACTATAGTCACCCTACTGTGCTAGTAAATACTAGGTTTTATTCAATCTTTCTATTTTTCATAGGCATTAACCATCCCCACATCCTCCTCAACTCTCCACAACACATCCCAGCCTCTAATAACCTTTTTTTTACTTTCTATATCCATGAGTTCAATTGTTTTAATTTTTAGCTCCCAAAAAATAATGAGAACATACAAAATTTGTCTTTTGGTTCCTGGCTTACTTCACTGAATAATTAATGACTTCTAGTTTCATCCTTATTGTTGCAAATGATAGAATCTCAATCTTTTTTATGGCTGAAAATACTCCATTGGGTATATGTACCATATTTGGATAAAAGTTATTTTAACTGAGGTGAGATTATATTACATTGTAGTTTTGATTTTCATTTCTCTTATGATCAATGATGTTGAACACCTTTTCAAATACCTGTTTCCCATTTGTATGTCTTCTTTTGAGAAAAGTCTGTTCAAAATTTTGCTCCTTTTTAAATGGAATTTTCGCATTTTTCCCCTATGGAGTTAAAGTTGTTTAAGTTCCTTATATATTCTAGCCATTAATCCCCATGAGATGAATAATTTGCAAACATTTTCTCCTATTCTGTAAGTTTTTTTTTCACTTTGTTGATTGTTTCCTTTTCTGTGCAGAAGATTTTCTGACTTGTTGTGATCCCATTTGTCCATTTACACTTTGGTTGAAAATGATCCTCGTGCAGAGAAAAATAAAGTGTATTCTGTAGTCATTTTATGAAAAGTGGGTAAACATTTATTAGATCCATAAATGGGATTTCTTAGCTTCATTTTGGGATAGTTTATTATTAGCATACAGAAACTATTGATTTTCATATGCTGATTTTGTATCCTATAACTTTACTGAATCAGTTTATTAATTGTAACACTTTTTTGATGGAGACTTTAGGGTTTTCTACATATAGGACTATGTCATCTGCAAACAGACAATTTTACTTCCATTTTTATTTAGATGACTTTATTTCTTTTTCTTGTGTAATTGTTCTCACTAGTACCTCCAGTGTCATGTAGAATAGAATTGGTGAAAGTGGACACTCTTGTCTTGTTTCTGATCACATCAGAAAAGCTTTCAGTTTTTTTTACTGTTGAGTGTGATATTAGCTGTGAGTTGTCATATATGGCTCTCGTTATGCTGAGGTTCATTCCATTTCTATACATAATTTCTTGCGAATTTTTATCATAAATGGATGTTAAATTTTGTCAAATTCTTTCTCTGTATCTATTGAGATGACCATATAATTTTAATGCTTTATTTTGTTAATGTGTACTTCACACTTATTGATTTGCATATATTGACCCATTCTTGTATCCCGGGGATAAATCTTCATTTGGTTCTGGTGTATGATTCTTTAAATATGCTGTTAAATTGAACTTGCTAGTATTTTGTGTTTTTTGCATTTATGTCCATCATGGATATTGGACAGTAATTTTATTTTCTTGTAGTTTACTTTTCTGGGTTTGACACATGGTAATGCTGGGCTCATAACATGAATTTGGAAGCGTTTCCTAATCTTCAATATTTTGAAAGAAATTAAGAATGATTGGCATTAATTATTTTAAAAAATATTTGGTAGAATTCACCAGCAAAGCCACCTAGTCTTGGATTTTCTTTGCATGTTGTGATTACTGACTCAATCTCCTTACTCGTTATTTATCTGTTCAGATTTTCTATTTCTTCATGATTCAGTGTTGGTAGGTTGTACGTTTCTGGGAATGTATTTGCTCCCTATAGGTTACTTTTCACTTTCAAGTGTGCTTAATTATATACAATAAAAAGTGAGGATTGTGTTTGTGGATACTTCTGAAATTAAATTAATTTCCTCTTTATAAACTGGATTTCTCTGGTAAGTCTTCCAGTTTTTATATTATGCTTTATAAACAGTAATTGCTTTTTGATGATATTCAGTGTGAAACATTTTCTCTACATGTAAAGGCTCATGTGAAGAAATATATCTGATTAATTTTAGGGTGTTTAAGAAACATGTAATCACATATTGTTTTCCTCAGCTTAATTTTCATTCTTTTCAAGCTTCTAATTCTCAGAATTATAACCATCATATAGCCATGACTTTGATGATGATTAAATAGACAATAAAAATTTCCTTTTAACAAGTCATTTCTCAACTTACTGTTGATTCTAAATAGCCTTGGTCTAATTCAATGAGTAAACGACTCATTTGCTTATTTCTGGCAACCAAGTCTGAAATTCTTTGTTTCTTATTTGACTATAGGTGTCAGTGAAAAAAAAGGAGAGAAAAATACTTTGTTACAATTAAAATAACAAATTGAATTTTAGCCAGAACATTCAAAATACAGTGATCTGTGCTGGTTCAACTTATGATTTTTCAATTTCACAGTGGTGTGAAAGTGATGTATATTCAGTAGAAACTGTACTTTGAGTACCTATACAAGCATTCTGTTTATCACTTTTGGTACAGAATTTAATAAATTACATAAGATATTCAACATTTTATTATAAAATAGACTCAGGGTTAGATAATTTTGCTCAACTCTAGGCTAATGTGTTTTAAGCATGTTTAAGATAGGCTAGGCTAAGCTATGATGTTGTCAAGGAGCATCTATACTGCGATTTAATTAAAGATAGTACACACAGAATTTTTCTTCCTCAACATAATTTTTATTTGATTAAGTTCTATTACCCAGTCTATTTGCTTAGCAGTTTAAAATGGTTTTATGCTTTCATTTGTTTAATATTATAGAGTTCTTTAAATATAGTCTACCCATTGATAATCTGGAAGAGATGCCCAGCTTGCCAGGTGTGACAATACCATGATATCCCCAAATGAGCAGAAACAATAGTTACAGAAGATCAACAAGGCAGAGAAAGATGACTGTAAGCATGCATGTAACAAGACAGGGACAATACTACTCCACAACCAGAGAAATGGTCCAAATCTCCCTCTTCTGACATTATAGATGCTTGATCTGTTACCTATGCCTTGATTCTTTCAAAGTGCTAGAGATGTATACATAATATTTATCTGTAATAAAAATATTATGCTAAATTAATTATAAAATGCTAGTTATATATTTATATTATACAATGTATTAAATATATGATATATATAAAAATATATAATATAAAATAATAGATATATAATTTTATTTGTGTTAGTATACTTACATTTATTTATATCATATAATTATATTTTAGAATATTTATAATATTTTTATATCTATATAATCATATAATTATGTAACATGATAAATTATTATGATAATTATTATTTGTGTGATTCTTATAATATTGTCCCTCTTTTTTGACATCTAATCTCAGACTAGCTCCTGCTTGCTTACATTATCCTCCTTAAAGTCATCCAGCAAAAGGTCAAATTTTATATGAATCTCTTTTCATATCTCTCTTACTGAGACACCCCCACAGTTCCTCTATTGTGTGTTCATCCTTGCTACAACCAAATAAATAAATCTGACTTTATGAATTCATTTAAGGTTTTAGTATGAGCATAACATCATTCAGCTAATCAGTCAGAAGATGAGTGTGCAAGTCATGAGCACATCATTTACTTCTATGCAAGTCTCGGCAGACACCTACTGGAATCACTCTGACCTTGCATTCCTCATCTAGAATGGTGGTTAACAATGCCAATATTTAATGGTTTTGAGGGCCAAAATTGTGGTTGCTAATATTGACATATTTTATTATTTTATTCTTTAAGCAACATTCCATTTCTCCTTACCTCATTGCCACTGCAAGTTCACCTTTTGCACTCAGTTTCACGGATAGAAAATACTACTTTCTGCATTGCCATGTAGAGATAAGGCTGATTGCTTAATATGTCATCCGTGCGTTGTTGATTAGTTTAAAAGTGCTCAAGAATCAGTTATCATGGATTATCTACATACCTCCATGATTTTGGTGGGTGATGTTTCTTTGGTTGACCCGTCCACCCTGCTATTTAAATGGTTTATGTGAAGCAAAGCACAATAGGCAAGTCCTTCAACAACAAATGCTGTGTTTTGTGAATAACATTTCATTAAATTAAATGAAGTATTCAAACACATCAGACTTGTGTTGTCATAGTTCTAAAGCAAAATCAGGATTCCATTTCAGACTCAATAAATCAAAATCTCTGAGGATGAGACCCAATAATTTGCATGTTTTAAAAGTACACTGGTTTCCTAAGCACCCTGAGGATACAGATTCTGATCTAAGATCTACACAACTATGCCTGTGACAAATATGATCTGCATTTTAACTTTAAAAATATTCTATCTGGGGCATAAATTCTTACCTTTCAAGTCACAGAAGGAAAAAATATTGATAAAAAAATTAACAAAATCCTAAACTATTTTTTAAATTAAAAAAAAAAAACCCACATAGGATTTCAAGGGAAAAAAGACATAAGGAAATGTAAAATATTTCTTACTCCAGAACAATGATACAAGCAATTGTTCCATTATAATTTAAGACATCTCTAGTAGACTGAGTTTACTTAGCCTGCAGGCTTACAAAAAATATTGACATACCTGGATAAGATGGGCCAGAATAGTTTGTTGAGACTTTAGGCTATCTCAGCTGCACATGTGCTAATTTCCTTGTGTCAATCAACTTGTCTGCCAATGTTATGAATCTCTTTTGACTGTAAAGGAATTATTAAATTGACTTCTCTGGCTTTTGTGGGAGGGAATTTTGTTTGTTTGTTCGTTTTTTCCTGCAGGGATTTCTCACCACTATGTATTTGTGTCTGTATTTATTTGACCCAGGGCTGAAGTTGTAGAAATAAGGTTCTTTATGTGTTTGTACTGACACACACCCTTCTCTTACTTAAAAAGGGATGCTAATTAGCCACTTAAAATATTCTGTTTGTAAATGCAGTCATTGTGGCTGTGGTCAATTCTTTTGGATACCTTTTGAGATTAATTATTACTTGGGCTCCTTATAGCAATGCCCCTCAAACAGTCATATAAAAGGAGAGGAAATATACACAAAGTATAAAGAAGGGAAATTACCTTTCTATGTTCAAGAGCATCAAGAGCTCTGGCTCCTAAATTGTCTTTCCTGGCTTGTATGACAATTGCTTGAAGTATGTTTCACATCCTAAATTTTAGATTTAGAAGTCAGATAGAATGGAATAATCCATTGCTTCTGTCTTTGCCATATTTTAAAATTACCATCCTAGAATAAGAAGAGTTCAGAGGCATGGCTTTTCACTCTTTTTTTTTGGAAGAAATAAGGAAATCTCAAATAAATATACAAAAGAGACCAATGAAGACATAAGAAAATTTTGAGTGACTTGGGAAATGGTCTTTAACCCTAGAGTTAAGCCCTAGCTCAAATTACAACCCCACAGAGTAGCGTCACGCAGAACAGCACATAATGAAAAAGGGAAGAATCTAGCTATCTGCTCCTGAGTGTCCTTGCTTGCCCAGGAATTTTGTGAGGTTCTCCCATGTTGTAAGTATAAAATCATTTCTGACAAAATGGATTGGTATTCTTCCTCCTGCAAGTATTTATAAATTGCATTATAGAATCTCTGAAATTTAAAGGAGCTCCTGTTCTGACTGGGTTAATCGAGACTGATAAACCCTTATTGAATCTAGGATGATGAAATCCATAATTATCAGATAAAGAAAAAAATTGAACATCTTACACTTAAAATGTGGAAGCTGTATGATGAACACCTTTTTAACAAAAATTGCCTGCTAATGTTGTAATAACTCAATGGTGATGTCCAGCTGCTGGATACAAAATATATATATATATATTTCTTGTCATTGGGTTAGAAATCAGTAGTTATAAAATTATGCTAATAACATCCCTGAAATATTTTACTGTATGGGATATACATTTGAAACATATGTAAGAATCTGAGTTCATAAATACTTCTAGTCCAGATAAATCTTTGGACAATGCTATAGTAATAGTACTGGTTTAAAAATATCTATACATTCTTTCCCTAATTTTGTCAACTCTGGAATAAAATGTAAGAATGGTATATTAATTTTTATAACATTTAATTTTATTTTTCTTATAGAAAATCTCATTATTTTGAGCTTTCTAAATTTCCTATATTGTTTTTTAAGGGGTAGTCATATATATAGTCATCATTGTTTCCACAAATTATTTAAAATTATGGCAATGCAGTCAGATTTGGGATTTAATACTAATATTATTTGGAAGTGTTGCCTTCTGTGACCATCAGTTAAAGTTGAATATCATGTGGAATCTTTTCCTCCACCTATGCCACTTGAGTGTTGTGGACTCTTGCCATTTCAGTCCAAAAGTCACCCCAACTGCTAACTGTTAGGCCCTCTGTTTCTTTGCCTAAAGGTTTTCTCTTGTCACTGGAGCCTGTTTTGCCACACATGTAGCTGGCTGGAAGAGTCAGGGAATTGATGTTCTCTGGGAAAAGCCTTCATTCAATGTCTGACAGGAATTGATGAAAAAAAAACATTCCTGGCCCAATAGGAATAGCTCCGGTCTGCAGCTTCCAGCAAGACTAATGCAGAAGGCGGGTGATTTCTGCATTTCCAATTGAGGTACCTGGTTCATCTCACTGGGACTGGTTAGACAGTGAGTGAAGCCCATAGAGGGCAAGCAGAATCATGGTTGGGTGTCTTACCTCACCTGGGAAGTGCAAGGGGTCAGGGAACCCCATCCCCTAGCCAAGGAAAGTCTTGAGGGACCCTGACTTGAGGGATGGTGCTGTCCAGCCCAGGTACTACACTTTTCCCACAGTCTTCACAACCCGTAGACCAGGAGATTCCTTCAGGTGCCTACACCACAAGGGTTCTGGGTTTCAAGCACAAAACTGGGCAGCCATTTTGGCATACACTGAGCTAGCTGCAGGAGTTTTTTCATACCCCAGTGGCACCTGGAATGCCAGTGAGACAGAACCATTCACTCCCCTCGAAGGGGGGCTGAACCAAGGGATCCAAGTGGTCTTGCTCAGCAGATCCCAGCCCCAAGGAGCCCAACAAGCTAAGATCTACTGGACTGAAATTCTTGCTGACAGCACAACAATCTGAAGTCAACCTGGGATGCTCCAGCTTGGTGGGGGAGGGGCGTCCAACATTACTGAGACTTGTGTAGGCGATTTTCCCCTCACAGTGTAAACAAAGCCACCTGGAAGTTCAGACTGGGTGGAGCCCACCTCAGCACCACAAAGCTGCTCTAGTCAGACTACCTCTCTAGATTCCTCCACTCTGGGCAGGACACCTCTGAAAGAAAGGCAGCAGCCCTAGTCAGGGGCTTATAGATAAAACTCCCATCTCCCTGGGACAGAGCACCTGGGTAAAGGGGCAGCTGTTGGTACAGCTTCAGTAGATGTAAATGTTCCTGCCTGCCTGCTCTGAAGAGAGCAGCAGATCTCCCAGCACAGCTCTCAAGCTCTGCTAAGGGACAGACTACCTCCTCAAGTAGGTCCCTGATGCCTGCCTCCTGATGGGGAGAAACCTCCCAGGAGGGGTTGACAGACCTCATACAGGAGAGCTTTGGCTGGCATCTGGAGGGTGCCCCTCTGGGATAAAGCTTCCAGAGGAAGAAGCAGGAAGCAATCCTTGCTGTTCTGCAGCCTCCGCTGGTGATACCCAGGCAAGCAGGGTCTGGAGTGGACCTCTAGCAAACTCCAGCAGTCCTGCATAAGAGGGGCCTGACTGTTAGAAGGAAAACTGACAAATAGAAAGCAATAGCATCAACATCAACAAAAAGGACGACCATGCAAAAACTCCATCCAAAGGTCACTAACAGCAAAGACCAAAAGTAGGTAAATCCACAGAGATGAAGAAAAACCAGTGCAAAAAGGATGAAAATTCCAAAAACCAGAACGCCTCTTCTCCTCCAAAGGATCACAACTTCTTGCCAGCAAGGGAACAAAACTGGATGGAGAATGAGTTTGATGAATTGACAGAAGTAGGCTTCAGAAGGTGGGTAATAAACTCCTCTGAGCTAAAGGAACATATTCTAACCCAATGGAAGGAAGTTAAGAACCTTGATAAAAGTTTAGGGGAACTGCTAACTAGAATAACCAGTTTAGAGAAGAACACGAATAACCTGATGGAGTTGAAAAATACAGCACAAGAACTTCATGAAGCATACGTAAGTATCAATAGCTGAATTAATCAAGGGGAAGAAAGGATATCAGAGATTGAAGATCAACTTAATGAAATAAAGCATGAAGACAAGATTAGAGAAAAAAGAATAGAAAGGAATGAACAAAGCCTCCAAGAAATATGGACTATGTGAGAAGAGCAAACCTACATTTGATTGCTGTACCTGAAAGTGATGAGGAGAATGGACCCAAGTGGGAAAACATACTTCACGATACTATCCAGGAGAACTTCCCAAACCTAGCAAGATAGGCCAACATTCAAATTCAGGAAGTACAGAGAATGCCACAAAGATACTCCTCGAGAAGAGCAACTCCAAGACACGTAATTATCAAATTCACCTAGTTTGAAATGAAGGAAAAAATGTAAAGGACAGCCAGAGAAAAAGGTCGGGATACCCACAAAGGGAAGCCCATCAGACTAATAGTAGATCTCTCTGTAGCAACCCTGCAAGCCAGAAGAGAGTGAGGGCCAATATTCAACATTCTTAATGAAAAACATTTTCAACCTAGAATTTCATATCCAACCAAACTAAGCTTCATAAGTGAAGGAGAAATAAAATCTTTTATAGACAAGCAAATGCTGAGGGATTTTGTCACCACCAGGCCTGCCTTACAAGAGCTCCTGAAGGAAGCAGTAAATATGGAAAGGAAAAACCGGTACCAGCCACTGCAAAAACAAACCAAAATGTAAAGACCATCGACACTATGAAGAAACTGGATTAACTAATAGACAAAATAACCAGCTAGCATCATAATGACAAGATGAAATTCACACATAACAATATTAACCCTAAATGTAAATGGGCTAAATGTCCCAATTAAAAGACACAGACTGGCAAATTGGATAAAGAGTCAAGACCCATCAGCGTGCTGTATTCAGGAGACCCATCTCACATGCAAAGATGCACACAGGCTTAAAATAAAGGGATGGAGGAAGATCTACCAAGCAAATGGAAAGCAAAAAAAAAAAAAAAAAAGCAGGGGTTGCAATTCTAGTCTCTGGTAAAACAAACTTTAAACCAAAGATCAAAAAAGACAAAGAAGGGCATTACATAATGGTAAAGGGACCACTGCAGCAAGAAGAGCTAGCTACCGTAAACATATATTCTCCCAATACAGGAGCGCCCAGATTCATAAAGCAAGTCCTTAGAGATCTATGTAGAGATTTAGACTCCCACACAATAATAGTGGGAGACTTTAACACCCCACTGTCAATATTAGACAGATTGAGACAGAAAATTAACAAGGATATTCAGGACTTGAACTCAGCTCTAGACCAAGTGGACCTAATAGACATCTAAAGAACTGTCCACCCCAAATCAACAGAATACACATTATTCTCAGCACCACGTTGCACTTATTCTAAAACTGACCATATAATTGTAAGTAATACACTCCTCAGCAAATGCAACAGAACAGAAATCATAACAAACTGTCTCTCAGACCACAATGCAATCAAATTAGAACCTAGGATTAAGAAATTCACTTACAATCACACAACTACATAGAAGTTGAACAACCTGCTCCTGAATGACTACTGGGTAAATAACAAAATTAAGGCATAAATAAAAGTTAGTTGAAACCACGGAGAACAAAGACAAAATGTACCAGAATCTCTGGGACATAGCTAAAGCAGTTTAAAGGGAAATTTATAGCACTAAATGCCCACAGGAGAAAGCAGCAAAGATCTAATATCAACACTCTAACATCACAATTAAAAGAACTAGCAAAGCAAGAGCAAACAAATTCAAAAACTAGCAGAAGACAAGAAATAACTAAGATTAGAGCAGAAATGAAGGAGATAGAAACTCAAAAAAACAAAAAAAACTTCAAAAAAATCAGTGAATCCAGGATCTGGTTTTGTTTTAAAGATTAAAAAAAGATAGACTGCTAGTCAGACTAATTAAGAAGAAAAGAGAGAAGAATCATATAGACACTAAAAAATGATAAAGGGGAGATCACCACTGATCCCACAGAAATACAAACTACCATCAGAAAATACAATTCTATGCAAATAAACTAGAAAATCTAGAAGAAATGGATGAATTCCTGGACACATACATCCTCCCAAGACTAAACCAGGAAGAACTCGAACCCCTGAGTAGACCAATAACAAGTTCTGAAGTTGAATAACAGTAATGAATAGACTACCAACCAAAAGAAGCCCAGGACCAGAAGAATTCACAGCCGATTTCTACCAGAGGTAAAATGAGAAGCTGGTGCCATTCCCTCTGAAACCATTCTGAATAATAGAAAAAGAGGGGCTCCCCCTAACTCATTTTATGAAGCCAGCATAATCCTGATGCCAAAACATGGCAGAGACACAACCAAAAAAGAAAATTTCAGGACAATATCTGTGATGAACATCAATGTGAAAATCCTCAATAAAATACTGACTAGCTGAATCCAGCAGCACTTTAAAAAGCTTATCCACCATGACCAAGTCAGCTTCATCCCTGGGATGCAAGGTTGGTTCAACATACCCAAATCAATAAATGTAATCTATCACATAAACAGAACCAATGACAAAAACCACATGATTATCTCAATAGATACAGAAAAGGCCTTCAATAAAAATCAACACCCATTCATGCTAAAAACACTCAATGAACTAGGTATTAATGGAACATATTTCAAAATAATAAGAGCTATTTATGACAAACCCACAGCCAATATCTTACTGAATGGGCAAAAGCTGGAAGCATTCCCTTTGAAAACTGGCACAAGACAAGGATGCCCTCTCTCACCACTCCTATTCAACATAGTGTTAGAAGTTCTGACCAGGTCTGCCAGGCAAGAGAAATAAATAAAGTGTATTCAAATAGGAAGTCAAATTATCTCTGTTTGCAGATGACATGATTGTATATTTGGAAAACCCCGTCATCTCAGCCCAAAGTCTCCTTAAGCTGATAAGCAACTTCAACAAAGTCTCAGGATACAAAATCAATGTGCAAAAATCACTAGCATTACTATACACCAATAACAGACAAACAGAGAGCCAAAACATGAGTGAACTCCCATTTATAATTGTTACAAAGAGAATAAAATACTTAGGAATACAATTTACAAGAGATGTGAAGGAACTCTTCAAGGAAAACTACAAGCCACTGCTCAAGGAAATAAGAGAGGACACAAACAAATGGAAAAACATTCTTGCTCATGGATAGGAAGAATCAATATCATGAAAATGGCCATACTGGATAAAGTAATTTATAGATTCAATGCTATCCCCATCAAGCTACCATTAACTTTCTTCACAGAATTAGAAAAAACTACTTTAATTTCATGTGAAACCAAAAAAGAGCCCCTATAGCCAAGTCAATCCTAAGCAAATAGAACAAAGCTGGAGGCATCATGCTACCTGACTTTAAGCTATACTACAAGGCTACTATAACCAAAACAGCATGGTACTGGTATTAAAACAGATATGTAGACCAATGGAACAGAACAGAGACCTCAGAAATAACACCGCACATCTACACCCAACAGATCTTTGACAAACCTGACAAAAACAAGAAATGGGGAAAGAATTCCCTATTTAATAAATGGTGCTGGGAAAACTGGCTAATCATATGCAGAAAACTGAAACTGGACCCCTTCCTTATAGCTTACGAAAATTAATTAAAGATGGATTAAATATTTAAGTGTAAGACCTAAAACCATAAAAACCCTAGAAGAAAACCTAGGCAGTACCATTCAGGACATAGGCATGGGCAAATACTTCATGTCCAAAGGACCAAAAGCAATTGCGATGAAAGCCAAAATTGACAAATGGAGTCTAATTAAACAAAAGCACTTCTGCACAGCAAAAGAAACTATCATCAGAGTGTACAGGCAACCTACAGAATGGGATAAAATTTTTGCAATCCATTCATCTGACAAAGGGCTAATACCCAGAATCTACAAGAAACTTAAACAAATTTACAAGAAAAAAACAACCCATCAAAAAGTGAGTAAAGAATGTGAACAGACACTTTTCAAAAGAAGATATTTATGTGGCCAAAAAACATGAAAAAAAGCTCATCATCATTGGTCATTAGAGAAATGCAAATCAAAACCACAATGAGATACCATCTCATGCCAGTTAGAATGGTGATCATTAGAAAGTCAGGAAACAACAGATGCTGGAGAGGATGTAGAGAAATTGGAATGTTTTTACACTGTTGATGGGAGTGTACATTTGTTTAACCATTGTGTGAGACAGTGTGGCAATTCCTCAAGGATCTAGAACTAGAAATACCATTTGACCCAGCCATCCCATTACTGGGTATATACCCAAAAGACTGTAAATCATTCTACTATAAAGACACATGCACATGTATGTTTATTGCAGCACTGTTCACAATAACAAAGACTTGGAACCAACCCAAATGCCTATCAATGTTAGGCTGGATAAAGAAAATGTGGCCTGTATATGCCATGGAGTACTATGCAGCCATAAAAAGGAATGAGTTCATGTCCTTTGCAGGGACATGGATGAAGATGGAAACCAGCTTTCTCAGCAAACTAACACAGGAATAGAAAACCAAACACCACATGTTCTCACCCACAAGTGGGAGTTGAACATTGAGAACATATGGGCACAGGGAGGGGAACATCACACACTGGGGCCAGGCAGGGGTTGTGTGGAAAGGGGAGGGATAGCATTAGGAGAAATACCTAATGTAGATGATGGGTTGATGGGTGCAGGAAACCACTATGGCACATGTATACCTATGTAACAAACCTGCAAATTCTGAACATGTATCCCAGAAGTTAAAGCATAATAATAATTTAAGTTGGTTTTAAGTTGGTTTAAAAGTAATGTTTATTTGGATACTTTCTACGGGAGATGAAAATTCATAAAGAGAGAAAACCAAAGTATTCAATCAGTCACAAAGCAAAGATCTGCTTACATTTTCTTGTCTATACCAAAACATAGTAAATTATAAATAAGAGTGTGGATTCAGTGTGATATATGAGTTGCTTATAATATGATTAAAATTAGTATATTTTAAAGCTGATATTTTATTTTGTTTATGTATTTTAAGAAGCTGAAGGTAAAATCATATTCTCATTTTTAATCAAAGTAATCTTATAAACAATAAAGAGAAAAAAATTAGCTCAGAAGAAAATTGTTCTTTAACAGAAACAGTATATACCAGTGCATTCTGCCTAGAGAACAGATGTTCATATCTCATTACAACATTCTCATTTCCTGAGAATCTTTTAACTCACTGTGTTTTTGATATGAATGTTTTCATGTTACAGAATCATCTTTAATAAAACTTCCTAGCTTCTGCAAAAGATAAAATTTGTAATAATTGTTTATTTTCTTCATTTGAAAACTGTTGTCTAACAGATTAATTATGTAAACAAGACTGCAATCATTTCTGGTCCTGAGGCATCTACAATTTATACTCATATGTTACTGTAATAACAAATCTCCTCTGATAACTTTTTGATATTGCCTTTTAAAAATCAGGCCTTGGACTGAAAAAAAAGCTGGGTAGCACCAAGGGTTCAGTTGGTAATGTGCACCTGTGAGACATGGCACTCATGAACAAGTAGGAATGCCAAAAAAAAGTAGATATGAAAAATATTGATATTATTGTTATGGACTGAATTGTGTCCTCCTCAATTTTTTATTTTGACGTCCTAACCACAGATGTTGTATTTGGAGATGGGGTTGTTGCGAGGCAATTGTGTTAGATGAGATCAGGAGTCTGGGGCCCTCATGATTGGTTAGTGACCATGTGAAGACACAGTGAGAAGGTCTGCAAGACAGAAAGAGGGCCCTTACTGGAACTAAATTGGTCAGCCCCTTGATCTTTGACTTTCCATTTTCTAGAACCGGGAGATATAGGTGTTGCTTCCGTCATCCAGTCTGTGGTATTTCGTTATAGCAGCTCAAGCTGACTAATCCAGATTTTGGTACTGAGATGTGCTGTGCTGCTGCAACAAATACCCAATCATGTGGAAATGGCTTTGGAATTGGGCAATTGGTAGAGACTGGAAGAGTTTTGACATGCATGGCAGAAATACGCATGTTAAAACTGATTGTGGTGCGTTCTCAGAAGAAAATGAGGAACAGGATATTGAAAACTAGAAAAAAGGTGACATTGTTATAAAGTGGCAAATAACTTGGCTGAACTGTGTTCTACAGTTTTATAAAAGCTAAGACTTGTGAGTGATGAAGTCAGATATTTAGCTAAGACTATTTCTAAACCAGTTTCATATTAGTAATAGCAAAATAAGTTAATGCACAGAGAGAAAGTGATTACTGTGCTCTACCATAAAAATCCTTGGCCCAGATAAATTCATGCAGGAAGAATACCAAAGCTCAGACAATCCTAAAGCAACATAAGTTGTCCCACAGTATAGAGGAGGAAGGAAAATATTCAAATATGATTTATGAAACAAGAATAACTGGAACCCTTACCCCCAACAAAGATTGCAGGGAACAGGAAAGCCAAAGGCCAACCTTATTTATGAATAGTAATGCATAAATCTTAAGAAAATAGTAGCAAACAGAATTATTCAGCTCATGTAAAAGTGAAGCCATCATGACAAAGTGGGATTAATTCCAAGGATGCAAGGATGATTTCAATATTAGGAAATCTAAAAGCATAATTCACTGTATTGGTAGAACTAAGGAGAAAAATTTTAGGACATATCATTGATGAAGAAAAGACATTTAACAAAGTGCAACAGTCTTTGGGGATTAAAGAATAAATTAAAAAAGAAAATCATAGATACTTTCTTAATACAAAGTTTGTGTATAGAGGCCAACAGATTAAAATGAACTAGGTTAAGGAAACATACAGCTGCTACAGCTAGAGCTTAGGATGTGAATGTGATGAAATGAAATTAATTAAGTAGTCACAGAAAGATCATACTGGGTTTTGCATGATTGTTCAGAACATTTGGTTTTATCTTGACAGTATTAAGAAGCCATAAAGTATGGTTAGCAGGAAATTTCAATGAGCAATTTGGGATTTTGTAGAGCTCACGGTTTCTGTATGTAGACTAGACAGGAGTAAAAGTGACGTAGATTGTGAGGCTGGTGCAATTGTGTTGACCTGCATAAAAAGTATCTTTAGGCAATGAAGTGTGGGTAGAACTCCTGAGCACACAGTACGACTTTAACAAATACAGTCTGTAATTCAAAGGCATTTAAAAAAAATAACTGGAGAATAATTTAATGGTCTGATTATTTAAAAATCCTTTAAGATCTTACAATAACTTGAGGTCAATGGTTTTTGTTACAAAAATATTTTGTAATTACAGAAATTAATATAACATTGAGCAATAGGGAATTCACCTTACAACTTCTGTCTCTTTTCTATTCCACTAAGGTGTAAGATATGTTTCTTGTTTTTGCTGATGTTTCTTGTTTTTTAAAAATATTTTATTTTCATAGAGGTGTTTATAGTATTCTCCTGATGGCTGTTTGCATTTCTGTGGAGTCAGTGGTGATAATACCCTTTATCATTTTTTATAGTGTCTGTTCAATTATTCTCTTTACTCTGCTTTATTAGTCTAGCTAGAAGTCTATCTTATTAACCTTTTCAAAAAGTCAGCTCCCAGATTCATTGATTTTTCGGAGGGTTTTGATGTCTTTATCTCCTTCAGTTCTGCTCTGATCTTGGTTATTTCTTGTCTTCTGCTAGCTTTGGGGTTTGTTTGCTCTTGGTTCTCTAGTTCATTTAATTGTGATGTTAGGTTGTCAATTTGGGATCTTTCTAACTTTTTAATGTAGGCATTTAGTGCTATAAATTTCCCTCTTAACATTGCTTTAGCTGAAACTCACAGCTTCTGGTACATTAAACAAAGAGACAAGCTAGATACTATCTCACACCAGTCAGAATGATGATTATTAAAATGTCAAGAAACCACAGAGGCTGGCGAGGCTGTGGAGAAATAGGAATGCTTTTAAACTGTTGTTGGGAATGTAAATTAGTTCAACCATTGTGGAAGACAGTGCAGTGATTCCTCACAGACTTAGAACCAGAAATACCATATGACCCAGCAATCCCATTACTGGGTATATACAAAAAGGAATATAAATCATTCTATTACAAAGATACATGCACATATATGTTCATAGCAGCACTAGTCACAATAGCAAAGACATGGAATCAGCCCAAATGCCCATCGATGATAGACTGGATAAAGAAAATGTGGCACATATACACCAGGAAATACAATGCAGCTATAAAAAGAAATTAGATCACGTCCTTTGCAGGGACATGGATGGAGCTGGAAGCCATTATCTTCAGCAAACTCACACAAGAACAGAAAACCAAACAAAACATGTTCTCATGTATAAGTAGGGGTTGAATGATGAGAACACATGGACACATCATGGGGAACAAGACAGACTGGGGCCTGGTAGTGGTGGTACGGGGTGGGAGAGCACCTAGAAGAATGGCTAAGGGATGCTGGGCTTAATACCTAGATGATGGGTTGATAGGTGCAGCAAACCACCATGGCACATGTTTACCTATGTAACAAACCTGCACATTCTGCCCATGTATCCCAGAACTTAAAATATAGTTAAAGAAAATTTAAAAATATATGTATTTTATTGTAATTTTTTATTTGTGTCGTTTAAATAGGGGCAGAAACAACATATGAAAGAAACTCTTTTAACAGAGATTATTGCACTTAGATATGCAAAAAACAAAATTTATAATGTGTGGGAAAAAACTTCTCAGGGGCACAGATTGTGTAACATGATTTTTCTCTAGCATTTGTACGGTGTTATTTTCTACATCCTGTATTTAATGACATGAAAGAAAGAAATCACATATGCAGTTGCATATATTTACATTTTTAAACTGTTCTTACCAGAGTTCGCATGTTGTCACTCTCCACTAAATAAACGGTCTCATTTTTCTTTGATTATGAGCAATGTACATATTTTAAACTTCAATTTTCTCACTTTCTCAGTGGTTTCTACTATCATCAAAACCTTTAAAGAATGCAATTAGAGACAAATACAAGATAGTATGCTATGTCTCTTTAAATGATAAATACAGTAAATATACTGGAATTTTAAGCAGGGAACCACTGGATGTATGGCAGCGAGGCAGTTATACTGCGTCTTGAAAGACATGAATATTTGTCTAAACAGAGATTAACCGAATTCCAATCCTTTCATTCGAGTCCAGCTTAAGTTATCCCAAAGATAAGTAAGATTTATTTGAAATCAAATGCAAGTAAGGATCCCATTTTCTAATTAATATTACTGACATTGAAGGTTTTATTATTCATATAGTCCCAGCAGCACAAAATTAACTCTTTATTTCTAGATCAATTTATTTTGAATGCTTGGGGCTTGTTACTACTGAATTATATTTTATGTATCAAGGCTCACCTTGTGGTCATCATTCTTTTTCAATTAATGAAAGAAATAACTTAGAGATCACCTAGTTTGTCCAGCTGATGTTTCGAGAGGAAACAAATTTAGGAGAAGCTCACTGTTTATTGAGTCAGAACTGAGGATAGAGCTGAGACAACATCAGGGTCTCTGGATTCCTACCTAGAAGTCCTCTTACTCCCCTCTCTTTCAGCCATCCATTTACACAGACCTTTGGTATTTTCTCAGAGGTTTTAAAATTTGAACACAACTGTCAAAGAAGGCTATCTGAAGTAGTGCAAAAATACAATTTTTAAAAATAAATAGCTATGAGTTAGCAGAAGTTCATAACTGGCACACTGTGGGGATTTAACAATACACTTTGAAACCTAATTTTATTGGTTTTCTAAGTGTGACTTTTGTGGTAGGTCTTGTTTCAGTGAAGAAGTATTTTGTAATTGGCAAATTGAAATACAGGCTTAAGCAGTTTTTCTTGGCCAATATTAACAGGAAATTGTATGTGAATGCAAATTATTAAGAAGTTTGAAAATTTGGTATCTAAATTGTAAATAATGGCTATCGGTAAACATTTAAAATAAACTTTTAGGGGCTCTGTGTGGTGGCTCATGCCTGTAATCCCAGTGTTTTGGGAGGCCAAGGCAGGAGGATGACTTGAGGCCAGGGGTTCAAGACCAGCCTGGGTAACTTAGCTAGAGCCTATATATACAATAACAAACTAACAAAGAAGTAAATGCATACATAAAGAAATACATACATAAATAAAATTAGCCAGGCATGGTGACACGTGCCTGAGGTCTTAGCTACTCAGGAGGCTGAGGTGGGAGGAGAACTTGAGCATAAGTTTGAGGTTACCGTGAGGTATGATTGTATCATTGCACTCCAGGTTAGACAGCAGAGCAAAACCCTGGCTCTTAAAAATTTTTTTTAAATAAATAAAATGCACTTTTAATATGGAATCTTGTCAACTCTTGAAAATTTCCCACAAAACCAATAATAGTAACCTTCAATTTTAAGATAAAGCAATTGAGGCCAGAGTAACCATGTAATTATCCAAGCTAATATAATCCAGTAGTGCTACACCTGGATTCTAAATTCATCTCTTCTGGCTTTCAGGTAAATATTATGTGCATTAATATTTCTACAAATCAGTGAAAACTCAGTTGATCAAGTAGATTATGTATGTATGTATGTATGTATGTATGTATGTATGTATTTATTTTAGATGGAGTCTCACTCTGTTGCCCAGGCTGGAGTGCAGCGGCACGATCTCAGCTCACTGCAAGATCCTCCTCCCAGGTTCACGCCATTCTTCTGCCTCAGCCTCCTGAGTAGCTGGGACTACAGGCGCGCACGACCACGCCTGGCTAATTTTTTTGTATTTTTAGTAGAGACGAGGCTTCACCGTGTTAGCCAGGATGATCTCGATCTCCTGACCTTGTGATCCGCTGACCTTGGTCTCCCAAAGTGCTGGGATTACAGGCGTGAGCCACTGTGCCCGGCCCAACTAGATTATTTTTAAGGTATATATTCTAACATTTTCAAATGAAGAGATTAGATGGTAGAGTACTTCTTAATAGCAATAATGGGAAAAACTGTAATAACGTTTATTTACAAAATAATTGCTCTAAAATCTGAATCAGTTTTTTTGTTTTTGTTTTTGTTTTGTTTTGTTTGTTTTCCTGTAGTTTACTTTGGAGTATAAAAAACTGTGTTTTTGGGTTTCTCAACTTAGTTTCCCTTATGGAGTTAAAAATTTACTTGTAATTTTTATTCTACCAAAACTTAGCATAATTTTACTATAACAAAAGTTGAAACATTACCAAAACTAATAAAGAAAATATTAATATTACCAGTACAGTCTAGGACTTGTCTGGATATATCACCTGTATGGTTGACTGATTTTATACACGAAGCTAAAAATTCATTTAGGTGCCTTCAATGAAACATCTCAGTGATTCACTTAGACAATGGAAAATTATTTTCTAACCCGTAAAACTACTATAAGTTTTAATCAATCAACAGTTATTAGTTGAACTCCAACTATAATAAAAATAACCTCCACTTCTACAGCATTTGATAGATAAGGTTCTCTTCTATAAATATCACCTTGTTAAATCATCATCTCAAAGACTGGAATTAGTGAGATAACTACATTTTATAGGTAGAAAATATTCCGCAAACGATCAAGACTACGTACCTCTGGTCTTTGCATTCTAAACCAATTTGGGCTTTTTTCCCCCGACTTTTTACTGTATGGTATAAATGCACTAACTTTCACACTCTGATGAAAGTTAGTAACTTCAAGATGCTTTTTTAACTAGTGAGTTAGGTCTATCAAACATGAAAAGATAAAGTAAAAAGGAAATTTTCCTAGTGATTGCACTGCTTAGCGAAAGCTTAGTATACAATGCATACCTGTTACACTTCCTCAAGGAAACTTTTGGAGATTCATCTAGCTCAGATTACTGTCACCCTCCACTGTACTGCTGTATCAATTTATTTAAATGTTAAAGTTTTATTCATTGTAACTTACCCTCTCTCTGATACATATGACATGATTTGTTCTCACCTGAAATTGCTAAGGTTCCAGAAGGCCAGAACTATTATTTATTTCACTTTATTGTTTTTCTTAATACTTATCAGAGTGACTCTCAACAAATGTTTGTTGAATTAAAAAATACATGGAAGTTGGATCGGCAGAAGTGGTACTGATTTCAATGGAGGAGGAAAGATTGATGTATTTGGGCACCTATTGTGTGTCGAGCACTGGGCAAAGCACTTTTCAATCCTCTGTAGTCATAATCACTTAAGATAAATAGTCTAATCATTAGCATATTTAAAACTGAGTAAACTGATGATCTGCACAATTAAGAAGATTTACTGTAGATTATAGGTGACAAAGTCAGGAAGTGGTCCAGTTTTATTTGTCATCGAAACACTTGCTGCTTTTGACTCCCAAGTAATGTCCTCCATCTGAGATATCCTTAAGACAATAACTCACAGTCCAAGAGGGCACATCACATTTGTGATTCTGGTTAGAAGTGTAAGAATCTTGCTTAAACTGTTTTCACACAGTTCTGGGCTTGACATACCATGTGTTTGGCTCTGTGTCCTCACCCAAATCTCACACTGAATTGTAATCCTCAGTGTTGGGAGAGGGACCTGGTGGGAGGTGATTGGCTCATGGGGTCAGATTTCTCCCTTACTGTTCCCATGATAGTGAGTCAGTTTTCATGTGATCTGGTTGTTCAAAAGTGTGTAGCACTTCCCCCTTTGCACTCCCCTGCTACCATGTCAAGACATGCCTGCTTCCCCTTCACCTTCTGCCATGATTCTAAGTTTCCTGATGCTTTCCAGCCATGCTTCCTGTACAGTGTATGGAACTGTGAGTCAACTAAACCTCTTTTCTTTATAAATTACCCAGTCTCAGGTAATTCTCACACTGTCTTTATAGCAGTGTGAGAACAGACTAATACAATACACATTTCCACTTGTATGTTTTCAAATTTTTTTGGAGTTTCACATCAGCAAATCATTCTGCAGTCCAACAGCAAATCATTCTACTTTTAAGAAATAAACTTCCCTCCATACATTTACCAAAGTCCAGTTCTGGCTCTTAATTTTGTTAGGTAAACGAATGAGATATCTTGAGTGCCTTGGGCACTGTCTTCAAAAATGACTCCCATTCACCACTTGTTTTGTTGTCCAGGCTGATCTCAATCTCCCGAACTCAAGTTGTCCACCTGTCTCTGCTTCCCAAAGTGCTGGGATGCCAGGCGTCATGACTAACAATGCCTGGCCAAATTTTTCTTTACAGTAAAAGATACAATTTCCCAACAGAGTCAGCATACCTAGTGGTCCAAATGCAACAGAAAATCTTGAGAAATCAGTGAATTAGAAGGAACCTTGATTAAAGCAATAATTTAGAATGGCTTCCCATGTATTCATTCACAGTAATATTTAAGTACTTGCTATGAGCCAGGCAACTTGCTTAGACATTGAGATACAAAGCTCATGCTTCAGGCAGTTCACACTCTGGTAAAGCTGCAGTTATTTAAACAATTTTTTTGTTGTGTTTGTTTGTTTGTCTCTGTTTTTTTTTTTTTTTTTTTTTTTTGAGACAGAGTCTGTGTCCCCCAGCCTTGATCTCAGCTCACCACAAACTCGGTCTCCCGGGTTCGCCCCATTCTTCTTCCTCAGCCTCCCGAGTAGCTGGGACTACAGACGCCCTCCACCACACCAGGGTAATTTTTTTTTTTTTTGTATTTTTAGTAGAGACGGGGTTTCACTGTTTTAGCCAGGTCTCGATCTCCTGACCTCGTGATCCGCCCGCCTCGGCCTCCCAAAGTGCCAGAATTACAGGCGTGAGCCACCGCACCCAGCCTTAAACAAGTTTTTATAACACAATAATAAAAACCCAAAGAAACCCAAAGAAGAGCAGAATAATTATAGATTATTCGATGATGTCAGGCTTTGCTTGCTTAAAACATTCATCTCTCCAAACCACACGGAAAATATTTCCTCATCAATGTCCTTCAAGTATCATATTGCTATTTTTCTATTAACTTTGGCAATCAGAGGTGTTTTTTGGCATGTGCCAGGTGATCAATAAATGTGTTCACCAGGCTTGCTAAAGATGACAAATGGGCTTGGAGGTTGGTGGATTTGAAGAAAGCAGCTTAATTTGCATAAGAACAAATGGAGAGTGAGATGTAACCAAGGAAAATAGAGAGAATTCTTGCTTTATGAAGCTTTATCAATGAATTTCTTATACAATGCAACCTACTAAATATCTGCAAAATACTTTGCAAAGCCTTTGCATTTGTTAGGCTTCCCAGAAGTTCTAAACCAAAAAGCGCAAATATAGTAATGCCTACAATTGCAAATGTTAAGTAGTTTCCCTAGTGAACTCGTGCTATTGTAGTGGTAAAAAGGGCTAAGCACTCACTTAATGAGTGGAAGCTATTTGAAAAACTTTCATTTTATTTTAGTGAGGAATTCAAACATAAATGGTAGTCAAAATAAAGACATTTTCAAGTTCCCTCTAGTGACAACATAAGAAAGATAGGTGATATATAGGATTTTATCTCTAGATGCTGGTCTAGAAGCTGGCAGAAAAACAGGTGAGCAATAAAGTAAAACCTTTGGATTTAAGATTCTCAAGACTATGTTTTCTTTCTTTCGTTTCTTTTCTTTTTTTTTTTTTTAATTCAAGTCATTTAATATACCTTCTTGTATATTGCAAATCTCAAGGGCAAAGATACAGTTTGTGAAAACAAAAACGAACAAATAAAAAAGAAAGAAGGAAGAAAAAAGAGAAAGAGTAAGAAGGAAAACAATTTGAGAACAGTTTGGAGAGGCATCATGGTGAAGCCAGTCCTCAACTGAGTCTTGAGAGGGCTCAAGACTCAAGTTGACATCTTGAGTTTCAAAATAACAGATCATTGACTTTGGATATATCATGCTGCCCCTCTTGAGATTTTTGAGAAACAAAGCAATATTTCTTTTGCTGTTTGAATGGCACCATTCTTTATGTATACATCTGTGCCTCTCATTGCAGGATATTTACTAGGCCTGAAACTTCTACAAACTCCACCCCCTGAAATACTAAATAACAGTGGCAACTGCCCCCCAACGCCATAATTTCATTAACAAGCAAAAATATTGCCCCCCCACCTCCCGCCCCTCATTCACATAAGCTCAGGAGCCTGGCCTTTCTCCTGATTGAAACTATTTACATATAGAAAGGGACTGGATGGAGAGAAAAAGACTGATTCCCATCTCAATTAAGGTTTTATTGTTGTGGTTGTTAGATTGTTTTTGTTTTGATTTGTTTTTATATTCACAAAACAAAACTCAATTTTGGTTAATTAAATAAAAAGATAGTCAAAAGATATTTATCAGAAGAACCAGGGAAGTCACCTAAAAACTGAAGGATGATTAGAAATCAATGTAATTCCTAGAGTTTTTGAACCTTTCTTACTATTTTTGCCGCTGCCTTATAGGATGATTTGTACCCAACAAAGTGGATATCTGAGTATCTTTTATCATATTTCAAATCTCCAGCAGGGAATGTTGTCGGTGCAGTTGGTATCGTGAAGCTCACGTAGGAGCCTCTCAGCTGGAGCCAGGGAGTGAGCCCAGGATGGGCTACTGGGTAAGTACTGCTGTGTAAATTGCATTATGCAACTAGACATATTCTATTAAGCCTTGACGATATTTTAAATTGTTTGACTTAGTTTTAAAAATCAGAATGTCCTGAAAACAGTTGAACATCACTTTGAAAATGTAATACTCAAGCTGTATTGAGACTTTATTTCCTCATCTCTACATATGACTAAAGCTAACAGGTGTTGCCCTTTAGATGGTGTGTTCATTCCTTGTGTGTCAGATAATGAATGTCAGTCTTTTAAGCCACCAAGCTGGCAGCCCTTGCCAATTAAGTCTGTGAGTCCCACATATGTTAGTGAAGTGGTTCTTGGAAGTGTTTTTCTCTTGGGATGGACAAAGAAGCACACTAAGAGAAATTCATTGTTAACTTCATATTCAGAGCAATGCCAATTTAAAAAGTAAAAAATATGTGCAGATACGATGCATCAAATGTGTAGCTTTAATTTTTTCCTTGTTGCTATTATTTTCCCAGACAGAAAAAATATCTAATAATTTCTTCTCAATGTAGAAGTGAAAGAAAAATATGTCAATTTTCAAGAAATAGCTGTGTGCTACTTATAATTCCTTTTAAAAAGCAAGTGAGTTCCTGAAATGTGCTGACTATCCTGTTTTTGGAAACTTCTCTCCTGCTCATTAGCTAGTTCACATAAAGTAACAGGACAGTTCCAGAGGTACTATTAATTCATTAGAGAACTGATTGAATTTTCAACTTCACCTTTCTGTGATATCCCATGAATATTTATTCCTCATAAAAATGTCTTCGCTTCTGTATTTCACTTTTGGCTTTTATTTTTTGGCAAAAATACTGTTTTTCCCCCTTTTAGCTACATTTTAACTTGCTATTTGTTTCAACAGTAAAGTATACTTTTTTTTTGCTCTTTTTTTCTATTTTTTTAATCAAGTTCAAAATAGATGATAAAGACAAGTCTTTTGAGAAAGAAAACAATTTGTGTTGGAGATTTTTATTTCCAAGCAAAATAGAATTTCTATTTCCAAGTGAAGTAGAAACTCTTGAAAATTTACTCCTCAGCTTAAAACAATGGGGGTGATAATATTCCTAGCTCTGTCATAGCTAGATTTTAAAAACTTTTTAAAAGATAGAATGGCTGCATTGATTTTCATTGTGAAGAAACTTTACAATTAGGAATAAAAAAGGGAAATAACACTAACATCTAAACTTGGTACATTTTTCTGAAAATCAGAGTACGCTCAATGTAAGAGAGATTGCTCATAGTGAATGCTTAGTCATAGTAGTCAGTCATAGTAGTTATTCATATACCTGGACACAGTTTTCAAATTGTAACAATATGCTGAACTCATGAAGTATTGAATGGTTTAAGCCATACAGTTAGAAATATGGATGAAATAATGGAACAATTATAGTCATATAGTTAATTTGTGGAAATGAAATAGTGGACAGTATGATTAGAATCTTTGTTTTCTTTGTTATACTGTATTGATACAGGATTAATTGTATCCATCAAGTTACTTTGCCCATTTCTAATTAATATTAAGAATTTACCTTATATCATATCGAACAGTTATTTCTTAGGGTAGTCTTAAATACCTTGGTTAGCAAGAAAATACGCCAGTCACACCAGGGACCTGACACAGTGCTGAACTTGATTTCTGTTTGCTAAGAATTACTTTTCTATGAAATCTTGCCATGAGTCTCAATTAATCCTTCACCTACTGAAATGATATAAATACAGTTTAGTAATCAGCATGAAAGTCGGTTTTCTGTTTGTATTAGTCATTGATTGCGATGTAACACATCACTATAAATTTAGCAACTTTAAATTATTTACATTTTTGGATCAAAGTCCAGACAAGAAGCTGGGCACAGTGGAACATGCCTGCCATTCAAGCTACACAGGACCTGAGGCAAGAGGGTCACGTGAGCTCAGGAGTTTAGAACTGTAGTTCATATGATTGTGCCTGTGAATAGCCACTGCACTCCAGCCTGGGCAATAAAACAAGACTCTTATCTCCTTAAAAATAATAATAAAAAAATAAAAACTAAAAAAAGGCCAGGCCTGGCTTAGATTGGCCCACTTTTTAAAGCCTCTCATGAGGCTGTAGTCAAGGTATCAACCTGGGTTGAGGTATTGTCTGAAGACTCAACTGGGGCAGGATCCAATTCCAGATTCTCATGGTTGTAGGTAGAATTGATTTCTTTTTGGGCTGTTGGAATGAGGGCTACAGTTTCTAGCTGTCTGTTGTTCTCAGGCCACCTCAGTTCTTTGCCTCATTGGCATTCCCAAAATAAAAACTCACTATGGAGGTACAATTTTATGTAACATCATCATGGAAGTGACATCCCATACCTTTGCCATATTCTATTGATTAGGAGTAAGTTGTAGGTCCCACCCAAAGTCAAGCGAAGATAATATATAAAATATGAATACTAGAGATGGGGACCATTGGGGCCTATCTTTGAGTTTATTTGTCATGCTGTTGTACATACTAAATCTTTAGTCTTTTTTAATTTCTACTGCACTATTCCAGATAAAAGATTAAAGCAGAGGTATTGCAAAAAAGTATGGTTTTCATTTGTTATTAAAATTTACACCAAATAAATAGAATAGAGCACTAGATAAAATTTGCTATTATATTTGACCTTATGATTTATTTTAGTAATACTTCATTTGAACTACATGATATATGGAGAAGTGTGAGACTGGTAATTGTATCTCAAAGGCTATAAGAAGCAAAACTTACATGTAAACTTCTTTGTGACTATGCCCATAGTATCTGTGAGAAAAAATTTACAAGAGAGTTTCCAATTTAGGCACAGATTTATACATATTGGAATGGATAATTTTGATCAAAGAAGGCGACTTCATTTTGATCAATGAAGGCTGCCCAACCTCCAAATTCAATGGGCATCTTCAGATAACTTGGGAATGTCATCACAATGTAAGATAAACTTAAATGCCATATGGCGTATTCTAAATATGTCTGGTGTAACATATTTAGAAATATATGTGCTTTAAAAGAGGCACTTCTGATTCCCAAGGGGAATAGCTGCATTATGAAAATTAAATTAAGTATCATCATTTCAGGGACAAATCAGCTACAGTTAAAGGAGGCCAATTAAAAGCTTTTCTACCCAATGAATAACTTTCCTTAGTTGACATGCTATTTGGTATTAACACAGTGATACCAGCTGTAATCAAAAACAATAATAAGTCCTGCCTAGATAAATCAATCTTTCTAGTAAACATGTAATCTTGTTTTATATATTGTTGCATTAGATACGGTATAAACCAAAAAATTCCCTGTTTATGAAATTTCCTCTTTGAATAATGAGGTCCGCTAACCAACTGGTATCCACTTTTGGAGGCACTTCCAGCAGAAATATCTCCTTATGTGAACTGGAATTTAAACATTATAGTCCACTTATTTCTTGATTCCTTTATTTGAAGTAACCTGAACTTAAATAACTTACCCTATTCATAAGTTTATATTTCTGAGATTTATTTATACAATTTTAAGTCCATGTTAAAGGTAAATGGGTGACTTAAAAGCAAATTTTCCCAGCTTTTTATGCAGGTTTATTGTCATTGTATCCAATGTTGCTTATTGCCATTTAATCCATTGTGTTCAATTGTCATTGTATCTATTAAATAGAGAAATTGCTAGGAAATCGAAATGCTGATACAATTCAACATAGTATCAGTAATTCAATTTTTGAATGTACCTCAGGACATTCTACTGCATCAACTTTGGACTTTTTTGAGTACCTTTCTACCAATTAGATTTTACCCTTAGTAAGAATTATTAATATAGTTTAACTATTTATAACTTCTTTACATGTACTCTTAGAGGGGTAATATGTGATTTAAATAACACACATTCACACTTCTATATAAAATACAGAATGAGAAATTTCTGGAGGATGAGATAATTATGAACACATATCTAATTTTATTTTCTTATCATACTGCAGTGTTTTTCATACCCAGGTTTAGGAATCTATATGGTAAGAGTATAATATTAATGGTTGGTGCAAAGCAATGGTGAAAATGTTGCCATAAGGAGATATATTAAAAACAAAAATTGGTAATTAATAATTTTAATTCAACATAATGAAAAAACAAAGTGAAATCAATTTATACTATCCCAAACCTATTGTTACTCAGTTGCTTTGAAAGTAATAATTAGAAAACAATCATGGAAAAATTCAGTATTTTATATGCAACTGAAGAACACTTTAAACCCATTTGAAATAAGTGACTAGATTTCATTGGTTTGTGTGTTTCCAATAAGTGCATTATAGTATTTGGTGTTTACTGAAATACAATCACTTAAGAAGCAATTACTTACAAGAAAGCTAAACATTTACTTCAGAAGTTTTGCTTTATAAAATTTAAAGTTTAAAATACAAAATTCTGATTAACAAATCACAATAGTAGAGTTATTTCTATTGTTAATAAATTTTAAATTAAAAAATACATGTGTTCTTATGTAAAAGATAAAGTGATTATTAAAAAATATTTAGCCAACTTCTATAAAAATATAAAAATTATAGATTGGTTCATTTGCTATTCAAAAGAGAGGCCACAAAGCAGTATAGATATTTTCAATCATATTTGTGTGATTTAATACAGTTGATCAACACGTTGAGTTAGTGGCACATCTTTTCCTAAGGTCATTAACTTCAAATTGTGCCTTATGTCCAACTTTGAAGCCTGTGCTTTATTTCTTCATATGAATACATTTGCATTAATCTAAAGCTACTTCATCTTCAAGCTCCAACAGAAGTTATTTGTTTTCCTTTAGGTCTTATCCTTCTTGTTTAAAATGCTTACTCTGCTCAATGTTACTGTCAGACATTTTGTCATTGAAATATATGCTGCCTTGCTCTGAAATATGTTTTCATAGGTTCATGCAGGAAACTTCTAGGGCTATAGGAAATACAATATCATCTTTGGTTCATTGATTCTGGCCCTGTCAGACTTTGTCATATGAATGTCATTATGTAGAATTATTATTATTATACTTCTGCTAAGTGGAATTGTAACTCTGACATTTGCCTTACCAGAAGTAGAGACTTTGAGTAGGCAAGTACCATTCAAAGGTTTCCACGGTCTTGACCTATGTCACTTGTTGGCTCACATATGACTATTTTCAATCAGAAACTCTTTACTGTTAAGTAAGAGTACATTTTTATGGTGAAATGTAAAGATAATACTTCAAGATTATTGAATATTCATTTGGGGGTACATTAGTTTGGCAAATTCTTTTTGAAGAGTGAATTTTGAAAACAGAGAACTTGAGAGAGAGAGAACATTGCAATACATATATGGGATACAGTACTAGATATCACCAAAGTTTAAGAACAGCCCTGAAAAGGGGGAGATGAGCATGCAAAATACGTATTTTAAATGCAAACTAATTAACTTTTAAATGCTTAATTTCTTCCACATAAAAATATTATGTCACTTAGTAGCATAGAGTGATAGGTGATTACATATTCACTCTCTGTGTAATTTGTGTACTTCCTTTCTGAATAGAGTTCAGTCCTTTCAATTTACTTGATCCTGAGCAAATTTGAGGGTTGCCAATGGGTATAGGTTAATCTAAATGCCCATGATTTTTGAAACTATGTAAGTTACTTAGTCTATGTATTAGTAGTTGTCAAAAGGACATTTAGAAGTATAGTGCTAGGTGATAGTCCACAAAATTGGTTTTCTTATCTAGTGAGTTTTAAATAGCAATTTATCCTAGGGTATCTTGTTATTTTGAAGAAGGAAAATAATTTGATTTAGTACAGTAAAGTTCTGGCTTTAAATGGCAATCCAAATTACCAGATGACCTTTAATTGAATCCTAAATGAAGTCAGAGGTAGGAGAATCATAGGTATTTGAATAATATTTCATATCAGTGACCATTAATTTATTCTTCAAACTTGGAAAATAAGACTTCTTAATTTTGGATTTTATAGATGATTTGCCTTCTCACAAAATCTCTGACCTAAACATGGCGTGAAAATTTTAAAAACAAGTTTTGATGAACTAGGAAATTCACAGTGTTTTTGCTATGTGATGATTTACTTTCTACGAAAACTGACCTGTGTTTTATAGTTTTATAAAACCAACATTCATTGTTATTTTGACTTTAAACTTTGGTCTATACAGGAACTGAAAAACTGTAAAAACATATTCACATTTTTTAATATTAAGAACATATACCCCAGAGAAGGGGGCTTTCACTTCTGTACATAACTAAGCACAATTTAAGCAGAATGTATGCTTTTAATTTAATACACATTTAACTTTGCAACCTAAATAGCTGACTAAAATTTGTCTGATAAATACAAAGTAATACATAGTTTCATATTTGGGGTGGCTTACCCTGTGTGATTGGAATGGTTTCCCTGTCCTCAACATGCAGTAATTCAGGGTCCTGATTCATATTTAATAAGACATTATTAATGCAAGAGTTTACTCTTTATAATGCAGTTTATATGTTTAAGATTCGAGTCCTACAATCTAGTTTACATGTAAACAAATTGTAAAATACATGTATTTGCTTTTCATGACTTAATTGTGTAGTTTCAAAACGTCAGATACACCCAGTTTACTGTGATTCAGTGAACTGTTCTTATAGGCTGAACAATGCAGTTAAAGAAAAATGCAGATAAAACACTGCCACTTAACACATCACTAGACTGGCTAAAACTTTGAAACATTAATCAAAGCACACTAAACACTTAATTTCAAATGTGCGGAAGAACAAAAAGATCTCTGAAAATTCATTGAAGGACGAAGAGTCTAGCACCAGAGACCTGTAATCATGATGGCTTGCGCTGCAAGATGCTGATCATTGCCATAGCAACAGACTGTGTTTTGTTACATCATGGAAATCAGGAAAGTATGAGTTATGAGTGCAACACCCCATCGAGGGGACAAATTCAAAGCTATTATGAGAAAGGGTAATATAAGATGTAGTCATAGGTAAAGATGAGCATTTTGAAAAGGGTAATTACAAAAGCACACGAAGATAGATGAGCAGCTCATGAAAATTCGAGTCTACTTTTGTAAGTGAGGCTTTTATTTGTAACCATTCTTAATCACTGTTATCACTGGCTGATTTTCTTCTTCCTTTTGTAAAATAAGACACAACTGCAAACAGCTTTGAAAAGAAATTACAATTTTTTTACTTGTTTTATATTCTAGGAGACTCTCTTTTCTACTGCTATCAATTCAAAGAGAAATATAAAAAGCTTTTTAACTTTCATGTATTGTAAATATTGCACTCATCAAATATTCAACTGTACTTATACTGTGGGATTACAGATGTCACATATTAAAGGTACGTGTTCCAAGCATATGTACATGTATTCCATTATTATGAGCATGTTAGACTCAAACGTGTTGATACGTTACTAAGTACAGTGTTGATTTGTGTAAGAAACCCATATTAAAAAAAAACCTTAGGATAGTTAGAATTTCATTTCTAATAGTGCTAGCATAATGTCAAAGTGGACTGATGTTGCCACACATAGCAATAATAAAATCTAAACATAATGCAATAAGCAGATGCCTGAAGGTACTGGGGAATGAAGAGAAGCAGGCAGGTGTGGAACACAAATTCTGATGGAAGCTGTATGGTGTGAGTTCCCCTCTGTTGTTTCAGTCTGAGGGACAGGAGAAATGAGCACACATGAAGTTGGGAAGGAGGTAGCAGGGGAAACAGCACAGTTTGCCTGGCCTCAGGAGCCACAGTTAGGAGTCAGGGAAATTCAGCCTAATTGAAAACAGGGTGAGATACCTATGACAACGTCTTGTATTACATCTTGAATTTTTTTTTTTTTTTTCTTGTAAAAGCCAGGGAGAAGATCTCAGATTTCTGCCTGGTCACATCTTGGGCTGATCCTTGAATCATGCATGAGCGGAACAGAATCAGAGAAACTCAGAGATAACAGATCTGAATTGAACCAGGAGCTACTCTCCAAGAAACATTTTGCATTTTGTAGTTATTCAAATTAATTGCCTGCTAAAACAAAGGAAATGTTTCTTACAGAAAATAACAGATTTCAGCACTTCCAGTTGTTAATATTCATGATGTCTAAGATACTGCCAATAGATAAGTTTCAAAAAAAAATGATAAAATCATGGGCCTCAGAGAAATAAGAAAATGAACAGACATGATTTTACTTATTTATTTATTCTATTTGTTAGATATTATATTTAGTTCAAAAACATATCAGGAATCTTGAAATAAATGTTCAAATGGAGGCAAAACAGTTATGTCCCCCCCACAGCAGAGAGTGAAGTCAATTGAAATTTTACCAGACGGGAGAATCTGCATGTTTATAGGTCACTTATGCTTTGCAGAGTTATGAAATAGCTCAAAGAGGATGAAAGGTTAAAATCAGAAAGCTATGCAAACTGGTTGTATTAGGCTACTCTCACATTGCTATAAAGATATACCTGACTGGGTGATTTATGAAGAAAAGAGGTTTAATGAGCTCGTGGTTCTGCAGCTTGTATGGGAAACACGGTGCTGGCATCTGCTCGGCTTCTGGGGAGGCCTCAGGAAACTTACAATTATGGCAGAAGGTGAAGGTGGCCAGGCAAGTCACATGGTCAGAGTAGGAGCAAGAGAAAGACAGCAGGGAAGTGCTACATACTTACAAATGACCAGATGTCATGAGAACTCAATCACTATTGTGAAGACAGTGTGGAGGGGGACGGTGCTGAATCATTTATGAGGAATTTGCTCCCATGATCCAATTACTTCCTACCAGGTCCCACCTCCAACATTGGGGATTACAATTCAGCATGAGGTCTGGATGACGACACACATCCAAGCTGTAACAGTGGTTTAGCCAATTTGCAAAGAAGTTTGCAAGGTTTCTTTGTTTTTGTTTCTGTTTGTTTGTTTTGTTTTTAAGACAGAGTCTCATTCTGTTGCCTAGGCTGGAGTGCAGTGGCACAGTCTTGGCTCACTGCAACCTCTCCCTCCCAGGTTCACGCCATTCTCCTACCTCAGCCTTTGGAGTAGCTGGGACTACAGGCACCCGCCACCACACCAGGCTAATTTTTGTATTTTTAGTAGAGACAGGGTTTCACTATGTTGGCCAGGTTGTTCTCGAACTCCTGACCTCATGATCCGCCTGTCTCGGCCTCCCAAAGTGCTGCGATTACAGCGGTGAGCCACCATGCCTTGCCACAATTTTCCTTTATAAAGTTAAATATATACTTACTTTATGACCTATGCATTTCCTTCTGAGGTATTTATCCAAGAGAAATGAAAACACATGTTTACACAAAGACAGACATATGAATGGTCATATAAGTTTTATTTATAGTAGCCCCAAACTGGAGAGTACCCACGTGTCCATTAACCAGTGAATAAATAAACCCTTCTGCATTCATACAGTGAAATTAAACTCAGTAATACAAAGAATAAGCTGTGGAAACATGAAACAGCACAGACGAATCTCAAAATTATTTCGCTAAATGAAAGAATATAGACACAAAAGACTAGATGCTGTATAATACTATTTATCTCAAATTCTATAAAAATCAAAATTTGAGTTACTATAAACAGATTGGTGTTGCCAAGAATTGGGAGTGGGAGAGTATTCCTTGCAAAGAAGCATGAGAGAATCTTCTTGGGAGATGTAAATGCTCTGTATTTTACTGTGGTAGTGAATTCGCAACCATATATACTTGACAAAATTCAACAAAGAGCACTGCTATGGTTTAAATGTGCCCCTCCAAAATTCATGTTAAAACTTAATCCCTACTGTGGTGGTATTGAGGTAGGGACTTTGGGAAAGTGATGAAGTCATGAGGATTCTAGCCTCATGAATGGAATTAATGACTTTTTAAAAGATGCTTCAGAGAGCAGTTTGGCCCATTCATCCCATCGGCGGTGTGAGGACACAATGTTTAGCCCCTTACCCTTTGTAGAACTCAACAACAAGGCACCATCTTGGAAGCAGAGAGCGAGTCCTCACTCAACACTGAATCTGATAGCACCTTGTTCCGGGTCTTCCCCAGTCTGCAGAACTGTGAGAAATGTATTTCCATTATTTATAAATTACCCAGTCTGTGGTATTTTGCTCTTGCAGTAAGAATGAACGAAACAGAAATTAGTAATGAGAAGTGGAATGCTGCTGTAACAAAATGCCTACAAATGTGGAAGCAGCTTGTGGTGGTGAATACTGAGTGTCAACTTGATTGGATTGAAGGATGCAAGTATTGACTCTGGGTATGTCTATGAGGGTGTTGTCAAAGGAAATTAACATTTGATTCAGTGGACTGGGAAAGGCGGAGTCACCTTAATCTTTTTGAGACAGATGGTGACCACCATCTAATCAGCTGCCAGCGAATATAAAGTAGCCCAAAAAACGTGAAATGACGACAGTGGCCTAGCCTCCCAGCCTGCATCTTTCTCCCATGCTGGACGCTTCCTGTCCTAGAATATCGGACTCCAAGTTCTTCATTTTTGGGATTTGGACAGGCTCTCCTGCTCCTCAAGCTTGTGGGACCTTGTGATCATGTAATTTAAAACTTAATAAACTCCTTTATATATCTATTCTATTAGTTTTGCCCCTCTAGAGAAAGAGAACCCTGAGTAATACACAGCTTTTGAAGCTGGTCAGACTGGAGCACTTTGTTGGTGAATGCTAGAAGAAGCCTATGTCTCCATGAAGAGGGTGTTCAAGGTTGTCTGGTGAGGGCTCAGAAAAAGATGTGAGCTGTAGAGATAGTTATAATCTTCGAGATTGCTTAAGTGGTCATCATTAGAATGCTGATAGAAGTATAGACAGTTAAAGCCATTCTAATGAGGTCTCAAATAAAAATGAGGAAGAAGGTATTGAAAATTAAATAAAATGTCATCTATAAAGTGGCAAAGAATTTGGCTGTATTATGTCCCTGTTCCAGTATTTTGTGGAAGGCAAAACTTAAGAGCAATTGTTAGAATAGGTTGCTAGGCAGACATGAGCAGGGCAGGAAAGGCACCCCCACCCCCAAGAATGTTAGGCAACCGTAAGGTGATAGTCATGTGATCGTTAGACTGTCTGTCTAAAATGATAATTGTTCACAGCCAGCAGCAAGGAAAGGCAGCCTGCAAACAGACAGAAAATACCTGAAGCTTCCAGTAAGATCTTAGGAGTTGGGCGAGCAAGCTCAAGCATGCATACTAAGGGGCAAATGGTGGAATTTAACTGGTATGAGACCTTCCTCTAGGAACATTTGACTACTAAGGGAAAAAATGCCTCTGATATGGTTTGGCTGTGTCCCCACCCAGTTCTCATCTTGAATTGTAGCTCCCATAATCCCCACGTGTTGTGGGAGGGACCTGGTGGGAAATAATTGAATCATGGGGGTGGTTCCCCCATACTTTTCTCATGGTAGTGAATAAGTCTCACAAGATCTGATGGTTCTCTAAAGGGAAAAGCATTTTCACTTGGCTTTTATTTATCTCTTGTCTGCTGCCATGTAAGACATGACTTTTGCCTTCCACCATGATTGTGAGGCCTCCCCAGCCACATGGAACTGTGAGTCCATTAAAACTTTTTTTCTTTCTGAATTACCTGGTCTTGGGTATGTATTTATCAGCAGTGTGAAAATGGTCTAATACAGCCTCAAATGAGCATGTGCAAAACTTGAGTAAACATATTGCACATACAGCCCCCCCAAGTGCTGGCAGGCCACTGTATATGTGGAAAGCCTGCCCCAAGGACAAATCAAAAGAGGAGAAACACAAACGTCAGAACTATGCCAATGTATAAAATCCCCAAGTCAAGGGCTGAATGCAGCACTTGGATCTCTCAAGTTGTCTGCTTGGCCCTCTTCTAAGTGTACTTTACTTCCTTTTGTTCCTGTTCTAAAACTTTTAAATAAACTCAGTCCTGCTCTAAAACTTGCCTCTCTCTCTCTCTCTCTCTCTCTCTCTGCCTTAAAACTACTTCTGCCACTTGACTGAATTCTTTCCTCTGAGGAGTCAAGAATTGAGTTGCTGCAGACCCATCAGATTTGCTTCTGCTAACACAGTGAACTAAGATATTTGGTGGAAGAAATCTCAAAGTTTGAGAGTGCTACATGGTTTCTCTTGATGCTTCTAAATGTGAGAAGGAAGAATTAATTAAAGGTACCATTTATAGTAAAATGAGAAGTAGACTTAAAAATTTGGAAAATTTTAAGACTGACCAGACTGTAAAGAATAAAAAGGCATGTTTTGGAGAGAACAACAGGGGTCTTCCAAGTGAACTTTTGATAATGTTAGTATGCAAAAGAATGAAAGATTAACCCCAAATGCATTTTGGAGATCTTGGCTGCAACACCCATCAAAGGCCAAGACTGCCAGGGCCTTGAAGGCAGAATAGTTTCAAAAGAGGAGTCCAGAAAACTTATGGGATTTTGCAGCTCGTTGCCCAGTGCCCCCTCATGTCTCTGCTGCCGGAATTCTGGTGAAGCACTTTTTGGCTGCCCCAACTGTGGTTCAAGCAGTCCAGGTACACCTTATACTGCCCCTCCAGAAGGCACAAGTAGTAACCTTGGTGATACCCATGTGGTGCTAACTCTGCAGCTACACAGAGCTGTGGGAGCATGACTACCTCCACTTACATTTCAAAGGATGCCCTGGAAAGCCTGGATTCCCTGGAAAGCCTCGATGGTCAGGCAGAGAACTGCTACAGGTCAGAGCTGTTGCAGAGAGTCCCTGTTAGGGCAATGCCTAACAGAGCTATGGGATAGTCCCCACTAGAGCAATGTCTAGTGAAGCCATGGGAGGGAGTGGGGTGAGGGAATCCCCCAGAACTGTAGCACCACTAGTGTGCAACTTCAGCCTAGGAGAGTCACAGGTACAACACTCCAAACTGTAAGAGCTGCAGTGTAGGCTTTTCCCAGAAAAGCCGTGAGGGTGGACCCTTGTGGGCTCAACCCAGGCCCCAGTGTATCTGGAAGATGAGACATAGAGCCAAAGAAGACTACTTTCAGGCTGCCAGATTTAATGTTGCTTGCTTTGTTGGGTTTTGGATTTACTTGGGACCTTTACGCTTCTTGTCTATTTCTCCTTTTGGACTGGTAATGTCTATTCTATGCCTGCCCCACCATTGTATTTTATAAGCAGAAAAGTTGCTTGATTTTTCAGGCTAGGAACTGAAGGAGAATTTGCCTGAGGATGAATCACACTCACAGTCTCACCTATCTCTGACTTAGATGACATTTATTTGAGACTCCGGCCTCAGACTTTAAAACTGATGCTAGAATAAGGTAAAACTTTGGGAACTATTGAAATGAAGTATTTTGCATGTGAGGAAGGCATGAATTTTGGGGGACCGGGATATAATGCTATGGTTTGAATATTTGTGTCCTTCCAAAATTCATATTGGAATTTAATCCCCATTGGGGTGGTATTAAGATGTGGGACCTGTTGGGAACTGATTAAGTCACGAGGGCCCTGCCCACACTAATGGGACTAATGCTCAAAGGTTTCCAAGAGCTTCTTGGCCCCTTCATGTCTTTAGTCATATGAGGACAGAGTGACCCATTTCTTTCTGAAGATGTAGCAACAAGGCATCATTTTCAGAAGCAGATTAAGTCCTTACCAAAAATAAATTATTCCAGCAACTTCATCTTGGACTTGCCATTCTCCAAGGCCATAAGAAATAAATTCCTATTATTTCCAAATTACCCAGTCTGTGGTATTTTGATATAGCATCAGGAGTGGATTATGGACAGGCACATTTTAAGCAGATTTTTTTATTGCAAGTAAATAATACTTCAATACAACTAGATTTTTAAAAATACTTGCATTTTTAGGTTGTTGATGTTGAAACAATATATAATTTAATTATAACTTTAAATATGCACATAAATTGATGTACTGCATTTATGGAAATTATTGAGAAGATGAATTTGTACTAATTATAGATGGGATGATCTATAACTTATTTCAAAATTACTATTTAGTACATAAAAGCAGTTTTAATGTTCATCCCATCATTTCAGTAATGTTTGTCTGAAACCAAACATTCTGCATAAATTAGCAAGAAAACTACAAAGCTGTACTAGTATGTTGTATAGGTAGCATTTTAATTCTACTAAATTCAGCCAGAAATTATTGAAAAAAAAACCCTGTTATCTGAAAACTCATTCATTTTAATCATTGAAACATACTGAAATTCATTTAATTGCTGTCTTGTATTTTACTTAAAATGAATAAAGCAATGCAGGAAATATTTTAGCAGCACATAGTCCAATTTTCACACAATTGTCTTGAGAAACTAACTATAACAATTTAGCAAACCTAATAAAAATAGCCAGGGTTTATTGTCAGAAAAAGTTCTAAGTTTGAATCTCAAATTTATTCTCATGTGATGTAAGAAGATTTACCTTAATGTATTAAATCCTAGTTTACAACAGTTAAAAAGGGGGCTGCAAGGAATGCAGATGGCATTGTGAAGCTGGAAGAGACAGGTATCAGAATCTCTCTTGAAGCCTCCAGAAGCCAACCCTTTAGACACTTTGACTCTAGTGCAGTGAGATAGTTTAAAATTTCTGACCTCCAGTCCTCCAGACTTACTGGCATAGCATTTTCAATTGCTACTGTAACAAATACCACAAATAGTGATGTAAAACAGCACAGATTTATTATCTGAGAGTCTAGAGGCCAGAAATTTAAAATCAGTTGCAGTTTACAACAGGTAGGTGTCCATAGGGCTGGTTTCTCTTGGAGGCTTCAGGGGAGAATCTAGTACCTGTTTGTCCAGCTTCGTGAGACCACCTGCACTTCTTGCTGCCCTTGTTTCCACCTTCAAAGCCAGCAGCACAACATAGTCAAATTTCTTTCTCTCTCATTCTGAATTTCCTGCTTCTCTCTTATAAGAAACACTGTGATTAAATTGGGTCCAGTGGGATAATCCAGTATAATCTCTCCATTCCCAAATCCTGAATTTAATCAGATTTGCAAATTTTGTTTTGCCATGTAACGTAGCATATTCCCGAGTCTGGAAATTAGGACAGGAACATTTTGGCGGTGCAATGTCAGCCTACCAACCACCCTGAATGGTGCCATCAGTTGAGCTGTCTGTGGTGACTACAAAAGACAAGGGCCTTGACCTCATGAACTTTACAGTAGGGTAGGAATTTTAACAAATCCTAGCAAGGTGATGTAGTACAATAAATAATGTATGGCAAGTGGTAGACACAAACTCTTACCTAGTTATTAATATTTAAAGAAGGAAAATGAGAAATGCAATGCTTTGCATAGTCCACATTAAAAAGTAATACTAATTTAAAAATGGAAAGTAATTTTAAATGTTTCTGTAAAACTTATATGGAGAGATGAGAACAATGGCAGAGAATGCCATTCCAGTAGTAATTTTTATAATTTGTTGTGGTTAAGATTAAAGCAGGAATGTGTTTATGTACAATAAAATTAAGGAAATATATGTAGAAGATTTTTTTGAGTACTTTTTATTGGCAGAATCTATTATTTACCCAAACATTGGCATGTAAAAGATAGATCTACAGTTTGGAGGATAAGACTGTGAGCCTGAGGAAGGCTGCTTAAATGGTCGGGACCCAGGATTCAGCATGAGTTGGACCGGAGTCTAAGCTTTCTGGGATATTGCTCTTTCAAGAGCAAAGTAGTTTGTGATGTTCTGGGTGAAGAACATGGAAGAAAATGTTAAAGCAGAATGAAACATCAATTAGCTGACAAATACATGTAATCAGGGGTGTCATGGTGACGGTGCTAACAAGAGGAAAACAAGAGTCTCCAGGAGTGCCACTGCCGTATTCAACATTTCAGTTAAGTCATGATTTGAACAGCTTTGCTGTTAACATTGAACAAAGTGATTTTCTTTACCAGAGATTTTTTTTGACAGAAACCTGTGTTTTCAGCCAATTTATTCAAATACATAGAGATAATTGCATCTGTACTTTTTAAGATATCTTGTGATTTCTTAAGAGGAAACTCCAAAATAAATTTATTGCATGGAAGGGTCATCATTTTAATGAGCTTTCAAATTATTTCTTCTAACACTTTTTTTTTCTTTTTAACAAATTAAGAATTTTACAAGTATTATTTTGGAAAATTTGATGATACATGCATTTTATTCTGCTTTCCAGTTGGTTTTTGTGTGTTATGAAGCCTGGTGACATTGTCCTAAGATATTTAGTAGCCCTGGAAAGAATTCGAGTTTATATTTTTTATCTACAACTTACTACATTGAAAATATCGGACATAGAGAAACATTTAAGTGAATAGCTTGTGTCCATGAACCCTTTACCTGCCACAATTATTTACATTTTGTCTAATTTATTTAACCTTTTGAGATACTATTTGAGATATTCTTTTGAGGTATTTTGAGATAATCAAATTTTTCTTTGATGAACCACTGGAGAAAAAGTAAGTTGTAGACATAATGACATTTCACCTCTAAATACTTTAGCAATAGTTTTCTAAGAACTAGGATATTCTCTCTGATATAGCCATAATACAGTTACCACATTCAAGGAATTTCATGTTAATAACATATTCATGTTTTTCAACTTTCTAATAAAATATTTTATAATGTTTTTTATACAGAATTTACTTGAAGAGTGAGCACTACCATTAATTTTTACATTTATTTAACTTTCTTTAATTTAGAATAATTATCCAGGCTTTTTTTGGTTCATCGCCTTGATAATTTGGAAGTACCTATGTCACTTGTTGCACAACTGGATTTTTCTCTCATTATTCAATTCATACAGCGTGAGTTTGTGCCATCTTTAGCGATGTTAAGTTGGATCCCTTGGTTTTCTTCATTGTTAAGAGTGTCATTTTCTCTTTGTAATGACTAAGTCATCTGTAGGATGATGTTTTGAGATTGTGATTATCCTGTTTACCAACAACATTTTTACTCAATGGTTTAGTATCCATTGCTGATTCTTCCCTCATTAATCATTACTTGGATATTTGGCATTTATAATGCTGCATCTTTCTGAAGAAAGGGAGCCTTACTGTTTCTCTTTTTTCGTAGTTTTCATTATAATTATGGATTTGTGAATTTTTTAAAAAAGACATTGTAACCCATACTGTCATGATTTCTTTAGGTCCTGGAATTTTCTCATATTTTGTGAGTGGGGACCCTGTAAAATGGTTCTTGTATTTTCTGAAATGCCTGCATCAGTTTCTGAGTGCTGCTTTTTTTTCCCAGCAAAACAGAATCTTTCAGATGCATCAGTTACAGTTCCTGCCTTACATCTGGAACCTGTTATTTCTCCAAGGAACCCTTCTTGCTTTTATTGGGGAATGACATTAGAGCCCAATATCTAGGCACTAGGCGTGCTCATTGGTACTGGGATAGCATTCCCTCTAGGTCATTTCAGTCAACTGAGCTAGAAAAAAATACTAACAATTGGTAAGTTCACACTAATACCTTCTCAGTCAATTTAACAACACAGGATTATTTCTATCCTTCCCTTTTCAACATTTATATCATATTTCTCCCACAATAATCTCTCTACTTCCCCAAATGACAGTATGTTCACTAGTAAACATTATAATATAAACAACACATACAAAATCGTTTGAATTTAGTAAACTAATGTTACTAAAACAATTTTAAATGTAGTTCAAGGAGATTTTTTTTTACAATTAGAATATATCTAACTGATATCATTTTGTAAGATCACTGTGTAAAAATTAATTTTTTTCTTTGTTGTTCTCTTTTCAATTTTATGTACAATTAGATTTTTATTGTTATGCTTATATTTAATTGTATTTTTCCTATTCTTAATTTAATTTTGTTTTATGAATATGTAAAACAACAAAATCAAAATCAAAACCATAGTAAAACATATCCTTATAAAGGTTTTATTTCACTTTTTAGAATTAGATTGTGAATCTATTTCTAGATTCATTATGTCATTTCATTATGGTGTAAAGTATGGATTAAAATTTACCTATTATCAATTAGCTATCCTTTTGTTCAAGTACCATTTATTGAAAAATCCAATTTTTGATTGATTGCAAACTATTCATATACATATTCATGTGACATTTTTCTGAATTGATCCATATCTATATACTATTAGTACAAACAAGCTTAGTTTATTTTAACAGATGAGTAAAACCAACGTAAATTTATTGACATAACTGATATGTTTAATCTGAAGCTAGTCTTTGTCTCTATATAGGTTTAAATATATATTTATAAATGTACAAATATTCTGCATTGATTTCTCCATATTATACTTTTAAAAATATGTCTATAGTGTTTTGGTATTCAGAAAGGCTTCATATTTTTATTCTAATGCTTACCTTTATATTAAGACCTTACATAATACTGTAAGTTCCAGTTATTATTAACTAGCTTTCTACTCTATGGATTTCTGTTTTATCAGATATTCTTTGACACAAACCTATGGTGTCGTCAGTGAGGTTATCTTACTATATAATTTTCTAAATTTTCTACTCATATCTTGTATTTCTTTTCAGCTGGAGCATACAATATTTGTTATTCTTCCACTTTATCTCCACTTTGTTTTAATCTTATATCTGCTATAAATACATGAGTTTCTTACTATTAGTCTTTTTGCTAAAATTTCTCCCACTAACACTGGGGTGTCGAAGTTTGTTCTCTAGGAATTTTTTTTTAAATGGTTTCAGAGTATGGTGTTTATGGAGTTATTGCCTATATAAAACTCATTTTCTAAGACCTTGGTGCTTGAAGTACAGCCTTGTCTAATACATAGTTCTTGACTTACCCTTTTCACGTTTTAATTTCTTGCAAATCTGCCTCATTTCATTCTTGCAAAAAGTCTGATACCAAGTTGATTTTTATTTTCTCCTCCTCTAATTTCATTTTTGTTGGTGGGGTGATAAATGACTTAGTATCTTTTTCGTGGTGGACCTCACAGTTTTTGTTTGCTTGTTTGGTGTTAGCTTTAAAGTCTAATCATTTTATTAGGGTAGGATATATCACTGAGATGACCATTTCAGATCAATTTCCCCACATATACTAAGGACACATTCTATATGGAGGTTCAAGTCTTAATTTATTTGCGTAAAACTTTCTTAGGCAGTTTTAAATATACGTCCTATTCCATTATTTTGTTTTTAATGAACTCTATGCATATTATGTTCTTATCTTGTATATCAATCAATAAATCTTTTCACTTCTTTGTTTCATGTTTTTTTAACCTCGTTATTTCCTTCTCATTGTCTCGACTGTTGACTTTCTTCATGTCTTGTATTTAGTCATTATTTCTAAGATTATTTGGAGTTATTTAAAATTTCTTCATTTCTTATAGATAGTTGTTAATTTATGTCATCTTATTTTTTCTATTCTCAGTTTTTGACACTGTAACACAAGGCATATGCAAATTATTTAAGGAGTTTTTTGTTACGATTTTCTTCTGCTTCATGGGGAAGACTTTTACCAGCTGAAATGTTATTTATCATTTTCTGTTTTTTCTCGTAATGCATCTGTATGAATGATTTTCTTTACTCCCCATCAATAAAAGTGATGTGCGGTTGTGCTGAGCATTTGGGTTAGTTTATTTCTCAGGTTATGCCTGAACAACAGACTCTGAAGTAGTTTCACCTGCAGAATATTTATTAAGGGGCACTCAAGATTAACACCTGGGAGGTAGTGAAAGAAAGCTGTAGTGGGTGGCAGAGGGAGAAAGAGATATCTAATTCAGGCTCAAGAACAGCTTTGGCTGTCCCCATGAGGAGATTTGGAGCTAGAATGGCCTTTCAGAGTTGCCCCAAGTTGAAGGAAATGGCCAGGTCTTTATACTCTTGCTTCAAAATGTCTTGGATGGGAACCACCAGGAAAGAAATGTGACCTTTCATGACGAATCTCTCTACCTCTGGACACCCCCGAGAAGCTGACACTTGAATCTATCTGCTAATAATATTAATACAGCCAAGTACAGTTTTATTGAACTGATTATGCTCATTGGAGAAGGGTGAAGTGTTTTAGTATGTCTATGGCTCAGCATTCTTTATTGTTTTTCATAAGATATTTGACTTCGTCTATCTGCCTTTTTTTCCGCTTACCACCACCTCTCCAAAGAGCAACTCACATTCCAACTTACATTCATCCCCTGAAGCACTTCTTCCTCCTATGAACTCATGAATTTCAAGTTTCTTTCTTTGAATTCCCCCAGAAGCTAGTTATTTTGGCTTGGATTCTCCAGAAAATATATATATGCACACACACGCGAGGACACGCGCATACACGTATTCCCAAGGAAATTGGCAAGGAAGTTTAGAAAGCAGGACAGGAATGAGAAGGAAGCCAAGTAAACTTGTGATAACTGGCAAAGTTCCATGATACTCAGAAACGTCCTGATCATCAGCGGCAGGGCTGGGCTGGCATACTCCACAGTCTTCAGTTCTTGGTGAAGGGCCACCTCTAGTTCTGTGTGCCTGCAAGCAAAGAGGGATCCAGAAGTCTGAGAGAGATTCTCTGGCAAAGCATCTATAAAGATGTTGGCTGTTGGAGGGAGTGAGATAGGGGTAGGAGCACATAAAAATGCCATCAGAAAGAAGCTAAGAGGATCTGGGCGGAGTGTTGCCGTTATCCAATGACATTCACTAAGCTCGGCCAAGTCTGAGAACCGTTCTCAGATTTTCTGTACTCATCCTGGGATTTTCAGTGTTTTGGGGTGACTGTGTTTTTTCTCTCGAAGGTGTCTCTCCCTTTATGTGTTTTCTACAAAGTGCCTCTTAGTCCATTTTCTGTTGCTTGTAACAGAATACCGAAAACAGGGCAATTTATAAAGAAGTTTATTTCTTACAGTTATGGAAGCAGAGAATGCAAGAGTGAGAGGAAGCATCTGGTGAGAGCATTCTTGCTGGGGAAAACTGTCTTCAGAGTCCCGGAGAAGCACAGGTCATCCCGTGGCCAGGGGTCTGAGCATCTCATGTGTCAGCTCAGGTCTCCCTTCGTCTTCTTATAAAGCCAACAGTTTCACTCCAGTAATAACCCATTAATTCACTAACCCATTAATCCATGAATGGATTAATCTATTCTTTAGGGCAGAGCCCTCATGACCCCATCACCTCTTAAAGGCCCCAACTCTCAATACTGCTATATTGGGGATTGAATTTCAACATGAATTTTGGGAGGGGCATTCAAACCATGGCAGGTTTGAACGAACTCCTACAACGGCTCTGCTGGATTGGGGTGTTTGATCCTTATTTACACATTATTAGAAGTTTGGAATCTTCTCTGTCTCTTAGCTGTGGTATTTACCTTGATTAAATATGTTTTTTGTTTTGCTTTGTTAGGTGAGTGAATTTATAAAAAATAATCTGTGTAAGTGTCTGGAGTTTGAGAGGAAAGATGTGGGTTTAGGCTATTATCAGTATTTTAGAAGATTTGGGCAGTTTTCTTAGTGTCTTCATATAATGGTTATTATTTCTTACATAAATTTACTGCTTTATGTAATATGCAAACATTTAAAATTATTTTCTTTAATATCCATGAGCAAATTTTTATATTTTTATTAATACTACATTTTTGAAACGAGGAACTTGTGGATCAATAAGCTTAAATGATTTGCTCTAGGAAATATGAGTGAAACTCAATAATTCAGGATTTATTACCTAAGGGATTATAGTAATCTATCACTGAGTTAAAACATATGTAGGGAAACTCATATGTCATGAATCTAGAAGGTTAGCATTCTGATTAGTGGCTCTAGTTTAAGCAAACATGTGAAAACCTCCAGTTAGTTTGAAACTGACATCAATAAATTCATCAATTCAAGCATTTATTGAATTTTTTATTAATTATAGTTTTTATATTTCTAAATTTCTCAAAAAGTTTTTTCTAGCCTTACATACTTCCAAAGTTTTACAAAAATACTGCTATTTATTTAGCTTAATTTTGTAACATCATTGGAGCTGTGGTTACATCATTTCTTCCTACCTGGTCCTTGGGTTTACCCTTGTAAGAATATGTTAGGGCCGAGTGTGGTAGCTCATGCATGTAATCTCAGCACTTTGGGAGGTGGAGGTGGGAGAATCGCTTGAGGTCAGAAGTTCAGGACAAGTCTAGGAAACACCGTGAGACCCCATCTCTACCAAAAAAAAAAAAATTAGCTGGGTGTGGTCATGCACACCTGTGGTCTCTGGGGAGGCTGAGGCAGGAGGATCACTTGAGCCTGGGTGGTCAAGGCTGCAGTGAGCTGTGATCATGCGACTGCACTTTCACCTGGGCAATAGAGAAAGCCCCTGTCTCAAATATATTAGTTTCATGAAGTATTTATAAGATTATTTTGCTTAAATAGCATCTCATTTCATTAAGTAACCAGTCTTTGAAATTGTTAGCACTATTAGTCAAACTCTATATGTAATTGTATTTTTGTATCATATCTTCTTATGATTTTTCCAGTAACCAAAAGACTTTAGTCCTCCCAATAAATCCATTATTGTAATTCAGTCAACATTTTTCTTATTGTAGATAAAAATTGGACTCAGCTTTAAATATAATCTTAGCTCTATTGAAGTTGGCAGATCCTCTGCTGCTTTCTAAAATTTAAAGGCCACATTTTGGGGGGTTAAATTTTTCTGCTATAGATTTCAATAGGGTGGGTTTTATACAAATGTAGGACAAAGCAATAATTATCTTGTTATATTCATTTTCCCTTTTCATTGAGTCTTCTCTCAGGTATTACAATTCCTACTATAGTTTTCTGGGATTGCTTCATTTCACAGATCCTTGATGAATGCCTGCTAAACTTTCAGGTGCTAACCACCAATAAAGACTTAAGTTATGCTCTCTCTGAAGTATGTGCAAAATAGGCAAATCCTAATGACTGAAAATTTTGAAAGCTCAAAGACATAAATCATCATTATGAAGATTCCATGCTAGTAAAACTTTTCTTATGAAATGATGAATGGAAAAGGAGTGTTTTATAGTACCATTGTACTATCAAAAATGTGAATGAAGAGCAGAGACACTGCTCTTCAGAGACACTGAGTTACATTTTTGCATAAACCTGGGACTAATACAAGCCAGACTGGGTTGTTGAATAATTTATTGGATAAATAACTTCATTAATACATCCAGATTCTTTATTGAGTGAGCCCTGTCTTCTAATATTTCACGAGAAACTGGTTTTTCTTCTGTTTTAATCAGTTTCAATAATATTAATGAGATCTAAAATCTGCCAATATTTCAAGTGGAGCTAAACATAAATTAATAGTAATGATTCAATTTTCATTTTATTCATTTATTAATGATCCTTTCAATCACACTTTTGAAAGGAATTTTTGCTCTAATACCATATGGCTTAAACATCTGCAATTAACCATTTTATTATATCAAATGCACAGTATGAAGTGAATATACTAACCAAATCTAAATGCAACTATTCAGGGGGGAAGTGTATTATTTACAAATGTTTCAATCAAATTTCCTTGAATATTATGCAAAAAATTCTGTTCAACTTCAAAAACCTTCAGTTCTCTTTAACTTTTTAAATAAGATATGTATTGATATTTTCAAAATTCTAGAAATATGGTTTAGTTTTCCATCTCAAATCTCCATATATCTGAAAGAAAATTAATTTTATTTGTTGGGTATACATATAGCTGTTTCAACAAATATATTTTCATTTATTTAAGAAAATTAAATTCAATGGAATAATCTTAAATGATTTAATTTTTAATCTTCTGGATTGATTTCAATTTCATCTGTTATTTATTCCTAAGTCTTGGTCCCTGAGTTTCTGTGGCAATAACATTAAAATTCTTTAAAATATTAAATAGCAAACTAAGCTATTATGAAGAATTCAGCATATTGGGTAAGAGACAGTTCCTAGAATTAAATCATTCTTCCATCAACAATCATCTCCAAGTGAACATTGGGATAAATCAAGTGACGGAGATCCAAAGTTTATGCTGTAAGTCTGTTGTTCTTGAACATCTGAGGTCAGTGTACATTAGAATCACCTGGAGTGCTTTTCAAAAGTACTTTTCACAGATGACAGCCCCAACTCCAGAGCTTCTGACTTAGTAGGTTTTGGGTGGAACTCAAAGCTTTATATTTATAATATGTTTCCAGGTGTTGCTGCTGATGCTGCCAGTCCAGGGACCATACCATGGGTAAAAACTCTAAATCCAGGTGCTTTAAATAAGCTCCCTTTTCAACTTTGCAGTAATTATTTGAAGGAGGAAAAGGGAGGCTTTGGAACTCTGTGCTCCTGGCAAGTGTTCACTGCACACTCTTCACCAGTCATAGGCTTACTATCTTGTCTGCCATAGAGAGACCATGAAGATGAGTCACACGGGTGTCACAATGATAAGGATGGCTCAGGTCTCCAGGTCACCTGTTATCTCTTGCATTCCAATACCCCTGCACCTCTACACTTTCCTGTTTCACTTTCCTTATTCTATCTTTCCCTAATTTCTGAAACCTTTCAAATGCATCCCCCAGAACTGAATTTTGAACATCAGAAAAGTACCCTCGGTTCTCAAGGGCTCCACTTTTACTTTTTTGCTTTAACTAAAGTTGGGCTCTTCGCTGAAGCCATTGCTTTCTCTAGTGCCTTCAAGGAATATCTGTTTTTTCTCCCAGACGTCCCACTATGTGGCCTGGAGGTGGAATAGCTACCTTAGTTTCTCTTCATTGCCATTTCCAAATTATTTTCCCCTCCTTTTTCCTTAATTCCATCTCCACTTGTTTATGACACTGACATTACATTTGGTATACAGAAAACATTTGCCATGGCTTTTCTGTTGAGCCAGGATAAGAATCAGGATGTGAAGGACTATGTAAAAACTTTAAAATATAGATAATTATAACCTGTGTCAGATCCAGAGTACCTCATACGAAGTGTGTTTGCATGTGAGCACGCAGACCCCTCTCTGGGTATGGGTATATACCTGTATGTGTGCATATGGGTGGACATAGTGACAGTGATTATTTATCTCCAGTGACACAGAACATTATCCACAAAGTTTCTCACCATCCAGTTTTTCTTTCCACAATGCCAAATCAATAGCCCAGTTTTGTTTGTTTATTTATTGTGAAGTTGAAATATCTGTATATCTGCACGTTTCCTATTCAGTTCCAGACACCTAGCCACTATTGTCATTGGAGACCTTTTATGGTTATACGTTGCTTTACCATTTAGCATAATGCTCGGCATATAAGGCCCACTATAAACATATATTAACTTAACAAATACACTTTCAAAAATTCTAAAATGTTGAAAAGTTAAGATAAAGACAGAATTTTTTAACTTTTCATAGCATACTTTAAATATATGCTTTCATTTCACCTAAATGTTTTCATTTGAAAACCAAAATTTTAAAAATATGTTTCAATTTAATTTTACAAATCCATGAAAAGTTATTGAAAGATGTTGAAGATACCTGGAATGTAGCATCAACTTTTTGGGACTTTCGGTTATTAATCTCATTCAATATATACTTGATACCATTTTCAGCATAAAACCAATCAGGCAATTGGAAGATAGCTGTTATTCTATGTGGAATTTACAATACTTTTATGATTCCTAGGGATATGTGAACCAAATTGTTTAAGCTCTGTATTTATTGACAGATATTTATATCTCATCGCTTCTGGAAAAATGTTTTTTGCATTCTCTAGGACGTAACTCATATAGCATGTTAAAGTACCATATTTAAATATACTCTCAAATTTATAGGATTTTTCTTACCAAGGATATATAATTATTTTCACATATTTTTCAATTAATAGGTAATAGATTTGTTCCTATAATGATGCCTATCTCATGGCAGTAACTGTTTAATCTGTATTCTATTTTTCATGTGTTTTATTGACAAACACTTTAAAATAGCTTCATCAAATATAAATTACAGTGATTAATTTAATGCAGCATCCAGAATGAAATAGGAATAAGCATTTACATTAAAAAAATTGTCATAATTCAACACAACAAAGTGGTTTCCTTGGCAACAAGAGATAGTAAAAATTTATTTGTGAATTTAAAATTATATTACCTCATAATTTGATGCACATTCCCATTATTTTAGTTTTATTGTGGGGAAATTCTTTTGTAATTAAAAAAACTAGATAAAAGAACTCTGTCTTTATAAAAGAAAAAAATGTTAAACTTACCCAGATCCAGAGACAACAAAAGAAATGTTGTTAAGCACAATTGGCTTGGTTCAATTTAAATAAAAACAGTCATAAAAATATTAACTCACAATTTTTGAAAACACTCAACAGTTTTATATAAATAAGTATGTAATCAAATGAACCTGAGATTAAGATTATTTAAATTTGTTGGTCTCCAGACACATGCTAGATGTAGGTTCTTTCACAAAAGAAAAAAACAATGAACTTAAATTATTTTGATTGTCAATTATCATTATTAACTTTCATTGGAAAATAACATTACTGGCAGGGCACGGTGGCTCATGCCTGTAATCCCAACACTTTGGGAGGCCAAGGCGGGTAGATCACAAGATCAGGAGATCAAGACCATTCTGGCTAACACAGTGAAACCCCATCTCTACTAAGAAATACAAAAAAAACTAGCCAGGCATGGTGGCGGACACCTGTAGTCTCAGCTACTTGGGAGCTGAGGCAGGAGAATGGCATGAACCCGGGAGGCAGAGCTTGCAGTGAGCTGAGATCAGCCACTGCACTCCAGCCTGGGCAAAAGAATGAGACTCCATCTCATTTAAAAAAAAAAAAAAAAATTGCAAAATAGAACTACTGTATCTGTGAATTAGTCAATTTTTTTCAGAAAAACAGAACCAGTAGGATACATATACTTTAAGAGACTTATTTTAAGAAATTGGCTCATGAGATTGTGTGGACTGGCAAGTCCAAAAATCTGTAGGGCAAACTGGCAGGTTGGAGATTCAATTAAGAGTTGGTGTTGTAGTCTTGAGTCTGAAGACTGGGAACTCGGGCAGAATTTCCATGTTGCAGTATAGAGGCAGAATATCTTCTTCCTTGAGAAGCCTCAGTCATTATTTTTGAGGTCTCTTCTGATTGAATGCAGCCCACTGACATTATGGAGGGTCATCTGCTTTACTTAGAGTAAACTAATTGTAAATGTTAATTACAACTAAAAAAATAAAATATTTTCACAGCAACATCCATCTAGGTAAGTGTCAAACAAGTATATGCTCACCAAAATCTAGTCAAGTTCATACATTAAATAAATCATCACATTAATAATAAGGATTTCAATTTCAAGTAACTGAAGCCCAAACTCAAAGTGACTTGAATAGAACAGATCCTTATTATCTCTCATCAAAGTGAATCCAACATGACCCCAGTATTGGTATAACCAAATTCTTTCTGTCCTTCAAGGCTTGGATTTTTTATGTTGACTTCATCTTCAGACTTATGACAAGATAGCTATAGCATTTTGAGGCTTCACAATCCAGAAACAGAAGAAAAAGCAGTTTTTTTTGTTTTGTTTTTTGCTTTTCCTATATCTCTTTCTTAGGATTAAGAAATACTTTCTAGAGTTTCCAAGATGACCGAATAGGAACAGCTCCAGTCTGCAGCTCCCAGTGTGAGCGATGCAGAAAGCGGGTGATTTCTGCATTTCCAACTGAGGTACCAAGTTCATCTTGCTGGGGCTTGTCATACTGTAGGTGCAGCCCATGGAGCAGGGCGGGGCATTGCCTCACCTGGGAAGTGCAAGGGGTTGGGGAATTCCCTTTCCTAGCAAAGGGAAGTGGTGACAGATGGTACCTGGAAAATCGGAACACTCCCACCCTAATACTGTGCTTTTCCAATGGCCTTAGCAAATGGCATACCAAGAGATTATATCCCGTGCCTGGCTTGGAGGGTCTCACACCGACGGAGCTTCGCTCACTGCTAGCACAGCAGTCCGAGATCAAACTGCAGGAGGGCAGTGAGGCTGGGGGAGGGGTATCCACCATTGCTGAGGCTTTAGTAGGTAAACAAAGTGTCCTGGAAGCTCAAACTGGGTGGAGCCCACTGCAGCTCAAGGAGGCCTGTCTGCCTCTGAGTACTCCACCTCTGGGGGCAGGGTATAGCTGAACAAAAGGCAGCAGAAACTTCTGCAAACATAAACGTCCCTGTCTGACAGCTTTGAAGAGAGTAGTGGTTCTCCCAGCATGGAGTTTGAGATCTGAGAATGGACAGACTGCCTCCTCAAGTGGGTCTCTGACCCCCGAGTAGCCTAACTGGGAGATATCTCCCAGTAGGGGCCGACTGACACCTCATGCAGCCAGGTGCCCCTCTGAGATGAAGCTTCCAGAGGAAGGATCAGGTAGCAACATCTGCTGTTCTGCAATATTTGCTGTTCTGTAGCCTCCACTGCTGATACCCAGGCAAATAGGGTCTGGAGTGGACCTCCAATGAACTCCAACAGACCTGCAGCTGAGGGTCCTAACTGTTAGAAGGAAAATTAACAAACAGAAGGGACATCCACACCAAAACCCCATCTGAATGTCACCATCATCAAAGACCAAAAGTAGATAAAACCACAAAGATGGGGAGAAACCAGAGCAGAAAAGCTGAAAATTCTAAAAATCAGAGCACCTCTTATCCTCCAAAGGAACACAGCTCCTCACCAGCAATGGAACAAAGCTGGATGGAGAATGTCTTTAATGAGTTGACAGAAGAAGGCTTCAGACGATCGGTAACAACAAACTTCTCTGAGCTAAAAGAGGATGTTCGAACCCATCACAAAGAAGCTAAAAACCTTGAAAAAAGAGTGGATGAATGGTTAACTAGCATAAACAGTGTAGAGAAGTCCTCAAATGACCTGATGGAGCTGAAAACCATAGCACGAGAACTAAGTGATGCTTGCACAAGCTTCAGTAGCCGATTTGATTAAGTGGAAGAAAGGGTATCAGTGATTGAAGATCAAATGAATGAAATGAAGTGAGAAGAGAAGTTTAGAGAAAAAAGAGTAAAAATATAAGGAACAAACCTCCAAGAAATATGGGACTATGTGACAAGACCAAATCTATGTTTCATTGGTGTACCTAAAAGTGATGGGGAAAATAGAACCAAGCCGGAAGACACATTTCAGGATATTATCCAAGAGAACTTCCCCAACCTAGCAAGGGAGGCCAACATTCAAATTCAGGAAATACAGAGAACACCACAAAGATACTCCTCGAGAAGAGCAACTCCAAGACACATAATTGTCAGATTAACCAAGGTTGAAATGAAGGGAAAACTGTTAACAGCAACCAGAGAGGAAGCTCGGGTTACCCAAAAGGGAAGCCCATCAGACTAACAGTGGATCTCTCAGCAGAAACTCTACAAGCCAGAAGAGAGTGGGGGCCAAAACTCAACATTCTTAAAGAAAATAATTTTCAACCCAGAATTTCATATCCAGCCAAACTAAGCTTCATAAGTGAAGGAGAAATGAAATCCTTTACAGACAAACAAATGCTGAGAGATTTTGTTACCACCAGGCCTGCCTTACAAGAGTTCCTGAAGGAAGCACTAAACAAGAAAAAGAACAACCGGTACCAGCCACTGCAAAAACATGCCAAATTGTAAAGACCATTGATGCTAGGAAGAAACTGCATCAACTAATGAGCAAAATAACCAGTGAACATCATAATGACAGGATCAAATTCACAAATAACAATATTAACCTTAAATGTAAATGGGCTAAATGCTCCAAATAAAAGATACAGACTGGAAAATTGGATAAAGAGTCAAGACCCATCAGTGTGCTGTATTCAGGAGACCTATCTCATGTGCAGAGACACACACTGTCTCAAAATAAAGGGATGGAGGAAGATCTACCACACAAACGGAAAACAAAAAAAAAAAGCAGGGGTTGCAATCCTAGTCTCTGATAAAACAGACTTTAAACCAACAAAGATCAAAAGAGACAAAGAAGGCCATCAATTCAACAAGAAGAGCTAACTATCCTAAATAGATATGCACCCAATACAGGAGCACTCAGATTCATAAAGCAAGTCCTTAGAGACCTACAAAGAGACTTAGATCCCCACACAATAATAATGGGAGTTTTTAACACACCACTGTCAACATTAGACAGATCAACGAGACAGAATGTTAACAAAGATATCCAGGAATTGAACCCATATCTGCACCAAGCAGACCAAATAGACATCTACACCCAAAATCAACATATACATATACATCAGAATATACATTCTTCTCAGCACCACATCACACTTATTCCAAAACCGACCACATGGTAGGAAGTAAAGCACTCATGAGAAAATGTAAAAGAACAGAAATTAAAACAAACTGTCTTTCGGATCACAGAGCAATCAAATTAGCACTCAGGATTAAGAAACTCACCCAAAACCACTCAACTAGATGGAAATTGAGCAACCTGCTCCTGAATGACTAATGGGTAAATAACGAAGTGAAGTCAGAAATAGAGATGTTCTTTGAAACCAATGAGAACAAAGACATAATATACCAGAATCTTTGGGACACATTTAAAGCAGCGTGTAGAGGGAAATTTATAGCACTAAATGCCTAGAAGAGAAAGCTGGAAAGATCTAAAAATGACACACTAACATCACAATTAAAAGAACTAGAGAAGCAAAAGCAAATACATTCAAAAGCTAGCAGAAGGCAAGAAATAACTAAGATTAGAGCAGAACTGAAGGAGATAGAGACACAAAAAAACCCTTCAAAAAAATCAATGAATCCAGGAGCTGGTTTTTTCAAAAGATCAACAAAATTTATAGACTGCTAGCAAGACTAACAAAGAAGAAAAGAGAGAAGAATCAAATAGATGCATTAAAAAATGATAAAGGGGATATCACCACCAATCCCACAGAAATACAAACTACCATCAGATAATACTATAAACACCTCTATGCAAATAAACTAGAAAATCTGCAAGAAATGGATAAATTCCTGGAAACATACACCCTCCCAAGACTAAACCAGGAAGAAGTTGAATCCCTGAATAGACCAATAACAGATTCTAAAATTGAGGCAATAATTAATAGCCTACCAATCAAAAAAAGTCCAGAACCAGATGGATTCACAGCCGAATTCTACCAGAGGTACAAAGAGGAGCTGGTACCATTCCTTCTGAAACTATTCCAATCAATAGAAAAAGAGGGAATCCTCCCTAATTCATTTTATGAGGCCAATGTCATCCTGATACCAAAGACTGGCAGAGACAAAACAAAAAAAATAGTAGTTTTGACCAATATCCCTGATTAACATCAATGCAAAAATCCTCAATGAAATACTGGCAAACCGAATCCGGCAGCACATCAAAAAGCTTATCCACCACGATCAAGTTGGCTTCATCCCTGGGATGCAAGGCTGGTTCAACAAATGCAAATCAATAAACGTAATCCATCATATAAACAGAACCAAAGACAAAAACCACACGATTATCTCAATAGATACAGAAAAGGCCTTTGACAATATTCAACAGCCCTTCATGCTAACAACTCTCAATAAACTAGGTGTTGATGGGACATATCTCAAAATAATAAGAGCTACTTATGACAAACCCACAGCCAATATCATACTGAATGGGCAAAAACTGGAATCATTCCCTTTGAAAATTGGCACAAGATAGGGATGCCCTCTCCCACCACTCCTATTCAATATAGTGTTGGAAGTCCTCGCCAGGGCAATCAGGCAAGAGAAAGAAATAAAGGGTATTCAATTAGGAAAAGAGGAAGTCAAATTGTCCCTGTTTGCAGATGATATGATTATATATTTAGAAAACCCCATTGTCTCAGCCCAAAATCTCCTTAAGCTGATAAGCAACTTCAACAAAGTCTCAGGATAGAAAATCAATGTGCAAAAATCACAAGCATTCCTATACACCTATAACAGATAAACAGAGAGCCAAATCATGAGTAAACTCCCATTTGCAATTGCTTCAAAGAGAATAAAATACCTAGGAATCCAACTTACAAGGGATGTGAAGGACCTCTTCAAGGAGTACTACAAACCACTGCTCAACAAAATAAAAGAGGACACTAACAAATGGAAGAATATTACATGCTCATGGATAGGAAGAATCAATATTGTGAAAATGGCCATACTGCCCAAGGTAATTTATAGATTCAATGCCATTCCCATCAAGCTACCAATGACTTTCTTCACATAATTGGAAAAAATTACTTTAAAGTTCACATGGAACCAAAAAAGGGCCCGCATTGCCAAGACAATCCTAAGCCAAAAGAAAACAGCTGGAGGCATCATGCTACCTGACTTCAAACTATACTACAAGGCTGCAGTAACCAAAACAGCATGGTACTGGTACCAAAACAGAGATATAGACCAATGGAACAGAACAGAGTCCTCAGAAATAATACCACATATCTACAGCCATCTAATCTTTGACAAACCTGACAAAAACAAGAAATAGAGAAAGGATTCCCTATTTAATAAATGGTGCTGGGAAAACTGGCTAGCCATACAGAGAAAGCTGAAACTGGATCCCTTCTTACACCTTATGTGAAAATTAATTCGAGATGGATTAAAGACTTAAATGTTAGACCTAAAACCATAAAAACCCTAGAAGAAAACCTAGGCAATGTCATTCAGGCCACAGGCATGGGCAAGGACTTCTTGACTAAAACACCAAAAGCAATGGCAACAAAAGCCAAAATTAACAAATGGTATCTAATTAAACTAAAGAGCTTCTGCCCAGCAAAAGAAACTACCATCAGAGTGAATAGGCAACCTACAGAATGGGAGAAAATTTTTACAATCTACCCATCTGACAAAGGGCTAATATCCAGAATCTACAAAGAACTTAAACAAATCTACGAGAAAAAAAATCAAATAACCCCATCAAAAAGTGGGCAAAGCATATGAACAGACACTTCTTAAAAGAAGATGTTTATACAAACAACAGACATGTGAAAAAATGCTCATCATCACTGGCCATCAGAGAAATGCAAATGAAAAGCACAATGAGATACCATCTCACACCAGTAAGAGTGGTGATCATTAAAAAGTCAGGAAGCAACAGGTGCTGGAGAGGATGTGGAGAAATAGGAATGATTTTATACTCTTGGTGGGACTGTAAACTAGTTCAACCATTGCGGAAGACAGTGTGGCAATTCCTCAAGGATCTAGAACTAGAAATACCATTTGATCCAGCCATCCCATTACTTGGCATATACCCAAAGGGTTATAAATCATGCTGTTATAAAGACACATGAACATGTATGTTTATTGCGGCACTATTCACAACAGCAAACACTTGGAACCAACCCAAATGTCTATCAATGACAGACTGGATTAAGTAAATGTGGCACATATACACCATGGAATACTATGCAGCCATAAAAAAGGATGAGTTCATGTCTTTGTGTGGGCATGGATGAAGCTGGAAACCATCATTCTGAGCAAACTATCACAAGGATGGAAAGCCAAACACCGCATGTTCTCACTCATACATGGGAATTGAACAATGAGAACACTTGGACACAGGGTGGGGAACATCACACACTGGGGCCTGTTGTGGGGTGGGGGGAGGGGGAGGGATAGCATTAGGAGATATACCTAATGTAAATGACGAGTTAATGGGTGCAACACACCAACATGGCACATGTATACATATGTAACAAATGTGCAGTTTGTGCACATGTACCCTAGAACTTAAATTATAATTTAAAAAATGAAGTCTTTATCAAAGAAAAAAAAAACTTTCCATTATCAGACTTCTTCCCACATCTCAATAGCCAGAATCAGGTCAGCATGCTCATTTCTGCTCACCACTGTCAAGATGAATGACAAAACTCTGCATGGCTTAGACCGATCATCTGATGAGGGATAGGTATTTTGGAGTCATCCACAATGTCTTCCATAATCAATTATATTTTTATTTACACTTTCATATTTTTTGGAGGTACACCTATTTGCAACTTTTGCTGTTGATCGAAAACAAATGCTGATAACTGCATAGATACGAGTTGCATATCTTGGACTTTCTTCTGTCTACTAAGCATTTTTACCTGAATCTAACATACTTTCTGAAATTCAACATTTTGAAATAAGCTCTTAGTTAGTCTTCCTCTCTAATGTAGTATGAATTTTTGTTAGTGGGTAGGATTACTATCCACTCAGTTACTTTACAGAGAACATTTAGAGTCAACCCACACAGCATATATTCTCACACACCTATACCTAACCGTTTACCAAATCTAGTTGGTTTTGCCCCAAACTATTGACTCAGTCTTCTCCTCTCTATTCCCATTACTGCTTTCCTGGTCTAGACCACTTCATTCAAAATGCTGAAGAGACATGGTATTTTCAAATGCCTCCCACTTCTGAGGCATACTGAGGCATATATATATATTATATATATGAAAGGAGGCTGTAAAAAATATATACACACATATATCACCTATATAATATATACACACATAAAATTCATACGTACACAAATATGTGCATGTGTGTGTGTTTTATGTGTATATATAACATGTGCATATACATATATTCTTACAACCTCCTGTCCCATTACTGACTCTCATATAAAATAGTGCTTGAAACATATAAACTACTACTACTACTAATTCCTTAACCATAATTTGTCTCAGTTCTGGCTTCTTCTTATGTTAAGTTTCAGCTTAGATGAAAATTCCCTTCCCTGGAATTATCAATGTTCTTAGTAAATTTTATTTACACAATCCAGATAGATAATAGATAAGCTTCAGGTCGCTAAATCTTTCTAGATTCTCTGCCTTGCTCCACAGAGAATAAAGTACTACTATTTCTCTTTGCTATCTATACATTGCTACTTCATCTAGTAGGCTGTGGTAAACGTGAGGGCAGAAACCAAGATTCAGCTTTGCATCTCAGAGGCTAACATAATGCCTGCCACATAAGTGTATTTTATTGTATTGTAGCTTTTACTTTAGGTTCAGGGGTACATGTGCAGGTTTCTTATATAGGTAAACTGCATGTCATAGGGGTTCAGTGTACAGATTATTTCATCCCCCAAGTAATAAGCATAGTACCCCATAGATATTTTTTTTTTCTGATCCTCTCCCTTCATCCCTCTACTCTTAAGGATGCCCTGATGTCTGTCGCTCCCCTCTTTGTGTCCATGTGTTCTTGTTGTTTAGCTATCATCTCTCATTTATAAGTTAGAACATGCAATATTGAGTTTTCTGTTCCTGCATTAGTTTGCTTAGGATTGTGGCCTCCAGTTCCATCCATGTTGCTGCAAAGAACATGATCTCATTCTTATTTTCTAGCTGTGTAGTATTGCAAATGTGGAATATGTACCACATTTCTTTACTCAGTCCACTTTGTGTATATGTACCATGTTTTCTTTATCCAATCTACTCTTATGGGTATTTAGATTGATTCCACATCTTTGCTATTGTGAATAATGCTTTCATGAACATAGCATGCATGTGTCTTTATGGTAGAATAATTTATATTGCTTTGGATATACACCCAATAATAGAATCACTGGGTTGAATGGTAGTTGTTTCGAGTTCTTTGAGGAATCATCGCACTTCTTTCCAAAATGATTGAACTAATGTACAGTCCTACCAGCAGTGTATAAGCATTTCTTTTTCTCCACAACCTCACCAGCATCTGTTATTGCTTGCCGTTTTAATAATAGCCATTCTGACTGGTGTGAGATGATATCTCATTGTGGTTTTGACTTGGATTTCTCTATTGATCAGTAATGTTGAGCTTTTTTCATATGCTTGTTGGCCATATGTATGTCCTCTTTTGAGAAGTGTCTGTTCATGTCCTTTAACCCACATTTTAATGCTTTTGTCGTTTTTTTCTTGTTAATTTGTTCAAGTTCCCTACAGGTTCAGGATATTAGACCTTTGGTGTGCAGTTTGAAAATATTTTCTCCAATTGTGTATGATGTCTGTTTACTCTGATGATGGTTTCTTTTGCTACATAGGAGCTCTTTAGCTTAGTTAGGTCCCTTGTCAATTTTTGCTTTTGTTGTGATTGTTTTTGGCATCTTCATCAAGAAATCTTTGTCAGATCCTATGTCCAGAATGGTATTTCCTAGGTCATCTTCCATGTATTCATTGTTTTAGGTATCAAATTTAAGTCTTTAATTCATCTTGAGTTGATTTTTGTATATGGTGTAAAGTGGGGGGTCCAGTTTCAATCTTCTGCCTATGGCTTAACAGTTCTCCCAGCACCACTTATTCAATAGGGATTCCTTCCTCCATTGCTTATTTTGTAGGCTTTTTTGAAGATCAGATGGCTGTAGGTGTGCACCCTTATTTCTGGCTTCCCTATTCTGTTCCTTTGGTCTGTTTCTATTTTTGTACCATTACCATGCTGTTTGTGTTACTATAGCTCTGTAATATCCTTTGAAGTCAGGTAACAAGATGCCTCTAGATTTGTTCTTTTTGCTTAGGATTGCCTTGGCTATATGAGCCTCTTTTTTGGTTCCATATGAATTTTTAAATAGTTTTTCCTAATTCTGTGAAGAACATCATTGGTTTTTTCCTAGGGATAGCATTGAATCTGTAAATTGCTTTAAGTAATGTGGCCATTTTAATGATATTGATGCTTCCTATCCATGAAGAGGGAATATTTTTTCATTTGTTTGTGTAATCTCTGATTTATTTAAGCAATGTTTGGTAATCATCATTGTAGAAATCTTTCACCTCCCTGGTAAACTGTGTTCCTAGTTATTTTATTCTTTTTGTGGCAATTGTGAATGGGATTGCATTGCTGATTTGGCTCTCAGCTTGGCTATTGTTGCTGTATAGGAATGCTACTAATTTTTGAAGTTGATTTTGTATCCTGAAACTTTGCTAAAGCTGTGTGTCAGCTAAAAGAGCTTTTGGGCAGAGATCATGGGATTTTCTAGATATAAAATTATGTCATCTGCAAACAGGTATCCTTTGACTTCATCTCTTTCTATTTAAAAGTCTTTTATTCATTTCCCTTACCTGATTGCTCTGGCCAGGACTTCCAGTTATATGTCGAATAAGAGCAGTGATAGAGCTCATCCTTGTCTTGCTCCTGTTTTAAAGGGGAACGTGTCCCGCTTTTGCCCATTCAATATAATGTTGGCTGTGGGTTTTTGATAGATGGCTATTATTTTGAAGTAAGTTCCTTCAATGCCTAAACATGAAGTAATGTTGAATTCTATCAAAAGCGTTTTCTGCATCTGTTGAGATGATCATGTGGTTTTCATTTTTAGTTCTGTTTATATGATGAGTCATACTTATTGATTTGCATATATTAAACCAACCTTACTTCCTAGGAATAAAGCCTACTTGATTGTGGAGGATTAGCTTTTTGATGTGCTGCTGGATTTGGTTTGCTTGCATTTTGCTGCATCAATGTTCATCAAGGATATTGGCCTGAAAGTTTTGTTGTTGTGTCTCTCCCAGGTTTTGAGCATCAGGATGTTGACCCCAGGAATGCCTCCCTCCCTCCCCTCCCTCCCCTCCCTCCCTCCCCCTCCCCTCCCTCCCTCCTCTTCCTTCCCTTCCTTCCTCTTCTTCCTTCCTTCCTTCCTTCCTTCCTCTTCCTTCTTGCCCTGCTTTGTCACCCAGGCTGGATGCAGTAGTGAGATGATCTCGGCTCATCAGAACTTGCCTCCTAGGAAACCAGTGATTCTCCTGTCTCAGCCTCCTGAGTAGCTGAGACTACAGGCACATGCCACCACGCCCGGCTAATTTTTGTATTTTTAGTAGAGATGGGGTTTCATCATATTGGCCAGGCTGTTCTCGAACTCCTGACCTTGTGATCCACCTGCCTCAGCCTCCCAAAGTGCTGGGATTACACGCATGAGCCACCCTGTCCGGCCTAGTTTCATTTTTTGGGAATAGTTTCAGCAGGAATGGTATCAGTTCTTCTTTATAAATCTGGTATAATTTGGCTGTGAATTCGTCTGGTCCTAGGCTTTTGTTTTGTTGGTAGGCTTTTTATTACTAATTCAATTATGAAACTTGGTCTGATCACTGATTATTGGTGATGATCAGAGACCAGAGATCAGAGATCAGAGTTATTGGTCTGATCAGAGATTCATTTTATTTCTGTTTTAGCCTTGGGAGGTTGTATGTGCCCAGGAATGTATCCACTTATTCTAGATTTTCTGGTTTGTATGCACAGAAGGGCTCACAGTAGTCTCTGAGTGTTATATTTTCTATTTCTGTGAGGTCAGTGGTAATGTCCCATGTCATTTCTAATTGTGTTTCTTTATATGTCATCTCTTTATTTCTTTATTAGTATACCTAGTGGTCTATCTTGTTAATTTTTTCAAATAATCAACTTATGGATTAGATAATCTTTTGCATTTTTTTTGGTCTGAATTTCCTTCAGTTCATGTCTGATTTTGGTTATTTCTTGTCTTCTGCTAATTTTGAGGTTGGTTTCTTCTTGTTTCCACAGTTCCTCTGGTTGTGATGTTAACTTGAAATTTTTCTCTCTTTTTGATGTGAGTATTTAGTGCTATAAATTTCTCTCTCAACACTGCCTTAGCTGTATCCCAGAGATTCTGGTATGTTGTATCTTTGTTCTCATTAGTTTCAAAAACCTTTTTGATTTCTGCCTTAATTTATTATCTACCCAATAGTAATTCAGAGGCAGGTTGTTTAATTTCCATGTTATTGTATGGTTTTTAGTGACTTTCTTAGTATTGATTTCTATGTTTCTTGCACTATGCTTTAAGAGTATGGTTGGTATGATTTCATCTTTTTTAAAAAAATTGCTGAGGATTGTTTTATGTCTAGTTGCAGGATCTAGTTCAGGTCCTAAAGATCTGTGTTAATTTTATGCATCAGTGGTCTGATGCTGCCAGTGGGGTATTAAATTCTCCCTTTATTATTGTTTGGGAATCTAAGTCTCTTCTTCATAGGTCTCTAAGAACTTGCTTCATGAATCAGGGTATTCTTGTGTTAAATGTGTATATATTTAGGATAGTTAGGCTTTGTTGTATTGAACCCTTTACCATTATATAATACCCTTCTTTGTCTTTTGTGATCTTTGCTGGCATCAAGTCTATTTTGTCTGAATTTAGAATATCAATCCCTGAATTTTACTGTTTTCCATTTTCTTGGCAGATTTTTCTCAATCTTTTTATTTTGAGACTATGTATGTCATTGCATGTGAGATGGGTCTCTTGTAGAGAGCACAGCATTGGGTATCACTTGTTTATCCAGTTTCCCACTGTGTTTTTATTAGGGTGTTTAGCCTGTTTCCATTCAAGGTTAGTGTTGACAGATGCAGATTTGATCCTGTCATCATGTTACTGGGTTATCATGCAGACTTGTTTGTGTGTTTGCTTTATATTAACACTGGTCTGTGTTCTTAAATATGTTTTTGAAGTAGTTGATAATGATCTTTCCTTTTCATATTTAGTACTCCTTTCAGGACCTCTTGTAAGGCAGGTCTGGTGGTAATGAATTTCCTTAGCATTTGCTTGTGTGAAAAGAATGTTATTTCTCCTTCACTTATAAAGCTTAGTTTGGCTGGATATAAAATTCTTGGTTAGAAATTATTTTCTTTAAGAATGTTGAATATAGGTCCCTAGTCTCTTCTGGTTTGCAGGATTTCTGCTGAGAGATTTGCTGTTAGCCGGATGGGGTTCCTGTTGTAGGTAATCTGCCCCTTCTCTCTAGCTGCCTTTAACATTTTTAATTTCATTTGAACCTTGGAGAATCTGATGATTATGTGTCTTGGGGATGGTCTTCTTCTGTAGTATCTCACAAGGATTCTCTGCATTTTCTGAATTTAAATGTTGACCTTTCTAGTGAGGTGGAGGAAGTTTTCATGGATGATACCTGGAAATATATTCCCAAATTGCTTACTTTCTCCTCGGCTCCTTCAGGGATGTCAGTGAGTTGTATGTGTGGCCTCTTTACATAATCACATATTGCCAGGCGGGTTTGTTCATTCCATTTAATTCTTTCTCTTTATTTTTTTCTGACTTACTTATTTCAGAGAGCCAGTCTTCAAGCTCTGAGACATTTTACTCAGCTTGGTCTATTTGCTGTTCCTACTTGCAATTTTGCTTATAAAACCCTTGTAGTGTGTTTTTCAGCTCTGTCAGATCAGTTTTTATATATATATATATATATATATATATATATATATATATATATATATATATATATATATAAAATAGGTATTTTGTCCATCAGCTCCTGTAGGATTTTATTGTACTCCTTAGATTCCTTGGATTAGGTATTGATACTCTCCTGGATCTTGATGTTTTTCTTTATTATTCATTTTTTGAATTCTTTTTCTGTCATTTCAGCCCACTTAACCACCCTTTCTGAGGGACTAGTGCGGTTGATTGGAGAAAAGAAGCCACTGTGGCTTTTTGAGTTGCCAAAGTTCTAGCACTTGTTCTTTCTCATCTGTGTGGGCTGGTGTTCCTTTAACTGTAGCATAATTTGAGTACAGTCAGCAGACCTCTTTTCTGGATGTTTTCAGAGGGCCAAGGCTTTGTGCTGGGTCATTGTTTGCAGCTGAATTCTTATTCTGGATTTTCTGGTGGTCAGGTGGTATATTAGCAAAGTATCTTTGATGTTGACGTTTTGGTCTGTGACCCAGTACATGGCACTTAAGCATAATGGCCACTAGGCAAGCCCTTGCTCAGCCACTTTGCTCCTCTGTATTTCCTCATTGTTGCAGCCAGGCTCCCACTTAGTGCTCCGTGCTCAGAGAGTGTGGGCTCCTCTCCCACTCAAGTGCTGGCTGTAGATTTCATCTCGGCACTCCCAGGCTGCACACTGAGGCTCTGGGGCGAGCTCGGGCTTTTGTTCCCTCCCCAGCTTGGAGGCAGCAGGGGAAGGGACCTTAGCAGTGGTTGTGGCAGACAGTCTTTCACTTGTCTCTTGGGGATCCACCCCAGAGAGATGTGGAGCCACTGTCAATCGATGTGATCAGCCTGGAATGGAGTGGCTGCACTGTGGACCCAAGCTGGGGGGCTCTGCCTGGTAACAAGCAGGAGAGGTGGTTGGTAAACTGGCCTCTTTTCCTTAGGCAGCTGCAGCTTGTTGGAGGTGTAGTTAATCTTCCCAGTCTTTGCTCCTTCCCCAGTCCGAGAGCAGCAAGGGCAGTGCCACTGCAGTGGCAATGGGAGGGGGGCTTTTGGTTACTTCCTGGTGCTCCACCTCAGAGACACACTGAGCAACTGCTGCTGGGAATGTTCAGCCAGGAAGTGGGGTGGTTGTGCTGCTGCTGCCCTGAGCTGCCGGCTCTGCTTGTTGATGAGTATGGAGGTCCAGGGCTCACAAGGAGGAGAGACTGAGCTCTTCTTCATACGGGGAGTGTGGCATGCTGGGAGCATGGGTGAAGCCCTCAGGATCTTTCCTTCTTCCCTATACTAAAGGCAGCAGGGGTAGAACCACTGCTGTGGCAGTAGCAGAGGGGATCGGTTGCCGCTGGAAGCCCTCCCTAGGGAAACTCAGAACCATTACCAGTGGGAGTGCTCAGCTGTGGGTGGAGTGGCTGATCTGTGGTCCTGAACCAGGGGCTTTGCCTGGTGAAGAGTGGGAGCCAGACGCACAGGGAGGAGGCACTGAACTCTTCTGCTTATGGTGGCTGCCGTGTGCTGGAGGTTCCAGATTAGTGATTAGGCCCTTTGTTCCTACTCCAGCCCAAGGATCAGTGGGGCAGTATCACTGCAGCAGGAATGGCAGAGGGGCTGTGGATGTCTCTGGAATTTCCTCCTCAGAGAACTGTAGACCTGTCTTCAACTAAAGTGTTCAGGTGGGGGCAAGGTAGTTGTGCTAGAGTCCCAGGTTGGGAGGCCCTACCCGGTCAGGAGAAGTGGGGTCCGGGACCTGCATGGAAAATAGTCTGGCTGCCTTCTTCTGTGGAGCAGCTGTGCTGTGCTGGGGATCTGTCCAGTCCCAGTCCTAGCACACGGTCTTCACAGCCTGAAGGGAACAGCAGCAAGGTCTGCAAGACAGCAAAAAATGAAGCTTGCCTCTCCATCCCAGAGAAGTGCAGAGCTGCCACTTGTCCAAGAGCCCCGGCGGGGTGGGGGCAAGAGTCCTGGATTGAGAGGTCCTGCGAAGTGAGAAGCAGGATTGTGGACCCAAGTAAAAGATCTGCTTGTTTTTTCCCCACAGGGCAGCTGTGATGTGCTAGGGATCCACACCTGTCCCTAGTCACTACGCACTCTCTGGAGACGGAGGGCAGCATCAGAAAGGTGTGTGAAACAGCGAAAGTGGCAGCCCTCTTCTCCCTGTGGGAGCTTCACCCCAGGAAAGTGCAGAGCTGCTACCAGCCTGAGAGCCCCAGCAGCGGGTGGCTGAAGTCCTAGGCTAGTGGGCCTTAACCTGGGAGATGCAGTGGAGGTGAGGCCTGCAGTCCATCACTGCTCAGCCCTCTGCCTCTGGAGTCCATCACTGCTCAGCCGTCTGCCTCTGGAGTCCATCACTGCTCAGCCCTCTGCCTCTGGAGTCCATCACTGCTCAGCCCTCTGGATCTGGAGTCCATCACTGCTCAGCCCTCTGGACCTGCAACCCATCACTGCTCAGCCCTCTGGACCTGCAACCCATCACTGCTCAGCCTTCTGGATCTGTAGTCTATCACTGCTCAGCCCTCTGCCTCTGGAGTCCATCACTGCTCGGCCCTCTGCCTCTGGAGTCCATCACTGCTCGGCCCTCTGGATCTGAAGTCCATCACTGCTCAGCCCTCTGGATCTGGAGTCCATCACTGCTCGGCCCTCTGCCTCTGGCGTCCATCACTGCTCAGCCCTCTGGACCTGCAGTCCATCACTGCTCAGCCCTCTGCCTCTGGAGGCCATCACTGCTCAGCCCTCTGGACCTGAAACCCATCACTGCTCAGCCCTCTGAATTTGGTCCCTTTCCTGTGGGTGCGCGAGGGAGCCTGGCCTCCCGTGTTGCTGGAGCTGTAGCCACTAAGCCTGAATGCCAGGGCACCCAAGGACTCCACATGTGCCTGAGCAAGGACTCTGCCCAGACTCCATGGAGCTCTGCATGTCAGTCTGAAGGCCCTGGTCAAGTGAAGAGATCTCCTAAACCCAAGGTTGCAAAAGTCTATGGGAAAAGTATGAGTCCCCAGGGACTCTCACTTACTCACTCTCTTACTCACTCACCATTTCCCCATGGTGGGGAAGCCTCCCCTGGTTCTGTGCCATTCCTGAGTGGGTGGTCATCCTGTCTCACTCCTCTCCACTCTCTTTGGGTTGAGTTGTTTCCTTGATTAATCCCATTGTGTCCTCCTGGATGTTTCAGTGGAAGATCTTGTATTCACTTGCCACATTTTCTTTTCTCCATCAGAGTGGCACATACTGGCTGCTTCTAGTCAGTTTTCTTGGCTTTTGCCTCTGCTATATTGATAATGCAGATAGGTCCAGTGGATAGTTGTGATAATATTTAGAAACATTGTATTTGTGCTTTCAGAGGCTATACAAATTGCTGAATAACTGTAATGCATTATACTATCTGTGACCATAATAACCCTGTGAGTCATTTGATATTACCCTTGGAAGGATCTAGGTGTTTATGTCAATTGTAGTAAAGGCAGGACTCAAACTAAATCCAGTGTCTGTGGACATAATCATGACCCTGATTGTCACCATGAATAAACAAATCATTGGGTAAATGACTTTGCCCTATTGTTTCACCATCATCCTGAAAAATTCTCTCAAAACCACTACGTGTCTGGCCAGGTGCAGTGGTTCATGCTTGTAATCCCCACACTTTGGGAGGCTGAGGTGGGTGGATAACTTGAGGCCAGGAGTTTGAGATCATCCTGGCCAATGTGGTGAAACCCCATCTCTACTAAAAATACAAAAATTAGCCTGGCATGGTGGTGCACGCCTGTAATCCCAGCTACTCCCAGCTACTCAGGCTGAGGCATGATCATCACTTCAGCCCGGCAGGCAGAGGTAGCAGTGAGCCAGAATCATGCCACTGCACTACAGCCTAGACAACAGAGAGGGACTCTGTCTCAATAACAACAACAACAATAACAAAAACACAACACTGCATCTCGTTTCTAATTGCCGGGTTGATATACTTGTCCTCTGATTTTCTAATAGTGTAAATAATTACAAATATAAAATAATTTTATGTAAAATTCTACAGCAATTAGCAGGTTGCTTGCATGCATTCATTCCTAAAATATTTGTTGAGCTTGTATTTTTTTCTAAACACTGTACTTTGTGATTATCCTTCACTTCCCGTGAATGACCTAGAAAAATCATGACTACCTCCTAATTCAAGCCTAAATTCATGTTGCCAGGCTACTGAAAGGCATTTGCTTTGTGAATTTTTTACTCTTTATACTCACTCTTCTACTCCTTACATGAAAATAGGTTACCATATTATCACTTAGATTGTTTAAAATTGAGGATTTGTCCATGTATGTGTCTTATATGTGTTATGGCCTACATTTGGAAATGTGTTTGTGCTTATTACCTTCAAATAATAAATAATACTTTACTTATTTTAAAATAAGAGCTGAGAGAGTAAGAAAAATAGCCATAGAAACAACTGAATAAATGCTACTTTTAAAAAAAAGACCTCTGTAAATGAATATTGTTTATGGAACTATAATTTATTTCCTTCCTGAAAATGATATAATCACCACTAGGGATAAATATTATCATGAGAAATACATCTTAATCACTTTTTCCAAGCTAAAGGAAGTTTATTAATGACTTTAAAAAAAATAGCTGTTGTGATCAAGGCTAGCCAGTTCTTCAAGTTTCAAAAATTTACGGAAAGCAAAGTTGAGAATGGATCAATAAATTTATTTAGAAAGAGACTTTGTTCTTTCAAAATAAAGATACTTGCTCTTATTGTTTTATTTTTTTATTGTTAGAATAAGATACCTTAAATAAGATTAATGTCTGCACTACGAAACATACTTTACCAGGTAAAGGTGCACAAAAGTACCATGTTGAAACACAAGAGTTTCAAAAGTGTTATATGTCATATATGAATAAGGGTGAAGCAAAATCTAGGCATTCCTATAATCAGAAATTAAGAAAATAAAATTATTTTTATAGGAAACACATGAACAAAAGTTATTCTAGAATTAGATCAGAGATTTCATACACTGAACATTCTTGCACGGCCCATCTCTGCCATCAACATCAATAATAAATTAACAGATTGCTAACTCCTCTCTGTCTTCTAAGTAAAACAGCAAGTCAATGAGAGCAGAGGTTCCTCCTTTGAAGTCAGGTAAAGGGGCTGCTGCAGTCCTGTCTTCTGATCATCCTTAAGCAGTGGGGCTGTCAACTGTCCCTGCTTTTGTTATCTATCTGATTCAAACTATGGGAGTCCACTGATGGGAAAGGAACTCAGTGTCTCTTGGACAAGAGCTCATTTCATTGCACTTTCCTTGTTTTCATCAAAGACAGCCACAAGCTCAGGACACTGTAGGTGTCACATCTATGAGGTTCTTCATCATGGAGAAACCTAGGAAAGAGACTGTCTTCAGAATTCCATATCGTGTTACAGAGTTGGAGTGCTTCCCTCTATCTATGCAGGCTCCACTGAAAGAAGACTTTTCCTAAATTCTTCACACAACTTGCTCCTCATGGACTCTGGAGAAAATGGAAATTATACTTCCTTGATGACTTCAGCATCAGGATATGAGAATGGGCTATCTTTTCTGTCTCTCTGCCGATATCACCACAGTGAAATTCTTGACCATGCCACAAACTTTGTGAAAACGTTTCTGTAGTTATAAAAAATAAGATGAATTCACAACACATTGTGAACACTGACGCAAAGAACATTGACAACACAGTGTTGTTGTTTTTTTAAATGAAATATATATAGAGAGACTGAGGATTCTGGCGTGGACAAGGTAGGTAGTATTCCATGTGTAGACACAGACCATAATAGTTCTTGACCTTGGCTTCAAATAACCATTCATAGAGTGCCATACTCACTGCTGTTTTTTTGTTGTTGCTTCTATTTGAATATTTGCCTTTTACCCAGAATATCTAAGCAAGTGATATGTTGGGTTAAGAAAGCTTGTAATGTTACAATATAAAATAATAAGTTATTTTTATATAGCCAAGAGGCTGTTTTTATAGTGTCTAGATGATATATGTTGGTTGTTAAAAAATAGAGCAGGCAGGGCATGTGAGACCTTAGGCCAGCAGCAGAAAACCTGTCCTGGGTAGTGATAAAATAGCCCAAGGCATCTGGAGACTTTACCTGGCACAAGATTTGTGTGCAAACTGCTGTGGCGTGTCTATAAACAGCACATGGGCCTGTCTTAGTACATATAGAAATAAACTGAGAGGGAGCTTTATAAGAATTCTGTAGTCAACACTGCTTTAATTAGTAAACAGCTGATTCAATTGAATCCTTGTGAATTTAAAGATATATCAATAGAAAATGTTAAATTAAAATACAAAGATACAAATAGTTAAAAATGATAACAAGAACAGAATATCTAAGAGCTGTGGGACAACATAAAGTGGTTTAATACACATTCATCCGAAGTCTCAGAAGAACAAGAGACAGAGAATGGGACAAGATAAATATTTGAAAAGATAATAATTAACACGTTTTCAAATATAATAAAAAAACAAAGAAAAATTTAATAAGTACTTTTTCAAACATAACTGTATAAATATAAAAGTTCTAAAAGTATCCATTTAAGTTAGCCATTTTTAGGTTTGATAAAAAAATCAAGATCCAATTATGTAGAAAAAAATATATTTTAAATATAAAACAGAAAATTAACATTGCAAACAATAATCAAAAGATGATATAGCTATGTATCTGATGAAGTAGACTTCAGAACAAAGAACATAATTGGAAATGACAGATCATTCCATAATATTAACGGGCTAATTTACCAGGGAGGAATACAATCATAATGTGTATGCACCTAACAAAAATAGCCTGAAGATACATACATCTGGCACTGAAAGAAAAAAACTGCAGTCAAATCTACAATTATATTTGGAGACTTCAATACTCCACTCAGGTAATCACAAAACAAGTTGAAAGTACATAAGAGAATAAAAGACTGCAATGACACTTGAAGACAGCTTGATTGAACTGACATTTTTAGAACAGCAATCATATTAGGATGAACATTCTTTTTAAGTGCACAAAGAGAATTCATCATTTAAGGTCCATATTCTGAACCATAGAACAAACCTGGAAAAATTAAAAGAAATAAAATCATAGAGTGTATGTTTTCTGCTTATAGTGAAACTGGTTAGAAATCAAGAGTAGAAAAATATAAAAGAAAATCCCTCATATATTTGGAAATTAAATAACAAATTTTTAAATAGCTCACAGAATAAAGTATTAGATCATCAGAAAGAAACTCATGAAATTTTTTGAATTGAATGAAAATAAAAAGACTCAAAATTTATAGGATGCTGCATAAGCAGTTTGTAGAAGGAAGTTTATTGTACCAAATGCTCAGAATAGAAAACAAAAAAGGTTTTAGATCAATAAGATAGACCTTAAGGAACTAGAGAAAGAAGAGCAAAATAAACTCCAAACAAGAAGAAATTAGGAAATAATAAAGACTATAAGTCTATAAAATAGAAGACAGAACAAAAAATAGAGAAAATAAATGAAACCAAGACTGATTATTGGGAACAATCAATAAAATTAATAAACTTCTGTCCAGATACATTGAGTGAATATGGAAAGAATACACAACCATTATCAATATTATAAAGATAGTGGGCACATCTCTACAGATACTACAGACATAAAGAGAAAACAAGGGAATATTGTGAACAACTTTTCAAATTCTTTGCAAACTGAGTCACCCCTCCAGTAATCAGTAGTACCTCTGAATCTCTGTTATGGTCCCTTATAACTATAAGAGAGCTCATAACAAGAGGTTATAAGCTTACAATTTACAACACTCAGTACTGTGTTCTGGGATTATGATAGTCCTTGGGATAGCTGCTGTCAGAATTGGAGGTCGGACCCTTTAAATTTGGTTAGTTGTGTCCTGAATTGGGAAATCGCTGTTCACCCATTAAAACTTTAGAAGTCCAATGTGCTATCCACAGCACCCTGCAGTCTAAACACTTTAAAAAATAAAAAATGCATCTGGGTTTGGCATTGAGCTAATAAAACTTCTGAGATTATAAAAAAGTCATCCTCATCCCTGAGATGTGGCCAGGCTGCAGTTGCTGCAGGAACAGCACCTCCCTTCAGGCATCATGAGAGTTTCTGGGTAAGAGTTAAATAGAAGAAGAAAATGTTGCATGGGGGTAGAATTGTTTGTTTAAGATATGCATTTTTTTAACTCTGGGGTTTACCTCATAAGAATGAGATAGTTTTATTTTGGATTTTAATTTCCTTGAATTTTTCAGCACTTTAAGAGGCTGTGATAATTACATAAGAGAATCAAAAATTGGGGCATTTTTTAATGTAGTTGTGTTTTATTAAAGTATCTTTATGAAGCATTTAACCTTGCGGCAGGTCTCTGATAGGCTATCTACAACAATGTGGCGTAAGATACAGTATGTAGAGCACATTTTCTGTCTCGAATGAAAAGAGCATCAACATTTATTGATATACATTTGAGAACCTTTTGGGAGTAAATAATTACTAACAAATAGCAATTCCTGGGAGATGCAGAAGAACGAATTGGTTAATTTGGGATCAGTGGGGCTTTGTGAATGTTAGAACAAGATGGCCATTATATGGTTCTGTTTACCTCTCCAAGGAGGATACAAAAAAAAACAAAAAAACAAGTAAACATAGAAGAGGTTAAAGCCCATATTTATACATAATTAAGAATATTGTCTAATGTTAAAATGGGACTTAGCTTTCTCTAAGCCTTATTATATCTATACAATAAAATTTTTATTAAACAATACTTGCTTCTGGCACCTTTTTACCTATGGGAAGAAGAGTCACTTAGAGTTTGGTAGAAGAAGGTATGAAGGTAGAGATCAGCTCCCTGGGAGCCAGGTGCTGAAGTTGTTTTCTCCTCTAGGAATTCAGTTTTATAAGGAGCAGGTTCCACTATTCGGGGTCATTAGGTTGTCCAGCTGTGCCCAAGAAAGGCTGAATATAGCATAATATTAAGAAGTCTAGTGTTAATTTGCAACCAAGCCATGTTCTCTACTATAAGCTTTATGAACAATAATAGCAACATATTCCTCCCCATTTTGACTTCTTATTCTTTAAATTTCAACTGGTTCAGATATTAGGATGTGGTGAAACAGGGCTATTTAGCCATTTTCCTATGACCTTTCCATTTTCTTTTCCATCTCTCAGCTATCCATTACCAAGAAATGAATGTGAGATGGCAAAACTTACCTTTGGACTCCGTAAATCACATTAATTTGTTTCATGAAGGAATTAGTTTATTATCAACATTAATACTTTGAACTATATATTAAAGGAATAAATGTTTAATATCTAGCTATTAACATATAATTTTAAAATTCAATAACATTTATCCTACATATTTTAAAGTTAGTATTTTATATAACAATTAGAAATATACTATTCATTAACATTTTATTTAGCTATCTTTTGTCAAAGCAACCTTTCTCAACTACTACGTTGTAGAAAAGTTATTGTTTCTTAATTCCATTTTAACAATTGGACTTGTAATATACATTTTTTTAAAAGTCTTTGCTTTCCAACCTTTAGCTACTGATTATAATTACTATACTTTGAAAAGATTCAAACTATTATCGATATTTGTATCTGCATAATTTTGAACAACTGATTTTGCATTTTAAGACCATTTAAAAGAGGGGTATTAACACCTCAAACTTTCATGAGGAAAACTGTTATAAAAGTGTTTCGTGAGTATGCTTTGTATGGCACTATTATAAAAGTTGTTATTATTATGTATATCTATAAGTGTATATTTTAAATGATAGTATTCCAGTATGTGAGAAAATCCTACAAACAATGCATTTCCCTGCTGGCAGAAGTATTATGTATCCTTCAGTGATAAACTCTTCTTCTGCTTCTTGTACTAGGCTGGCTATCTCAAGGTCAATACTCTTACTGGGCTCTCGAATGATCCACTTATTAAATAGTTAACTGGCATAACCAATCAATGCATTTTTATGAATAACTTTATAATAATATACAAATATTTATGATATTTACAATAATGTACAAATGTTTTTAAATTTTAATATACATGTATTAAAGTATAATATACTTTATATTATATACAAATATTAATATATAATCTATAAAATTACGATATTATATATTAATATTATACAATATTTTATTAATGTACAATATACAAATATCAGCAACATGCAAATATTAAAGTATAATAATTTACAGATATATTTAATTTTCTGCCAATGCTGTCTAGTAAAGCTAAAGCTATGAGTAGGACAAGTGCTTTCTCTGTTATCATGGAGCTTAGACCAGCTGCCTCTTCATCCACTTCTGCAAAAAGTCCTATTGTGCACCGAAAGTGAAAGCATTTTTGGCATTTGAAAAATTCTGTCCAACAATCTTTTTTTTCTTTTTATGTAATTGGCATATTTTACAGATTGGATCACATTTTCTTGAAAAATCATTAAAATAGAGAGGGAGCTACACATTAAAAAATATTTGTTATGCATTTCCTACATTAGAGTAACATTCAACAATCTTTTGTGTATCCTAGCAAACATATAAAAATGAAGAAAATACATATTTTACCTTTGTTAATTACTGAATGAGAAACTGCTTAATTTCTTTTAACTTTCTTTTTCATGTAGATATTTAACTTAGAGGTATTTCCTTGTCAATTCATGTAGCACTCAGTTATTATTTTACAACTACTGTCCTTGTAGTCCACAATATGCTTGTACAGTAGACTTTTAAGTTCATTTCAGAGTAGCCATTTAGTATCTCTGCAAGGTTTTACTATTGCAGACAACATCACAGGGAATGTGGCTGTACAGGTCTCTGTGCACATTGCAAGTAGTTGCTTTGGATATATGCCTAGAAGGAGATTTGCTAAATCAAACGACACATATACTCAAATTTTGCTAGAGATGTGACATTGCTAACCAGAAGAAAATCAGTATCAATTTAAGCCTTTTTCCAACAATGTATGAAATTACGCATTTTCCATCACCATGTTCCATAATGAATTTCATCACATTAAAAATTTTTGAAAGAAAAATAATGAAAGAAAATTATATACCATATTTTCCTGAAATACACACTTACTTTATAAATACTGAGGTTGAATATCTTTTTATACACATATTGGCCATTAACACATCTTGTGTATTTAATCTGTACATTTATTTTCATATTCCTTGCTTGTTGTTTTACTTATCATTAATTAATTACCTAAAATTTTGGGCAATTAAAATACCGAAAAAAGAGGTAAAAATCAACCCAAATCCCACAAGGAAAGATAAAATGATTATCAACTTGAAGTGTCCTTTTTATGCAATTGCATAAATTAAAAAGGATCTTATTAGGCATGTAATTTTTCAAGAGCCTTTTATTTTATTCGAACATAAGATGTGGTCCTTTATTATATGAATTACCATATAAATTCAACTATTTTAAAATGGTAAACTATTCACCCTTTGTATGGCTATACTTAATTTCTTTAATGTCCTATGGATGAACATTTTGAATGTGGACATTTATTTGGTATTATAGGCAGTATTTCATTGACAGTCCTTATGTGTGTATGTATTTGTGTGTATACAAGCACACACACACCTTTCTACATTATCTTAGGATATTTTCACTGACCAGAAGCAGCTGAAGCAAATGATATGCACATTTTAAAATTGGCATATATTATAAAACTGCCTTTTATAAAGCTTGCAAAAATTCGCAAATTACTGCAGAAGTGGTTTTCATGTCAAAATAACAAATTCCTAAACTACAGAGTTACTTTTTCTCATTCAATGATCAGTTACAAAGCTAAAGTATTTCATTATTGCTTTTATTGGAATTGATTCGTTAATGTGGTTAATACATGTTGAATATTTATTGGACAATTCAGTTATATTTACTTCTTTATGAGTTATTTATTCATGTTCCTTGGCTACATTTCTCTTTGGAATTGATCTTTTTAATACATATATATGAGAGTGCTTAAAATTTTACCAGTGATAAAATTGGATAGATATTTCTCGGTTTATCATTTTTAAAACATATTTGCACCACGTAGAATTTGGAATATTTACATACTTTCATCTACAGTAGCATTCATAATAGGTACAATTAGTCATTTCATTACTTGGACAACTAATTTTTCTGGTTCAGCATTTTAAAATTAAACAGCAACTTATTTGTTGCTGTATTTCCAGATTAATTACATCTATAGGTCTTGCACTAGTATACTATTATTTAATTAATTTTATTATAATGCGTTTTGAGAACTGGGTAAAAATTTTTGTTAGTGTTTATTTAAGACTTACCTTTATTAGTCTATATTTTATTTCTGTTTCAGTCTTCTTATATTAGTCTTTATTAGCCATATTATTTAATTCAATTTATTAAAATGTGTTTTGATAAATGGATCAATATCTCCCTATATTAGTCATTGTTTTAGAAATTTGAAGCTATTTTATATGTTTTGCTTTCAAAGATGAATGTTGAAATCATTTGTGATTGAAAAATGGACAAAGGGGCGCTCCATTAAATAGCCGTTGACGGAACCTCGGCTTTCTCTCGGCCTTAGCGTCATTTTCTTGGAAACCTTTGCGCCGTGAGAGCCAACTGGAGGAAGAAGCGAATGCGCAGGCTGAAGCGCCAAAGAAGAAAGATGAGGCCGAGGTCCAAGTAAACCTCTAGCTTGTTGCACCGTGGAGGCCAGAGGAGCAGAAACATGGAACGCCGGGCGCTGGGGATGCTGGTACAAGCTGTGGGACTGCATGCTACTGTCTAGAGCTTGTCTCAATGGATCTTGAACTTCATCGCCCTCTGATGGCCGGTCACCTCTGAGGCCCACCTTGCTCATAAACAAAGCTGCCCGTGTTGGTCCTCTGCCCTGGACTTGTGACATTCTGGACTATTTCTGTGTTTATTTGTGGCCGAGTGTAACAACCCTATAATAAATCACCTCTTCCGCTCTTTTAGCTGAAAAATTAAAAAAAAAAAAATGGACAAAGGATCTGAACAGACATTTCTGAAAAGAAGACACGGGAACGGCCAATACGTGTATGAAAAAATACTCAACATCGCTCATCATCAGGGAGCTGCAAGTCAAAGCCACAATTGAGTATCATCTCACTCCAGTTAGGACGGTTATTATCAGAAGCAAAAAAAATATTATCAGAAACAAATGGTGGTGAGAATACGGAGAAAAGGGAACGCATATGCTTTCGATGGGAATGTAAACTAGTACGGGCAATTTGGAGAACAGTATGGACATTCCTCAGAAAACTACAGATAGAATTACCATATGGGTCCAGCAATCCCACTCCTGGGCATTCATCCAAAGGAAACTAGTGTACCTAAGAGGCATCTGCACCCCATGTTTATCGGAGCAGTATTCACAGTAGCCAAGACACGGAAATGAACCTAGGTGTACAACAGCAGATGACTGGATAAAGAAAATGTGGTATATGTACACAGTGCAGTACTGTTCAGCCATAAAGAGTAATGAAATGCTGTCATTTGTGGCAACATGGATGGAAATGGAGGATGTCATGTTAAGTGAAATAAGCCAGGGACAGAAATTAAACACTACATGTTCTCACTCAGATGTGCAAGCTCAAACAAGTTGATCTCATAGAAGTGAAAATTACAGCAGAGGATACCGGGGCTGGGAAGGGTAGGAGGAAGGGAGAGGATAGGGGGAGATATGTTAAATATGTTAAAGGATACACAATTACAACTAGATGGAAGGAATAAGTTCCAGTGTTCTATACCACTGTTGGATGAGTACAATTAACAATAATTTATTGTTTTAAATAGCTAGAAGGAGGATATTTAATGTTCCCAACACAAACAAATAACAAATGGTTGAGATGGTGGATATGCTAATTATCCTGATCTAATCACTATACATTACATGTATGGAAACATCACTATGTACCCTACAAATATGTACAATTATTATGTGTCAATTAAAAAAATAAAATTAAAAAAACGTGTTTGTAAAGTATCAAGCAAATCTAAAACTCATGAAAACATTTTAATGTACAAAAGTATTATTGGGCCAGGGGTGATGGCTTGCACCTGTAATCCTGGCACTTTGGGAGGCCAAGACGGGCAGACCACATGAGGTCAGGAGTTTCAGATGAGCCTGGCCAACATGGCAAAACCCCATCTTTACTAAAAATACAAAAAAAATAGGTGGGCGTGGTGGTGGGCACCTGTAATCCCAGCTACTGGAGAGGTTGAGGCATGAGAATTGCTTGAACCTGGGAGGCAGAGGTTGCAGTGAGCCAAGATCGTGCCACTGCGTTCCAGCCTGGTTGACAAAGTGGGACTGTCTCAAAACAACAACAACAAAAATATTATTGACAAATTCAATGAAATCTCAATGAAACTACGACAGATTTTCTGGATAGAAATCCACAAACAAATTCAAAACTTATGGGAAAATGCAAAGTACCGGGAAGAGCAGAAATAATTCTGTAAAAAAAAAAAACCCAAACAGGAAGGCTTATGCTTCATTAACTTGTCTTAATAATGCTAAGACTTGTTATAAACCAAAATCATTGTGGTATTAGCATAAAATAGACAAGTAGATAGATAGACAGAATGTATTGTCTAGATTGGTTCATGCCTATATAGTAAACTGATTTTTGACAAAGGTGCTGAGATAATTCTATGGTGAAAATGTAATATTTTCAATAAATGATTTTATTTATTAATAAATGTTTGTTTATTAAACAAAATACAGGGATGCTGGATCATCCACTGAATATCTTTTAAGATAAAACATAAAATTTTACCCTTACTTCATAGCATGCACAAAAATTAACTTGTAATGTGTCTTATGATGATCCATGGACATAAGATAACACTTACAAGCATAAAACTTTCCAAAGATGATATTTTCAAATTTAGGGTGGCCAAAGATTTCTTGACAAAACATTAAAAGCTCGATCGAAAAAAAAAAAAAAATGATATGTTAGACTTGATCACAATTAGAAACTTCTGTTTCTCAAGAGCTACGGTTAAGAAAGCAAACAGGGAAGCCCCAGACGTGGAGACAATATTTGTTACACATGTATCTGACCAAGGGTTTGTATACATAATACACAAATAATTATTTTTTAAAATAAAGAATTCTTACCAGTCAGGAACTGAGTTTCAAATTTTAAAAATTGTGTAAAATATCTGAACAGAAATTTCACAAAACGAGATAAAAAAGTTGCCGATAAGCGCTTATTATTCTTCAGGAAAAGTAAAATTAACATAATGAAATAATGCTGCACAGTGATTAGAATGATTGAAAATGACTGGTGAAATGTTGTGACTGGTAGATCTTAGATGACCCCTAAGTGTTCTCACATTTTCACATAAATGCTCTTGTGTAAACTCCTACTCTTGAATAACTTCCTTCTAATAGGAAGACATTCCTTCTAATAACTTCCTTCTAACAGGATAGACAGCAATGTGGAAGCAATACAACTTTGAAACTGTGAGGAGAAGGGCTTATACTGTTGTAGTCTTTGTATTAGTTACCTAGGGCTGCCATAACAAATGATCACAAACTAGGTCATTTGAAATAACAGGAATGTATTTTCTCATCGTTCTGGAGGCGAGAAGCCTAAAATCCCAGTGTGGCAGGGCCCTGCTCCCTCTGAAGGCCCTAGGGGAGAAAGCTTCCTTGCCTCTCCCAGCTTCTGGTGGTTGCTGGTCGTTCTTATGCCCCTTGGCTTGCAGCAGCATCATCCAATCCTGGTGTCTGACATCATATGATGTTCTCCCTTTTGGGGACATCTATATGGCTAATTTTCCTCTACTTATAAGAACACCATTTGTTGAATTTAGGGTCTACTCTAATTCAATGTGACCTCATCTTAACTGAACACAAAGACCCTGCCAGGACCCTATTTGCGAGTAAAGATCCAACTCACAGGTTCCGGGTGGATGTGAATTTTGCTAGGATTCTATTCAGCCTATTATAATCTCCTTTCAATAAATCTATGATCCTAGTTTAATAATGAGAAAAACATCAGACAAACTAAAATTGAGGGACATTCCACAAAATATGTCACCAGTACTCCTCCAAACTGCTAAAATTGTGAAAAACAAGACCAAAAAAAAAAAGCTGTCACAGTTCAGAGTAAGGAAAGAAAACATAATGACTAAATATAATATGGTAACCTGGTTTGAATCCTGGTACAGAGAAAAAGGGCATTAGTGGGGAAATTGACAGAATCCCAATAAAGCCTGGAGTTTTGCTGATAGTAAGTTTTTAAAGTGTTTGATAGGGAGCTGTGGAGGCTCAGGCCTGTTGTCCTGGTGCATAAGGAGGTGAGGCTAGGCGTTTGAGGCCAGCATGGGCAGTATAGAAAACTCTTATCTATATAACCAAAAGTTTTTGATAAATATATTATGGGTGTGGTGAGGGTTATATGGGAACAATCTTATTCTTTCTTTTAAATATATCTAAAATGATTCCAAAAGAAATGACTTATTTTTTTAAAATGCAAGCTATAGGATAGACTTGAGAGATTTAATTTAGATTGGATGGTTTCAGACAGCTTTTTTGTGAGAACTTTAAGCTGCAAATAGAAATACAAATCCAGCCAATCTTACCAGTATTGGGGGATGAAGTCTCCTGGGCAGAACACATGGCCGGTGAACAGGTACTGTGAGTGAAAGATGCTTGCAGTATAGGAGAGGATGAAAAGAACTCAGAGTGACAGGCGACAAGTAGGTGAGACAGAGCCTGGCATAAAATTAAACTGAGCAGCAGGCTTCGAACAGGCCACATAAAAAATCAGAATTAAAAAGAAAGAAAGACATTGCTATTGCACTTCCTATGTGCCAGAACTATTTTAAGCATTTTTCACACGCTAGCACTTTTCATTCTTGCCACAACTATATATGGTGTGTACTCTTATTATCTTCCATTTCTCTGGTAGAAAAACTGGTTCAGAGACTTAGTCACTTGTCTGAAGTCATTCCATTACTAAAAGGCAGAGCTGTGGCCATCTGGCTTCACAGTTTGTATTTATCCACTACACCCTTGCCCTGAATATAATGGAAGCCATGCTGACTCATTCTTCCTTAAAAGACTAAGCTATCAACTCAGAGAAGAGATGATGATTGGGGTGAAATGGAGAGAAGTGGATGGGCTTGAGGAAACTTCCAGGTAAAATCAAATGCAACTGATGATATATGAGAGGCAGGTAATGAGAGAGAAGACCATATCGAGAATGACCATCCAACTTCTGGTTTGATTGGGTTATTTACTAAAGTAGGAAATGGCAAAAGAAGCTGTTTGGTGAGGGACATTATGTGAGCAGTGGCAAATCCATATGGGTCTGCAACAACCTCAATTCCTGACTCTCAGAAGAAACAATTTGACCAAGGGGGCAGAAAGCAGAGGCAGAGACTGGGACAAGTTTCAGAGTAGGAATGCAAGTTTATTAAAAAGTTTTAGAGTAGGAATTAAAGGAAGTAAAGCACACTTGGATGAGGGCCAAGCAGGCAACTTGAGAGAATCAAGTGCCTGGTTTGACCTTTGACTTGGGATTTTATACATTGGCATTGTGTGTGTGCAGTGGCATGCCAGCCCTTAGGAGAGGCTGCATGTGCAGTACGTTTACTAAAGCTACCTGTATGCTCACTTGAGATGTTCTCCCCTTACCAGTTGAGCAATAGAGGAAGTTCACATACCAGTCAAACTCCACCATCTTGCCTCTTAGTGTGCATGCTTGAGCCTGCTTACCCAAATTCTGAGATCTTATGATCTTATCAAGAAGCTACTGGTCACCAGTTTCAGGTGTTTTCTACTGGGAGACTGCCTTTCCCTGGCACAGGCTGCAACCAATTATTATTTGCACCTGACCATCGCCTGATGGTCACCTGACACTCCTTGAGGCAGGGTGGGGAGTTGATTGGGGAGGGGGAGCTCTCTCTTGCCCTTCTTACATTTGACTATCTACCTATTCTAACAATTACAGATTTCTTTTCCATTAAGTTTGAGATGCTAAAGAAACACCAAGATAGATGTGTCTCAAGCTCAACTATTGGATCATTTTCACCCTACTTCCCCAACATGAAGTAGAAGTATGTGAGAAGAATTGTCTGATTGCCCAGAGGATGGGAAGGCAGCCACAGTCCCATGGACAGATGCTCAGACTGCCCTCCAGGTCACCACAAGTCTCTGTCTCTGGTAGCTGGCCAGGTGTATCCTCTGAGAGCTCAGTCTATATAGTGAATTCTTTGCCTTGAGGCCGGGTTGCTTTTTCGTGCTGACTAGGTCACATCTCCCTTATTGTTTGTGATACAGCTCTTCATGAATACATTGCAAGTATGTTGATTTACACATTAAGTCCTCCTGTGCCCTCTTTAGGAAAGAGCATCCCTTTCTTGGATGTAGGAGTAGAGAGAGGTTCCATATACATAAGAATTTTCCAGACAAACAGAACCAGGCTGGGCACGGTGACTTACGCCTGTAATTCCAGCACTCTGGGAGCCTGAGGCAGGTGGATCACGAGGTCAGGAGATCGAGACCATCCCGGCTAACACGGGGAAACCCTGTCTCTACTAAAAATACAAAAAATAGCCAGGCATGGTGGCGGGTGCCTGTAGTCCCAGCTACTTGGGAGGCTGAGCAGGAGAATGGCGTGAACCCGGGAGGCGCAGCTTGCAGTGAACCGAGATGGCACCACTGCACTCCAGCCTGGGTGACAAGAGCAAGACTCCATCTCAAAAAAAAAAAAAAAAAAAGAACTGAACTGATAGGAGACAGATGGATATGAATTGATAGATCATTAGATAGGTAGATAATAGATCATTGGGGCCGAGCTCATTGGGTCATGCTTATAATCTCAGCACTTTGGGAGGCCGAGGCAGGCAGATTACCTGAGGTCAGGAGTTTGAGACCAGCCTTACCAACATGGTGAAACCCTGTCTCTACCAATAATACAAACATTTAGCTGGGCATGGTGGTGTGCCCCTGTAGTGCCAGTTACCTTAGGGAGGCAGTAGAGTTGCTTGAACTAAGGAGGCGGTTGTTGCAGTGAGCCGAGATAAGCCACTGCACTCCAGCCTGGGTGACACTCCGTCTCAAAAAAAAAAAAAAAAAAGAGAATGTTGGATAGATAGGTAGGTTCATTTTAAAGAATTGACTCATGTAATTATGGAGGCTGAGATGTTCTATAATCTGCCATCTGAAAGCAGGAAACTCAGGAAAGCTGACGTAATTGTCCGATCTTGAAAACCAGGGAAGACTATGGTGTAAATCCCAGTCTGATGGCAGAAGATGATGTGAGCTGTCTTAGTAAAAGCTGTGAGGGAGGAAGAAAGGGAAAAAGGTCTCTTTTCTCTGTCTTTCATTCTATTCAGGCCCTCAAAGAATTGGATGACACCCAACTGCATTGAGGAAGGCATTCTATTTTACTGAATTTACTCATTTTAATGCTCATCTCAAAGGCGGTTGGTTATTAGGATGGGAGGGGAAATGATGGGGAAAGGGAAAATGTTGATCAAAGGGTATAAAGTTACAGTTAGTGTGGAGGAATGAGTATTAGTGACCGATTGCACTGCATGGTAACCATAGTTAATTTAATAATATACTGTATATTTTTAGATTGCTGAAAGAATACATTTTAAATATTCTCAACACAAAAATGTTAAATTGGTGAGATTATGGATATGTTAATTAGCTTCATTGACTCTATAATGTATATGTAGATCAAAACATTACTTTGTATCCCATAATATACACAATTATTATTTGTCAATTAAAATAACAACCACAATAACAAATGCTAATCTCACCTGAAAACATCCTCACAGACATACCCAGAAACAATGTTACTCTGGGCACCCTTTGGCCAGCCAAGTTGACACATAAAATTAACCTTCACAGGTTCAGAGGTGCTTAATCAGGTCCTCCCGTTAGACAAAAGGCCATTGTTAAACTGTGATGCAGGCAACCCATGTGCAGAGAGCCAGGGAATGAGACCATTTTGCTGTCAGCCCTCAACCTATATTCACTCTGAAGGGGGAAGTCAGAACACATAGTGAACCACCTGACTTCCTTCCTCTTTACTTTGGAACCAGAGAGAACTTATTTCTCATTCCTAAATGCCTGGGACTTCACTGTATCTTATGTTCTTCTTTTCAAAGCTCATAACCCTTATCCCTTCTCTCTGGGTTACTGAATGCTCAAATATCTTTAGGAGAACATGAATTACTGGGAGAATGAAAATACACGTCTCTAAAAATACAGTTTAGGCCGGGCACGGTGGCTCATGCCTATAATTCCAGCACTTTGGGATGCCGAGATAGGTGGATCACCTGAGGTCAGGAGTTCAAGAACAGCCTGGCCAATGTGGTGAAAACCTGTCTCTACTAAAAATACAAAAATTAGCTGGGCGTGGTGGCAGGCACCTGTAATCCCAGCTACTTGGGAGGCTGAGGTAGGAGAATCACTTGAACCCAGGAGGTGGAGGTTGCAGTGAGCCAAGATTGTGCCATCGCACTCCAGCCGGGGCAACAAGAGCAAAACTCCATCTCAAAAAAAAAAGTTTGATTATTTCAAAATAATTTTTTCATTGCACCGATTATTCACAAATGTGTTTTGATTATCATCTCTTCATTACTCAGCAGGAATTTAGATGTTATATTAGATCGTTTCTAGCCATTGTTACTACTCCTCAATTTTAGGTACAAATTAAAAAATTGGATGAACCTTTTAACTTCCCAAATGAGAGAATGTTTAAAGGAGTCCAGTAAGTTGAGAGAGTGGATGTACTTGAGTAAAAAGGTCTGTAGTTTACAGACTGAAGATGACATGAGACAAATGGTATATATCTTGGGATACTAAGAAGTTAAATTTATATCAACACAACATTTGGATGTTTGACGATTGCTATATTTAACTCAGCATCCCACTGTGCTTTGATTGAGATACCCTGTAAGAACTGCTGTTTCAAACCATAAAATACAAATATAAAATTTATTTTGTTAGTTTGTGAAACTTCAAATCGTGTACTGAATTTCTGTAGTTTGATATATTTTCAGATTTCCGTTTTCATACCTTATTGTCAATAAGGTATCCTAGAAATCTCTACAGACATTGATTGATTCAATTTTGGCTTATTCAACACAAATCACATTTTATTTCTATTGAATTATGTTCTACATCCAAACAGTAGGATATAAGGCACATTTGTAAATAATCTCCTAAATTCCATTTTCACAAATCTGTTAAAATATGACTTCCTGAGATCACCATTCACGGATGTCTGCCTATCCTCTAGTTTTGCATTACTTTCATTATGTCTTTTGGCTTCAGCCTCCTTCCTCATTTTTAGTAAAAAGAAATTTTCCTTAGGCTCATCCTGCTACGTTATCTTTTTTGAGGAAAGAAAACTATATTTATTTTACTGAGGAGACAAATAGAAGGTAGTGAAGTAATTTGTTTACAGTCATAGGTTTTCTATGCTCGCTATACTATTTCTTAGTTCCTCTGGTAAGTAAATTCCATTATTCATTCATCATCTAGTTTTTCTAAATCTAAAACAAGTCTCATGCTCCTTTACCTTTCTTTTACAAAATAATTTTAATTTTTAATTTTTGTGGGTACATAGTAAGTGTATATATTTATGGGGTACGTTAGATATTTTGATACAGGAATACAATGCATAATAATTACATCAGGATAACTGGGGAATTCATTACCTCTAGCATTTATTCTTCCTTTTGTTACAAACAATGCAATTATACTCTTAGTTATTTAAAATATACAATAAATTATTGTTAACTGTAGTCACTCTGTTATGCTATCAAATACTAGTTCTTATTCATTCATTCTAACTATATTTTGGTCTAACTATATTTTTGCACCCATTAACCATCTCCACTTCTCCCCACCATTACCCTTCTCTGCCTCTGATAAACAGCCTTCCTATCACCATGAGTTTTATTGTTTTAGGTTTTAGCTCTCACAAATAAGCGAGACCATGCGATGTTTCTCTTTCTGTGCCTGGTTTATTTTATTTGACATAATGATCTCCAGTTCCATCCATGTTGTTGCAAATGACATTCTTTATTACAGCTGAATTACACTCTATTGTGTATGTGTACCACATTTTCTTTATCCATTCCTCTGTTCATGGACACTTAGGGTTGCTTCCAAATGGTGGCTATTGTGAATAGTGCCACAATAAAATGGGAATGCAGACTTTTGGGGGTATATGAGTGGGATTGCTGAATCTATGGTGGTTCTATTTTTAGACTTTGAGGAACCTTCAAACTGTTCTGCAAAGTGGTTGTACTAATTTACACATTCACCAACAGTTTAGGCAGATTCCCTTTCCTCCATATCCTCACCATCATTTGTTATTGCCTGTCTTTTGGATAAAAGCCATGTTAAACTGGGGTGAGATGATATTTCATTGTAGTTTCAATTTTCATTTCTCTAATAATCAGTGACATTGAGCACATTTTCATATGCCTGTTTGTCATTTGTATATCCTCTTTCGAAGAATGTCTATTTAGATATTTTGCCTATGTTTTAATTGGATTATTAGATTTTTTTCTATAGAGTTGTTTGAGATCCATATATATATATATACCCTTGGATATATTAATACAAGGGTATTAATCCCTTGTCAGATGGATTGTTTGCAAATATTTTCTCCCATTCTGTTAATTGTATCTTCACTTTGTTGATTGTTTCTTTTGCGGTGCAGAAGCTTTTAAATGATGTTATTTCATTTGTTCATTTTTGCTTTGGTTGTGTGTGCTTGTGATGCATTACTCAAGAAATCTTTGTCCAGTCCAATGTCTTGGAGAGTTTCCCCAATGATCTCTTTTACTAGTTTTAGAGTTTGAGGTGTTAGATTTATTCTTTGACCCATTTTGATTTAATGTTTCTATATGGCAAGAGATAGGGGTTTAGTATCATTCTTTTGCATATGAGTATCTAGTTTTCCCAGCATGATTCATTGAGGAGACTGTCCTTTTCCCAGTGTAGATTCTTGGCAACTTTGTTAAAAATGGTCTCACTGTAGACCTGTGGATTTGTTTCTGGGTTCTCTATTCTGTTCCGTTGGTCTATGTCTCTGTTTTTGTACCAGTACCATGCTGGTTTGTTTACTATAACTCTGTAGTATAATCTCAGGTCAGGTATGTCATTCATCCAGTTTCAATCTTTTTGCTAACAATAGCTTTGACTATTCTGGGTCTGTTGTGGTTTTGTATACATTTTAGGATTAGTTTTCCTATTTTTGTGAAGAATGTCATTGGTATTTTAATATGGATTGCATTTAATCTGAAGATTGCTTTGGGTAGTATGAAAATTTTAACAATATTGATTCTTCCATTCCATAAATATGTAATATTTTTCCATGTTGTGTGCCCTCATCAATTTCTTTCATCAATATTTTATAGTTTTCATTGTAGAGATCTTTCATTTAGTCAGTTAACTCTTAGATATTTAATTTTATTTATAGCTATTTAAGAGTGATTACTTTCTTGATTTCTTCTTCAGATTGTTCACTGTTGGTATATAGAAATTCTACTAATTTTTGTATGCTGATTTTGTATCCTGCAACTTTACTACATTTGTTCTAATAGCTTTTTGGTAGGGTCTTTAGGTTTTTTCAAATATAAAATCACATTATCTGTAAACAAGGATAATATGACGTATTGTCTTCCAATTTGGATGCCTTTTATTTCTTTCTCTTGTCTGATTAATGTAGCAAAGGCATTCAGTCTATTTTGCATAACAGTGGTGAAAGTGGGCATTCTTGTGTTCCAGATCTTAGAAAAAAAGGCTTTTAGTTTTTCCTCATTCAGCATGATACTAGCTGTGGTTCTGTCATATATGGCTTTTGTTGTGTTCAGGTATATTCCTTCTATAACCAGGTTTTTGTGGGTTATTATTATGAAGGGATGTTAAATTTTATCAAATGGTTTCTCAGCCTTCAGTTGAAATGATCATATGATTTTTGTCCTTCATTCTGTTGATATGATGTATCACATAGATTTATTTGTGTATGCTGGATCATCTTTGCATCCCTGGGATAAATCCCATTTGGTCAAGATGTGTTTTTAAATGTTTTGTGGAATTTAGTTTGCTAGCATGAGAATTTAGTTTGCTATGAGAATATTTGCATCCATTTTCATCACGGATATTGGTATATAGTTTTCTTTTTTGGATATGTCTTTGTTTGGTTTTGTTATCAGGTCATACTGGCTTCATAGAATGAGTTTGGAAGTATTCCCTCCTCTATTTTTCAGAATAGTTTGGGTAAGGTTGGCATTAGTCCTTCTCTAAATGTTTGGCAGGATTTGACAGTGAAACCATTGGGTCCTGGGCGTTTCTTTTCTGGGAGACTTTTTTATCACATCTTCAATCTCATTATTTATTATTGGTCTGTTTGGGTTATTGATTTTTTCACGCTTCAATCTTGTTTTATGTGTCCAGGAAATTACCATTTTCTTCCAGGATTTCTAATTTATTGGTACATAGTTGCCGAGAGTAGCCACTAATGATCCTTTGAATGGTTGTAATGTTTCATTTTACATCTCTGATCTTATTCATTTGGGTCTTCTCTATATTTTTAATTTAATGGCAAAAACCACAATTACTTTTGCACCAGCCTAACAGTCTGGCTACAGGTTTGTCAATTTTGTTTATCTTTTCAAAAAAGCAACTTCTCTGTTCCTTGATCTTTTGTATTGTTTTCTTCATTTCAATTTCATTTATTTCTGCTCTGATTTTTATTATTTCTTTTCTTCTACCAATTTAGGTTTCAGTTTGCTCTTGCTTTCCTGATTCTTTAAGATGCATCATTAGGTTGTTCGTTTGAAGTTTTTCTATTTTTCGGTATACGCACTTATAGCTATAAACTTCCCACTTCGCACTGCTTTTGCTGTATCCCATAGGTTTCAGTATGTTGTATTTCCATTATCACTTGGTTCAAAATATGTTTTAAATTTCTGCTTAATTTCTTCATTGACTCAGTAGTCATTCACGGGCATATTGTTTAATTCTCATGTGTTTGCATAGTCTCCAAAATTCCTCTTGTTATTGATTTCTAGTTTTATTCCTTTATGGTCAGAGAAGATACTTGATATAATTTTAATTTCTTTTGAATTTGTAAAGATTTTTATGTGGCTTAACATATAGTTATCCTTGAGAATGACCCATGTTGTGAGGAGAACAATGTGTATTCTGTAGCCATTGGATGAAATGTTTTTTTAATTATCTATCAGTTCCATTTGATCTGTAGCACAGATTAAAGTCCAATGTTTCTTGGTTGATTTTCTGAGTCATCTGTTTAATGCTGAAAATGGGGTGTTGAAGTCTCCAGCCATTATGGTATTGGAGTATATCTCTCTCTTTACCTTAAATAATATTTATGTTATATATCTGGATGTTTTATCCTCTTTTGAATTGAACCCTTTATTATTATATGACCTTTTTGTCTCTTTTTATGTTTTGTCTTGAAATCTATTTTGTCTGATATAAGTATATTACTCCTGCTCTTTTCTGGTTTCCATTGACATGGAATATCTTTTTCCATCCTTTATTTTCAGTCTATGTGCATCTTTATAGCTGAAGTGTGTTTCTTGCATGCAACAGATTGTTGGGTCTTGTTTTTTATTCATTTAGCCACTTATCTTTTGATTGGGGAGTTTAATTCACTTACTCTCAATGTTATAATCGATAAGTAATAAGTTACTCATGCCAGTTTGCTATTTGTTTACTGGTTATTTTGTTGTCTGTCTTCCTTCCTTCTTTCTTTCCTCTGTTTTGTGTAGTGAAGGTCATTTTCTCTACTAGTGTGTTGTAACTTCTTGCTTTTTATTTTTTGTGTATTTGTATTTTTTATTTGATATTACTATGAATCTTGCAAATAATATTTTATAACCCATTATTTTTCAATTATGATAACAACGCTGATTGCATAAGCAAACAAATTACCACACAAAGAAAAAAACTAATAAAAACTCGCACATTGTCCCCTGGCTTTTTAACTTTTTGTTGTTTTTATTTATATCTTATTGTACTGCCTATGTCTTGAAAAGTTGTTGTAATTTTTTTTGATATGTTCATCTTTTAGTCTTTCTACTCAATATATGCATAGTTTATACGTAACAATTACAGTATAATAATATTCTGTTTTTTCATGTACTTACTATTACCAGTGAGTTTTATAACTTTAGATGATTTCTTTGCTCATTAACATTCTTTTCCTTGAGATTGAAGAACTCCTTGTAGCATTTCTTGTGAGAAAGTTTTGGTGTTGATGAAATCCCTCAGCTTCTGTTTCTCTGGGGTCTTTATTTCTCTTTCATGTTTGAAGGATATTTTCACTGGATATACTTTTCTAGGATGAAAGACTTTTTTTTTCCTTTTTCACTTTAAATGTGTCATACCCCTCTTTCCTGGACTGTAAGGTTTCCACTGAGAAGCCTGCTGCTGGACATACTGGAACTCTATTGTATGTTATTTGTTTCTTTTCTCTTGCCGCTTTTAGAATCCTTTATTTTTTCTTGACTTTTGGGAATTCACTTATTAAATGTCTTGAGATAATCTTATTTGGGTTAATTTTTCTTGGTGTTCTGTAAAATCTTCTTGTACCTAAATATTGATCTCTTTCCCTAGGTTTGAGAACTTCTCTGTTATTATCCCTTTGAATACACTCTTTACCACTATCTCTTTCTCTACCTCTTCTTTAAGGCCAATAACTTTTAGATTTGCTCTTTTGGGGCTATTTTCTAGATTTTGTAGATATGTTTCATTATTTTACAATTTTTTTTTTTCTTTTTTATCCTCTGACTGTGTATTTTCAATTGGCCTATCTTCAAATTTACTAATATTTTTTTTCCTTGGTCAATTCTGCCATTAAAAAACTCTGATGCATTCTTTAGAATGTCATTTGCATTGGTCAGCTCTAGAGTTTATACTTGATTCTTGTCAGTTATTTTAATCTCTTTGTTAAATTTATCTTATAGAATTCTAAATTTCTTCTCTGTGCTATCTTGAATTTTACTGAGTTTTGTCAAAACAGTTATTTTGAATTCTCTGAAAGGTTACATATCTTTGTTTGTCCAAGATTGGTCCCTGGTGTCTTATTTGGCCTGTTTGGTGAGGTCATGTTTTCCTGGATGTTTTTGGTGCTTGTGGATGTTTGCTGATGTCTGAGCATTGAAGAGTTGGGTATTTATTATAGCCCTCACTGTCTGGGCTTTTTATACTTGTTCTTCTTGAGAAGGCTCTTAACTACTTGAAGGGATTTGGGAGTTGTGATATAAGTTTTTGGTCATCACAGTAATATCTACATTAGGGGGAAGCCCAAGACCAGTAATGCTGCAGCTCTTTCATACTCATAGGGATACCACCTTGGTGGTCTTGAATATGATATGGAAGAATTATCTGGATTACCAGGCAGAGACTCTTGTTCTCTTCTCTTACTTTCTCCCAAACAAATGGAGTTTCTCTCCATGGTGGGCTGTCTGGAGCTGGGGGAGGTATGACACACACACTGCGGTGGCCACCGCCATTGGGACTATCTTGAGTTAGACCTGAAGCCAGCACAGCACTGGTTCTCACCAAGGCCTGTGTTAACCACTGCTGTCTACCACCTATGTTTGAGAACCTAGGGCTCTACAGTCAGGATGTGGTGAATGAAGCCAGCCAGGCTTGTGTCCTCCCCTTCAGTGGTAAACTCCCCCCTGGTGCTGGGTAGATCCAGATATGCTGTGGAGGAGTCAGGGCCTGGAGTTGGAAACCTTTGGAGTCTACCCGCTCTTCTATTCTATTGCGGCTGATGTGGCACCAAAAGCACAGAAGGAGCTCCTTCCCAATTTTCTATATCCTTTCCATAAGAAGAGACCACCACCATCCCAGGCCTGTGGCAAATACTGCTTGGAGATGCCTGATGTTCACCCATGGCCCAAAGGCTCTTCAGTCATCTTGTGATGAATGCTGCCATACCTAGGACTCTCTCTTCAAGGCAGTGGGCTCCCCTCTGGCCCAGGGTAGGTTCAGAAATGTTATCCAGGAGACAAGGCCTGGAATCAAGGATTCCAATTGCCCGTTTGGTGCTCCATCCTACTGTGGCCAAGCTGGTACCTATGCTGCAAAACAAAGTTCCCTTTACTCTTACCTCTCCATTTCTCAAGCAGAAGGAGTTTTTCCCCATAGTTACTATAGCTGGGAATGTGTCAGGTTAACCTAAAGCTAACACATATCTGAGTCTCACACAAAGCCCATATCAGTACCATCTGGCTACTGCTGCTTCTTATTCATGGCCCAATTGCTCTTTAGTCAGCAGGTAATGTTATGAGTAATAAGTAATCCTGCAAGGACTAGGCTCTTCCCTCCAAGGCAACAGATCACATTTTGACCTAGGGTGTGTCCAGAAATATCATCCAGAAGCTATGGCCTGGAATGGAGTGGACTCAGTCTGTTGCCCTATCCTACTGTGGCTGAAGGGATATTTAAGTTGCAAGAAAAAGTCCTCTTTACTCTTCAGTCTCCTCTCCTTAAGCAGAGGAAAGGGATCTATCCTGGAGCTGTGAGCTGTGCTGCCTTGGGTTGCAGGAGTGGTGGTGCAAGCACTCCTTTGGCTTCCCTGGCTGGTGTATCACTAGGTTGTGTGCCCCCCAAGTTCACTGGCTCTCAGTCTGGTACAGCTCTAGGACTTACCAAGGCATTAAAGTTCTTGTTCTCCAGACTGCCTTTCAAGATTATCTGGGACTCCAGAACACTTTGGTTCTCAGTGGCAAGGCTTGCCAGAAGTCAGATTCTTACCACTAGGATGAATGAGCCCCCTCTGGCTACAGACATCACGGAGCACTAAACGCTCCTTCCAAGGGGCTCCAGCTGAATTCTTCCTGGTGTTACTTTCCACTGTGACAGGCAGCACCAAGCACCAAGGCAAAGTCTCACAATCACTGTGCTGTCCCTCCCTCAAGCATACAGATTCTTTCTGCATGCCACACAGCTACTCCCAGCTAATCAGTGATGTTGGCAATTGAAGACTTTCTTTCATGTCTTCTTCAGTGCCTCTTTTTCATATACACAAAAATATTTCCATAAAAAAGGACAGAAATAGAGAATAGGTATTTAATTTATATTAATTCAATTGCTGTTAGTCTCAATTGCTTTCCCTGGCTCTTTAATGCTGATGGGACTGATATCTACCCCCTCCTATGTGGCAACATGCTCAAAACAATCTTAGTTCCTGAGGCAGTCTCAAATGCAGTAGAACCTGTGTCAACGGGCTTACTGTCCCTGACTCCCTCTCAAAATAAAACAAAAACAAAGAGAACAGGGACCTGAGATCAATTCATTGTGTCTGGACATAGGTTAATGAAATTGCTATGGGTTTGTTTCTATATTGCTTCTTGTGTCTACTTTGCATGTGATCATTCTGAGTTCCCTCTTAATCTCCTTTTCCCCTTTGTGATGGTCAAATGAATACATGTAGTTCTAGAATCGTTTCTACTCTAAAGACTGTCAACCTGCTCTGTATGAATAGGCAATAACATTCATTTGAGACAATTTTATTCTTTATTAAATAATTTCTGTATAAAAGAGAAATATCTCATTTTGTTTGGATGGCTATGTTTATGAATGAGACTATATTTCAAGCAATTTGAAGGCCCTTAGACAATTCTCTCTCTGACTTTCATCCATCCAACCCTAGCCATTTCTGGGAACTTTTCCCAAGGGTTTCATTGTACTTTGCTCTTCACATTAGAGGACATTTTGCTCCAAGTGATGATTGCTTGACTTCCTTCAAGCTTGCATTATCTTGATGTCCAAGTTGTGATAGATACATCTGAATGGCTGACTCTAGCAATTAAGGTCTCAGAGTTGCAAAAAAAAAAAAAAAAAAAAAAAAAGAAAGAAAGAAAGAAAAAGAAAAAATGAGTGGTTGATAATTTCAGGTAGAGCCTCTTTTTCTCTTCAGCTTGCAGGTGTGTGTGTGTGTGTGTGTTCTTTATTTAATTTCAAGCAGAAAGTCACTTGCTTTAATTAAATATGCAGCACTATAATATAAACAGATAAATACAGAATGAATATTTGGGGACACAGTGAGTATTCTAGATGGATGTCAGAAAATAGAATACATAATTCTTAAATAAGTGATTTATGCGGTAATTTGGAACACATACTCGAGAGCAGAAAATGAACGCATCTATTATAGAGCTATTAGTTTCTCAATATGGCCAATTTTCCTTGAAAATCACTTTTTGTCTTCATTGATCTGTGCCTGTGCCTCTTAATTGGATATAGAATTCTTTGAGAAACACATATATGTAAACAGTGTGATTGTTCATAAAATTAATACATTTTTGTAAAGATATTTTATAGATTGTTCCACTATTTTCTAATTAAATTAGATCCTTTACATGAGAACATTGGCTAAATGGCACAGCAAAGTCTTTTCATTGTTAAGTCAGGGGAATTGACAACATACGCTTTTTATGATTTGACCAGAATATTGTTTTCTGAAGTTTTAATTCATGCTCTTTCTGCTTTGAAAACAGAATTATAATCTGTGCTTTTGCTGAGTGTATACAATTCTTGCTTACTGTTAAAATTTTAAATGCCGTAAAATGTATTCTGTTGTTTATCCTCTAGAAATAACAAGTGTTATTTTATTATTTACAATGCTCAGACTTTGGCAATTATGTGTACAACATACACAAGACCATTTTAAATATTCTTTAGTGTTTTACATTTTTCTTTAAATAAGGGGCAATTTTAAATGCCAACACAAATATTTCTACCTTATAATTTCGATGGCTACTAAGTATTCCATTGAATAGAAACGCTACAGTTCCTACCCACCTCCCAGTTCTTGAATGCTTAGAGTGTTTTTAATTTTTAATTAAGGGTGGATGGCAAGGACAGAGTAAGTACCTGTTGGATACTATGCTTATTACCTGAGTGACAAAAAATTTACATATAACAAACTTGCACATGTACCACTGAACCTAAATTGTAAAAAATAATAAAATAAACTTTCAGGCAATTTGAGTAAATTATGTTAATACTTTTAAATGGAGGGATAACATACATATGACACAGTACATCCCAAATGCTAATCTGAAGTGTGTAGCTCATTGATTTTATATATGTACACACAAATGTACACAGGTTTAACAACCACAAACATCAAGATACAGAGCATATCCAGGATCACGTAAGATTCACTCGTATGAGTTCCTATTCTATACAACACACATACACACCCCAAAACTAACAGATATTTTGGTATTCGGACTTGCGTGTTTTATTATATGTGTCTGTGTTTGAATCTTTCATTATATCATATGTACTTGTTTATCTCTGGTGTCTTTCACCCAGTGTATTTTCTGTGAAATTTATCCACGGTGTGTGTAGCAATAGTCCATTCCCTCCTGTTGTTGCTCTGAATTCCACCATTTAAATATTCCATTAACCTCTTTTTTTTTTTTTTAACAGTCTCGCCCTGTCACCCAGGCTGGAGTGCAGTGGCGCGATCTTGGCCGGGTTCACGCCATTCTCCTGCCTCAGCCTCCCGAGTAGCTGGGACTACAGGCGCCCGCCACTGCGCCCGGCTAATTATTATTATTATTATTATTATTATTATTATTTGTATTTTTAGTAGATTTGGAGTTTCACCGTGTTAGCCAGCATGGTCTCGATCTTCTGACCTCGTGATCTGCCCGCCTCTGCCGAAGTGGTGGGATTACAGGCGTGAGCCACCGCGCCCGGCCTGCATTAACTTCTTGGTGGCTGCTTGGTTTTGGCTGAAGATGCTGCTGCCGTTATGAGCATTCACGTTCAGGTCCTTGGGTAGACCTGGGCATTCATTTTTTGTAGGGGAAGGCTTGTTAGGCCGTGGAGTAAGGGTGTGTTTCACTATATGAGACTCTCAGATTATTTTTACAAGTAGTGTTACCATTTTACACCCCTCCTACATATGTGAGAGATTTTGTTTTGTTATGCATACCCACTGCTGCTGGACATTGTTAGCCATTTTAGCCACTTTGGTGAGCGTAGTGAAAACGTACTTTTTTTTTTTGCGTGAAAGAAGGAATAAAAGCAAGAGTAGTTTATTAGGAGCATGTAAAACATAAGGTCTCTTTAGAGTTCTTGAGCTGTTTAATGCTCTATATACATGTATTTTGAAGTTATTCCTGGCTTCCATGTATTTTGAGATTTTTAAAAAACATTTTAGCCTTCGTGTTCTTCAGATTGAGAATGTTTCCTTCTGTTATTAGTTATGTGGCAATTATTTTATGGTCATCATTTCTTATCTGCACAGAAAATCTTGGTCCTAGCTGTTCATATTGGTCTCTACAGTTGAAGTGAAGCTATATACGCTGTGTTTAATTGCCTTTTGGATAAAAGGGTTACACTGTTATTTGGTGCTAAAGAGAAGTTACTATGTATAGTAATGGCATAGAAACAGCAGTGGACAAATATTGCTTTTAGTGACAGTAATATTTATTGTAGGAAGAACATCTTCAATTGTCCCCTTTTCTGGCCAATGTCTATTGTGTTTGTATTTTAATTTTTTTTCTATGAAAAAGGGATATAAATGATAAAACTCTTTGTATAAATAATTCTAAAAGAGCCCTCAGGATAAGAACAAAAAATAAAGCTCAGTCCTAGGAAAACAGCATGTCATAGCACGTTATTTTTTTCTTCTTAATGCTACATCAAAGAACATGACCTTGTAAAGTGTATGACATGCTATATTAGGTGAATTATCATATTGCCATCTGCTCTTTCAGGTTATTTATGCTTTTCAGTGCCTTGTATATTTCCCTATCTTCCTCCCTCCAGGTTCAATTTAGGCCTGGTGTCTTAGCAAAGAAATGTGAGCTTTCCATCTGGGAATGAGAAAATCTATCTATTTTCTAGATGAAGGTCATTTAGCAAGTTGAGGACTGTCTGCAAACAGCATTTATGGAGTGAGAAATTGGGGGAAATGGAAAACCTAGTGACAATCATTCCAATTTGCTACTTTTCTGAATTCACCTGCCCATTTTTTTTTTTTTTTTTTTTTTTTTGGTGATTCTTTCGGCTGCTATGGCAACCTTCTCTCTCTGACTTCTTCAACTATATGTCAGTTGTTTTCTGTAGTATTTATAACTGCAAGGGATAAAAATTCACATTTGGAGGCTTATATTTTTCAGAGGCATTTTGAGTTCAGTGTTGCTAATTTCTGTACTCTTTTACAACAGATCTCAGGATTTTTCTCCTCATGTTGAATTATAGAATTTGCACTTCCCATGTGGTCTGAATAACTGTTAACAACTTGCTGGGAAAGGTTTTTCGTTTTGCTTACCTGTATGCAGGGCAGTGTGGTCATCGTGTGGCCTCTTTTTAACACCCCACCACGTTTTTAGCTTGAAGTTAAGTCATACAAGGAGTCTTGACTTGTTGAACTCTATACAAAACTCTATACATTTAGAACGCATTTCCATTTTTAGTGGGTGATTCCTTTTGATTGAAGAAATTGACAGATCAATCCAGAAATTACGTTTCAGAGAATTTCTTAAGCCAAAAATATTTTTCATATATTAGGCTTCATTATTGCTGTTTGGTGAATATTTTGTAATACAGTGTATTTTGACCTTTAATATATGCTGAGAGATGCCTTTTACTTTATCCCTAAACTTTAAAATGGATCTATACATCATATACAGTGTTGAGGTAGGTAGGGAAGAGGGAGAAAAGATGAAGATAAATTACATTTCTGTTCATCCTTTCCTCCTGGGAAGTCTAATGTAGGTGAAATCTTTCACACCTTGATGTCTTATTTTGGGGCATTCTGCATAATCTTGATATTATGTATTAGTTTGAGTCATAATAAATTGCTGTTTTGTAGGTCACAGATGATCACAAATGGCCATTTCAAATGGTTCAACATAATACAAAGGAAGAAAAGTTAAATTCTGCAAAAATGTAACAAAGAAAAATGATAAATATCAATGTTTTAATTATTATGATAGAGAACTAGAAATTAAGAGACTATTTGTTACTCACGTTGATATAATTTTTTTCTCTACGTTATGTGTGTGTGTGTGTGTATAATTAGCAATTAGGTTAATATCTCTAAAGTAAAGAAATATATTTATATAGCTAAATAATTACTGTCAGAGTTGAATGTCTATAACATTGGAAAATTCACTTAACTCTGCAGAGCTTGGTTTCCATTTTTAGTAAAATGATGAAAACAAAACTCTACTTTCCTACTGTTGAGGGTAGATGATAAAAGGAAGTAAATCAAAGACGTACATAACTCAATAGATAATTAGAATTGTATTCTCCCTAACAGTTTATTTAAAGAACTAAGATAAATTTGTGAACTTTTTGTTGCCGTTACCTGGAGAAAACATTTGAAGTTGGCTAAGATTTATTTATCACTATTCATGTGTCAGATTTTGCTACAGATGATTCATTTTATTTAGCCCTCATAATAACTCCATGATCATCATGATTCTGGTGCTATTAAGATTCTCCTTTTATCGATGAGTAAACTGAGTCTCAGAGTAGTAAGCAAATTTCTTAGTACTGCACAGCTAGGAAGGCCCAGACTGTGGTCAAGCCTGGATGGTCTGACTCAGGAGACAGGCCCTTCAACACTATGTCAGACAGATGTCCTTCCTGCCTTCCAACACCATTGCCCTCCATCCCTTAAAATTTTAAAGTAAAATTTTAAGATTTTTAAATTTAAATTTAAAATTTAAGGTAAAATTTTAAGTTATTTTTCTGTCTTTAACATTTCCTTCCCTTCCCATACACCCTAATTCATGCAGAAATATTTGAATTCAGTTATCACCAGACCAAATGTGGGATAGGGGGATGAAGCTTTCCCTGTGTCGCCACCCCAACTCATCTGCTGAGATTTTTGTGATGGGCGGAGCTTTTGCCCATGTGACTGCTTTCCCAGTGGTCAATTCAATACAGAGATTTAGAACCCAGGCTAAAGAATATGGTGGGAGAGACACAGCATACAGAAAGAATTAGCTGTTACAGGCATGTTACATTAGCTGTTACAGCTTGTGATACAAGCTGCTGCCCTCTACACTTGTACAAGACAAATAACCCTTGAGGGGAAAAGGTAAACTGACATTGGAATGTATGTATCTAAAGAAGAACCTTTACATGGCTTGAAAGTTTTTAGTGAAAAAACATTTCAAGAAAGACGAAGTGGCAAACTTCCAAAAATAAAATCAGATATGTTCTGTGAATTTTTCTTTCTCATTTTAGTTGATTCGATAGCTGATCCACTAAACTGATGCATAATGTATTTTCAGTGCTTAAAAATCATTTTGTCAGTACTTCATAATTATCAGGCTAAATATAACAGAAGAATTTCCTTTATTGTTAAATTTCGTATCTTGTAACTCATGGTCTTTTCCACCAGCAGCCTCGCAAGAGATTTTCATAGCCTCCCTCTGCATGTGAAGTTTATTCAGTGTAACAAAAGCCACTTCTTTAAACTTGACAGTCACAGAAGGGCATTGCAAGGTTGAGATCCTGGGTGGGAAAGTGTTTTGACTTGTTCTGAAAGAAGAATAAATGTCTTGACCGAGATAGTCATTCTCAGAAACTATTACTTTTCTTGGCTTTTGAAAGTCTATGACTGATTTGTGTCTCCAAGTGTAAGCCATCCAAAGCCATAGCAAAGATCACAGGACATAGCCAGCTTAATAAGAGGTATTTTCTCTCACCCCTCTGGAGACAATCGCATTTATGCCTCGTTCCTAGGATGCCATGTTTTCAGCAACCCCCAGTGCCCAGCATACCCTAAGTGAGGTCACAGGATTTCATTTTCCTTTTTATAGAATTTTCACCTGGAAAAATGTTTATTCCTAATCTGCAGACCCTCAAAAATGTTACCTTAAATTGCATTTTAGTGTTTTTTGTTTTGTTTTTGTTTTTGTTTTTCCACGTGGATTCCTTGTAACCAGTGGTGGGTGCTCTTTTATTTACTGTGTAGCTTTTAGGTAATAAAAACACTTTTACAGGCACTGCTTCCTGCATTAACTAATGTCTATATTCACTCTCTTACTGCTTTTTTCTCTACTATGGTGCACTTAATTTGTGGTGGTGAAATTGCCTAGATTCATATTAGGTGTTACATGAGTATTAGCTAGTTTAAGACGTTAAACTTCCTTTCAGTTTGTCTCCAGTGATAAACTTCCTTTATGTCATCACCTAAGAATATTATAAAGCTAAAATGGTTATTAATCCAACTCAGATATTGTATATAGATACAGGCAAGGTCAACAGTCTTTTCCATAAAATGGAAAAAAATAATGGTGCATACGCCTCTTGTGATTACATTCAAATATTTATTCAACTTTCCAAAAATAACTGGTAAGCAGCTTCTATGCACCAGTCACCTGTCTGGGAGATTAGGATTCAGTCGTAGATGCAAGAGATTAAAATCAGTCCCTTGACAGAGATTAGTGACATAGGAGTTCACTATCCTAGAAGTCAAAGAAGTGTGTTAGATGTTTGCTACATACCTTCTCTAACCATAGGCAAATATCAAGTAACAATATTACTAAAATTTTGGAGGAAAACTTAAAAATAAACTTGAATATTATAAAAGGTATCAAAGAATGATATTATTGATCCAATATGATCGTAATGTGACAGATGTATGCCCATGTATATTTGAAAATAGTTTATATTTGGTTAAAAATTAATTTAAATTATAAATGGATGTATGCCATTTTTAAAAGCTGCAATAAAATAGAGAAATATAAGGGTTGCTGGATAATATTTTGAAATAATATTCCATAGTTTTGCATTCTCAGTAATTAATTTCAGCTTATAAAATCTCCATTATGATGACTGGATTATGGAGTTGTAGGTTTCTTTAGGAAAATGTTGACTCCCTAAATCTTGTACCAAATTTGTGGCAGAGCACGTAAATGACTTTCAGTTTATCTGTTTGCAATACTGCCACCTGAATGTATTCAGTTAAGATAATTAAGTTATGTTAACTGATATCTAGATATCAGAATTATTAACTATGACACAATTGATAGGTTGGTGGCTATAATATAAGGCTAAGGAATGGAGGGTGTAGCTTGAAATCATCTCTTGCCACCAGTGGCATCCCATGTGGTCGTTGGTGGAGGACAGAGTTTAGAGCTTATGCCTGATATTTTTCATGAGCTTCTGAGGCACTTGCTTTTGGTTGTGTGCTCTTTTATCTGCTTCGTATCTTTTACAGTTAAATAAATGAATGTCTGGAATATATTATGTCATATAAAACTTTTCGTATCATATAAAAAATTTTGATAACTTCAAACCAAGACTGAAGGATAGCATGTAAGTGGTCATGTAACTTGTAAGTAAATCTTCCAAAGCATTCACTTCATCCATATATAATAATTGTATCTAATCAAGGAAAATAAGATATTACAAAGAAAATAGGAAATAAGTGTCTACAATAAGAAGAAAATGGGATATGAAAATTAAAATATAGATGATAAAAATTCTCCCATAAATGTAAGTCACAAAGAAGGAAAAAAACTTTACCATCTCTGAAACCAAATTACAGTATTTTAAATAAGCAGTTACAGATACGATAAAATTACTTATTCATTACTACAAAAACAAAAACACTGCAAACATATATGAACAAAATCAAAATAAATAAGCAAATTAGAAAGAAATGAAATGAAAAATTAAACAACCCAAGACATAAATTAGAAAAGAAGGCCAAATCATTACATTGTGCTAAATTGCAAAATAACCAAAGGAGAAATAAATTTGACCAAAAATATGATAAAGTCACTGCAAAAAAAAAAAAAAAACTGAAATAAATTATCTTAAATGATATTAAATATATCAGAAAGAGAGTTTTCTGTGTAGAAGATAAGTTTAAAAATCCGTTATATTTTAAAAGAAACTGAAGGAGAAAATCGCTACATCAACATTTAATACTTTAATGCAATAATTACTTTGGGAAGTGAAAGATGTGAATCTACGTTTTATTTTAGTTTTAATTAAAATTTTTGAGACAAGGCCTTGGTCTTGTTCTGTTGCCCAGAATGGAGTGCAGTGACTTGATCATAGCTTAGTGCAGCCTCGAACTCCTAGGCTCAACGATTCTCCTAACTTACTTGTGAAGTAGCTAGGACTACAGGCTTATGCCACCACCCCCAACTAATTTTTAAAATTTTTTGTAGAGACAGGGTCTTGCTATATTCCCAAGTTGGTCTTCAAGTCCTGTTTTCAAGGGACCCTCCCATCTCAGTCTTGACAGGCTATTGACTGGCATGAATCACTGCACTCAGCCATAATCTACATGTTTAGAAGACTATCCTGTACCTTCAAAAATGTGTCCAGAGTTTTACAATCAAGACATGGATTTATAAAATTATTAGATGTTGATAATAGATAGAAATAATTATCAGGGCCCTACACAAAAAGATCACATTTTCCTCAGTGGAAAGAAAATCAAGCTAGCATTACACTCTAATGAAATCAGCTCTTTCAATAAAATCAAGGGAAAACCTTGAAGAAGACTTTTATGTCCTGCTAAGATGACCTTCAAAGTTTAAGTCTGTAAAATAGTTTTCAGTATGCACAAATTACAGGAATATGTACTCACTAACGATGCCAAGAATTCCACTAAGAGACCTGGCTCATTCAATCAGGAGTTGATGGGAGAAATTTTCAAAGGAACTGGTGGAGGGAAGTGAATATATGTAATTGCAGATATAATACTAAAACAAATGTGGGAAAATAATATGTAAAGTGATATAACAACACAGAAATATTACAATGTAAAAACTGAAAAAGTGTAGGGTAAACAAAAGAGAAAGTAGTATAATCTTACTCATTGTCACATAGTTAAGAGGTAGGAGTCAAGTAAGTCACATAAAACTGAAACCAAATTTTAGACACATAATAAGAAAAAGAGATTGAAAGCACTATAAAACATATTGATCCATATGGAGAAAACAGCACAAACATGCAAGCATCTGTAATGACTCAAAATAAAGCTAAATACTTAAATAAATTAATTAAAGACTGCATGGAGAAAAAAATCACACAAACAAAATACTTTGATGGAGTGAGAACAATAAAATCATTTATGTAAATAAATGCCAACTGATTTCACTCAGTTATTAACAAACAAAGACTTCAAATCGGCTTACAAAACACAACCCCAAAAATGCTATACACAAGAAACACCCCTAAAATGAAGAAAATCAGAAAGCTAAAAATTAGAGAATAGGTTAAAAAAAAATAAAGTGGGGTGGGGGGAAATAATAGAAAGGCAGAAATTATAATACTCATGTCAAGAAAAAAATCAGTATTCATTCCATAAAGCATTAAATATGACAAAGAAGGATAGTGTTATGCTAAATATTATAATCAAAATGAAGCTATAAAATGATTGATATCTGTGCAAAAGTAGCACAGAAACCAACTTTATAAAGTTGTGGTTCCAGAAATTATAAGAAATATTAACATGGCTTCTACATTCAAAATAAAGAAGGGTATGATATAATCAACATAATTAATGATTGCTTTCTGTGATATATGTAATATATAAATTTACTGTAAAATTGATATGGTTTGGATCTGTGTCCCCAGGGAAATCTCATGTCAAATTCTTATCCCCATAATCCCCATGTGTGGAGGGGGCTCTGGGAGGGAGGTGATTGGACTACAGGTAAGGCAAGCACACCCTCTTAATTTTTATATTTTTTTGTAGAGAATGGATTTTGACGTGTTGGCCAGGCTGGTCTCTAACTCCTGAGCTCAGGTAATTCACCTGCCTCAGCCTCTTGAAGTGCTGGGATTACAGGCATGAGCCACCACGTCTGGCACATGCCATTGTTTTAACTCCTCAGTATGAATCAAATTTTCCAAAATTATAAGTAGAGGAAAATTAACCACATCCCAAAATAAATTATAAAGTACATTATAGACAAAACTGCTGAAATAATTATTTTCTAAGGTAAAATGATAAAAAACAGTCTATGCAGAGAGTGTTATTCTAGATTTGGTAAAACACAGAAGAAAACAACAACAGAAAAGAAATTATAGTCTTTGAGTTGCAAAACAGACTATTTAAATTCACAGGGAAGACAATGGCCTTAAAGAAAAAAGCTTTCCCTTGCGAGAGAGAATTTTTGATTTTTAGACAACTAGCCTTTGTGTTTCTCTGCAGGTCTTGATACATAAGTGTGTTCCAAACTGCAGGAGTGTCATATTTTGGATTGCTCAATTTTATTAATGCTTGGGGCACTAACACTAATGTAGATATATATATTTATAAATCGTGTGTATATTTCCATAGTAAAGTGTTATATACATTAGAAATTTTATATAATTAAACATATATATATATAATAAATAATTAAAAACAAGGTAAATAGAAATAGAAGTTCAAATGTGGATCACTTCCCCTTAGACTGTGGACCTTAGGCTTTGAAGATGAGTATCTCAAATGTTGGCTTTAGAAGTACTATGTAACAATGAAGGACTTTGGTTTACAGCACCAAATGAGAAAAAGTTAAATGGCTGATGGACAATTGGAATAAACAGTATAGATTTAACTATAGATGAATGCTCCTGAAAAGTGACTCACCTTCTTCAAGACAGAGCTTTGATGGGGTGTACTGAGGGAAGAAATCCCAGATAATTTTGCAGTATTTGAGAGTGGTGGGTCTTGGGCCTATCTTCCAAAGGTATAGTCCAGAGGCATTTGTGGACTCTTTCAGAAGCTATGTGTCCCACCTTGCATCAGAGAATAGAGTCACTATGATCACGTGAGCAACATGGCAGCAATGCCTTAATGCGTCCAGGGGATGAGTGAAAGGAAAAGTCAGAATCACAGTGTCCAGGGTTCAGTGATTGCAGCCAACAGGCAGATAAATGCGAACAGGGTCTCGGGAGAGGAAGATGAAGATATGGGGTGTAATGGAATTGATGGAGCTTTAATTTTCAATTGAAAAATTTTAATTATGAAATAAATTTGGGAAAATAAAAGAATGTACTGCGTTTTCCTGAAATTGAAAGGATCGTCTTTTTCTCTTATCAAATAGAGTGGAATTCAAAGTCAAACTTAAATGGTTATAAAAAAATTACATTTCACAAGATTAAAAAAGGTGATGTGAAAATCCTCATCTGTTACCTAAAGAAAATTACATTTTTATTTCACCCTCTCACCAGAAATAGTCACCATTAGTTTTATGAGAACTTTCTTCTACTTGTTGGAATAATAAAAATAAAAGTCTTACCTACATGCATCAAATCGATAGTGCTTGAGTAATATGGATTGCCTGTTTGTTTAAATGTTGGGGATACTGTGGTAACAAAATAAGATAAAACCCCATGTGCTCTGTTCTAGTAGAATTGTTAATAAACCTTCAGGATTACTAGTTTAATTGAGGTCAGTTGTTAAACAGGTTTTGGCAAATGAACGGCAGCATATATCTAAAAATTATGGGACCCTTTAGTCCTAGACCTTTTCTTGCAAATATTGAGACTACTGTATACTGCTTTTCCTGAAGTAGAATAATAATGCACGTCTTCATTACTTTCTCCTCCCTCCTTAAAAAAAAAAAAAGAAAGCTTAGAATGTTCATGTTCTGCTCCCATCAGTGGGTCCTAAGGAAAGATGGGGGTGAGGCAGTGGCATGGAATTGGTAGGCCAAGACTTGGCTCACTGGCCAATGAGTTTTCAGTTCAATACCATGTTTAACGACATTATTGCTCTGGTTACCCATGAACTTGTTATGCCGTGATTTGTTGGAGTTTTATTTATTTATGTATTTATTTATTTTACATTTAAAAATTATCTTTGATTATATTTTTACTTTAAGTTTACTGCTTTTAATTTGCATTTAATGTTCTCAATGTTTGGGCCTATGTCAAAAAATAATGGAATAATAATATTAGGTTTAAATAATTCTGAAATTGTCTAGTTATTAGCAAAATAAATTTAAACATAGGAGGCTTTTTGAAAATTCTATAATAAAGCTTCGATTCCTATCAGCTGAAATTGAAGAATCCAATTCAAATAAATACATATTTAAATAGAGATTATGTTGACTATTCAAGGAAAACCTTTTCCTTATATTTCTATAAATGGGCCTTTTGATTATTTCAAATAAGGTTTATTTAAGACAACAACATAATATGAAAAGGAGAAAATGACCAAATTCATGTAGACCACCTATTTTTTTCTCATGGAGTAATTATGTTCTCTATTGGAATCTATCAAGTTCTAAATGCCTGTCGGTTCCAGGCAGAAATTGCCCCCTGGCTCTTAACAGCCCTTTGGAGACCTGTCAAATATAGTCAAAGGAATTTTTATATTATGTCAGTTAAAGTTCCTTTCAAATTTGTCTATTCTGTTTTTTGTTGTTTCTAATTTATTTTACAGATTTTTAATGTGAATTAACTATTTTTCCTTGGGAAATAACTTTATTTTGCCCACATTCTACTGTTGTTTCACAATTTCAAGCTCTTGATTTATTAATTTATCACTTTATATTTTTATTAATTTCATGAGGTTTTTGTTTGCTTTTGTTTCCGTTTCTGAGACAAGGTCTCACTCTGTCACCTAGGCAATCTTACAGTGGTAAGATCACAGTTTACTGCAGCCTCAACCTCATAAGCTCTGGTGATCTTCCCATCTCAGCATCCCAAGTAGCTAGGACTACAAGTGCGAGCCACCACACCTAGCTAATTTTTGTATTGTTTGTAGAGACAGAGTTTTGTCATGTTGCCCAGGCTGGTCTTGAACTCCTGGTCTCAAGCCATCCTTCTGCCTCAGGCTCCGAAAGGGCTGGGATTACAGGGGTGAGTCACCGCATCCAGCATTAATTTTGATTTAGAAAATACTCAAGGGAATTTTCCTCTGCTTCTTGAAGTATCTTCTTGCAATTTCACTTTCTTATCAGATGTTTGCATTCTATGTTTCTTTTAAAAATACATGCCCATGCACTGTTCAATGAAGAGCATGTATCTGAGCACACCCTGCTCTGTGTGCCGTGTATTGTGCTTGACTCTGGAGAACCAGTGAGGACCAGCACTGACCAGGTCCATTCATCATGGTGTTTACATTTTACTGGGAAGACAGACAATTTTAAAAAAGATGAATGAAATAATATATCAGATAATGAAAAGAGCAAAGGAGAAACATTAAGACAGAGAGATTTAAAGTGTCGTGAATGTGGTTAAAGTTTTAGAGAGTGGCCAGGGAAGGCATGACTGAGGATGTGACTTGTGAGTGCGAACCTCATACCTCTCAGCTACAGTGGGTGGGCTTGAAGTGGCTTCCCACTTGTGGTAAAAGAGTACAGCTGAGTTAGGACTGTCTTGTCCGGGGATATGGGCTTGGTTCACTCTTTGGAGAGCCTCTGTGAAGGCCTTTCCACCAGCTAGCAGTTTATCACAGGCATGCCACTTCAGCACAGCTCCCTGCCTTATTGAGCACAGCCCTCTCAAAAATGGTCCTGGGTAGGCACCCACCCAGTAGAGTACAAATTAGAAATTTCCCCTTGAGGTGCTATTTTTTCCTCTTAGTTTTAAGAAAGAATTTTAAAATGCAAATCTTTATCCATCTGGAATTTAGTTTTGAATGGAGGAATAGAACTCAAACTAGGTAATATTCTCGACTATATTAAAATGAAAAGAAAAAAAAATCTGCAAACAGAAGAAATTCTTTAAAATCCCCAAGCCTATTGACCAAATAATGATTATTTGCAACATTATTGGAGACAAATAGCTTTTTGAAACCATGTAGATAATTCCTACATATTAATACGAAAAAAAAATGCAAGGGAAACCAATTAACATTTGGTAAAGTAGGCATCCATGAACAGTCTATAAATATTAAATTAAAATATTTACTTCATTTAAGTATGTGAAAAGATGCTAAAACTCACATACTGTAAGAAAATGAAAAAAACTACAGTGAAGAGCATTTACTTTTAGCTCAGATTTGCAACAATAAACAAAATTCTGGTAATACACTTGGAGAACATGCGGAGTATGAGGCTATCTCCCATATTGGGTAGTAATCTAAACTGGAACCTCATCTGTGGCAGACACACTCATGATCTCTGTCTCTGGGAAACTAGGCCCTTGAGTAATCTGCTTGAATGTGGATATAACCTGTCATGTCCTTCTAACCAAGAGAATACAACAATATACAGGACATACTTGATTATGTGTATATGATTACACTACCTAAGATGTAACTCCCTTTGGGCTGAGAGATTCTCATGCTTGCTTGTTTTGTGACACATGTGTATATGGGGGTGTGGGGGTGATTCACAATATAAAGAGCTGAGGATGACCCCTAGGAGCTGAGGATGACTTTCAGCCAACTCTGCAAGAAAGTTAGGCTTGCAGTCCTTAGGTGCAAGATAACGAATTCAGCCCACAAACTCAGTGATCTTGGAAGAGGATCCTTTCCCAGTTGGGCATTCAGATGAGATTCTAGCCTCAGCTGATACCCCTACTGCAGCCTTGCAGATAACTCGACTAAGTCAAGCCTGCATTGCTGTTTCATGGAAGCAGTGAGAAAATAAATGTATATAGTTTTAATCTCACAAGTTTGTGATTTTTTGGTATGCAGAAATAAAAATCTAGTAAAGCATCTATGCAGATAAATTCAATGATATTTATAGAAAGAAATATTAATAAACAATTTGAACCAATGATGCCTGTTTATGGAATGTGTCTTCCAGCTGTAGTATAGATACGTGCAAAGATATACATACAAAATCATTTATTGTGGCAAGTTTTGTAATAACAGTAGTATGGAAAAAATTCTCCATACCCATTAATAAGCATCTAGTCATATATGGATAGATTATGGTATAAACACTAAGGAACATTATAAACAATAAGGATAGTATGAATATTTAAAACAACCTCCAATATTATTTTTGAGTGAAAAATAGCTTGCAGAATAGCATGTATGAGTATGCTGACATCTGTAAAATGGCAAAATAATGCACAACACTAAATTTGTATATATGTAGATTATCCCTGGAAAAAATAATTTTAATTGCAAAAAGCAGAATAACTTTTGCACCAACCTAATAACATAGAATTGTTAAATGGGTTGCCTCTTTGAAAGGGTACGCAGACTGAAGGATAAGCTTTAGAAAATAGTTTTTACTTCATTTTGTATCTTTTATATTTCTATTATGTATATGCATTTTATATTCAAATAAATTATTGTTTTTAAATGATATGAACTAGAAATAGATTTTATAAAATAATGGTCTTAAACTTCTTCAAGAAACTTAACTAACTAATGTTTTCTAATGACTATAGGGATAGTAAATTATTTGATGGTTAACGTATTTCTGAAATTCTTGATGTTGTCAATGTTGTTTCATATGCTTTTTATGTATCTGCTGCATTATTTATTTACTCAACAAATAAATATTTGAGTGTTTGCAAGATGTTCTGCCACTTTAGGTTCTGTGAGAAATTTATACATGAATAAAATAAGATCCCTAGTCCCAGGGCTTTATAGTCTGGCAGGGGACATTAGAGCAGCAGCAACTAACTATAATCAAGAAAACATGTGGTCAGAAACATAAACGAAGCGTGAGAGGTTTGTAGGCTTTTACAGAAATTTCTGCATCCTTTCGCGTGTGTTTTAGACCCAGGAAGGAGAATACATTGAATCTGATGCTAAAGTATAGATGAAATATCAAAAATGTAGGTGCATTAAAAAGGCATTTCAAACAGATGGAATGAGTCAAGCCACAGGTCTGTGGAAAACTGTCAGACATTCCTGGGAAAATGGCACATGGACTTTCTGGCTAGAAGGCAGAGTTCTTGTAGATGTTCTTGTAGTGAAAAGCAAGAATAATGGCAAGTAAAAATTTTTTAGTAATGACTTGTGAGTTTCCTTGAAAGTAAGAAATGTTGTTTAATGTAAAGAAATAATGAGCAATACAAGATTTCCGAGCAGAGTAATAGAATAGTCAAAACTGTGAATCAGCAATATTATTCTGACAGCGGTATTGAAGAGGCTAAGAGTGAGATCTGTTTTGGTTGTCCTGAATTTTTATTGTTGTTGTTGTTGTTATATATGACTTGTAATCGCAGCAATCATATGAAAATATGAAAGTGTACCTAAGTAGCTACTCTAGTTGAAGATTTTGGGATAAATATGTGTCAGGCCTCTGAGCCCAAGCTAAGCCATCGCATCCCCTGTGACTTGCACGTATATGCCCAGATGGCCTGAAGCAACTGAAGAATCACAAAAGAAGTGCAAATGCCCTGCCCCGCCTTAACTGATGACATTCCACCACAAAAGAAGTGAAAACGGCTGGTCCTTGCCTTAAGCAATGACATTATCTTGTGAAGTTCCTTTTCCTGGCTCATCCTGGCTCAAAAAGCTCCCCCACTGAGCACCTTGTGACCCCCACTGCTGCCCACCAGAGAACAACCCCCCTTTGACTGTAATTTTCCTTTACCTACCCAAATCCTATAAAACGGCCCCACCCTTATCTCCCTTTGCTGACTCTCTTTTCGGACTCAGCCCGCCTGCACCCAGGTGATTAAGAAGCTTTATTGCTCACACAAAGCCTGTTTGGTGGTCTCTTCACATGGACGTGCATGACAATATGATTTTCAGAAAAGAGGGGGAAAGGGGAAAATAGCATTTTGCAATCAATCAATCAATCAATCATTTATTTGTTGAGTAAGTGAATAATGCAGCAAGTACATAGAAAGAGAAAAGTTAGGGACCAATGAATCAGGTTTGTGAAACATAATTTGAGGGACAAAGTGAATCATAAAAGCCTCTGGGGGAAACATGAGGAAGAACCTGAAATCTTACAGTATTAAAGTGAGGTGAGGAATTCACAAAGAAACACTCACGTGTCATAACGAACTAACATCTTGTTGTCTGTGGTATAATTTTAATTCAAAATTAAATGTGTGTGTGAACAAAAACACTTATTTCTGAAATAATACCACAATTTTAGCAACAGGAAAACTTCTATTAGGTTAATTACTACTATTTTTTTAACAATCAGTTTCCTATATTACACCAGAAAATATCTAACATCAATTCAATTTTATGTTGAAAATTATTTCAGCACAAAGTTTTCAATGTATAAACACATCTCTCTTTAGGGATTTATGTAGCCAAATGCATTTTTTAAAAATTTTCAAATGTAAGACTACATGGTAGTCCCAATGAAACTGCCTTGCAGAGCTGATTTTTCTATTTCATAATTCAAAATACAAATATAAATTACTTGAATAGTTTATCATTCATATTATGAGAGAAATAAAGTAAAGAATTATCAATTGTTAGGTAATTTTAGAGCTTCTTTTAACAGTAAAGGCAAAAAAAGAAAAGATTTAAAAGAATCCCTCAGCAGCCTTCATTAACATTCAAATAGATTACAGTTGAACTTCCAACGAATTTAGTACATTCATTTGCATGTCAAGTTTTCACAGCATGAGATAACTTCTTTTTTAACAAAAGATAAGCTGTACTTCAACCTCTATTATTGTTATCAGTGTGTCTTATCACAGTGTCAACGCTTTTCTCTCAAGGCAAAATGCCACTGTACTCTAGTTTTCTTTTAGAAATTATTTCCTGTCCAATCGGCTTTGCAATCAGTCTAAATTCCTACTATGTGAAAGAAAATCTGGTAGGCATTTATTTAGGAAAGGAGAATGTAGAGAACATCTTTTAATGCGAAACATTCTGACGGGCGCTGGAAATACTATGTTGTAGGAAGCAGACATAGTTCCTGCCTCAGAGAAATTAGAGTGTTTTTTGGTAGACATTTTGCAAACAACTCCTGACAAACTAAGGACTATGAGAACTAAAAGGTAACCTGACTAGTCAAGAATGCTAGCAAGGAGTTGAGGGATACTAAGGTAAGACCCATTCCTTATCTCAACCATAACATCAATGGTTGGAAATAAGTTTAGAAGAAGAATTGTTTATATAAATGTTAGTGTCATTTAGAGAGGTAGAAAATACAAGAGAAGATGTTTGTGGTGGGGGATGTTTTACGAAAAATTATCTCAGTAACCTCCCAAGTATAGCATTAAGCAAGCTATTTTAGACGTTATGAAAAACAAATGTTCGTAGACCATTTAGATTAATATACTAATGTTACATGTCTTGTTTAATTCATTTATGACACACAAAGCCAAACAAGAAGAAAAAGGTGGGGTGAGTTAACAACTTTATGATAGCGTACAAGAGGAGGGAAGGACTATGCTACCAGAATCATGTATTTTGCAATGCCCGTAGGTCCTAACTTTATGATAGGGTACAAGAGGAGAGAAGGATTATGGAATCCTGTGTTTTGCAACGTTCATAGGTCGTGTATCTCTGAGATGCACCAATTTCCACTGTTGGGGTAATTATAAGGAGAAAAGTGAAGTTAAACTAAGGAATTCAGCAGTCAAATTGTGCCTGGAATCAACCAATGCTGTATTGATGAAGTATGTCGACCATCACTGTTGCTTACCAATGAGCTTGATGAATGGCTTTAAGTTTCATATGAGTTTCTTAGTAGAGCATGGGGCCAAAATAGGACTATCATGTCATCAAACAGTGGCCAATTTGGGGATGACATAGCTGTTTCTCTGGAGTTGGTATGATCCAGAATTCACAACTGGGCCAATTCATCCTTTCTGTCTATAAGTAACACTTGCATTTGGCCTACCTATGTTTTTTTCAATCACATATTACATTTATCCTATGTACTTTTAACATGTCTTAGAGATGACTAAGTTGCTATTCATACCTACTGTATTTTATAAATTCAGCATATGTCTCATAAGATGCTTACTTGCTTACTCTCTCTCTAATTAACATGTCTTATAAATTTGCCTACATTTCATGTGTTTATTCTCTATAGTCATTCTTATGAGTTTTATTTATACAATTTTTTTTCTTTTCTTTAAAAACATAGCAATATTTTTACAGAAATAGAACAAAAATCTATACAGTGGGAAAAGAATATTGGGTTGATTTCGGATGTTTCATTTTGAGGTACCCATGTGAAAATTCAGAGAAGGCAGGTGGGTTTATGAGTAGTTTAAGAGGAAGACATAAATAAGGAGGTTATACTTGGGGGAAAAAATTGGAGACACGAGGATTAATATGACGTCCCAGGAAGAGAATGTAGAGAGAGAGATAAAGTAGCCTATGGCCAATTCCTGATGAACCTCAAGTTTTATTGTCAAATAAAAGATAAGCAATGGCTGAAGAATCAGAAGGAAAGTCAGGAATTTAGTTCTATAAATACTAGAAGACGAAACAGAAAATGTGGTCAACCTCCACGCGAGGAAAGTGGTTACTTCTGGCAAATGAGTAAACAATGGGTAATGATGAGGCTCCAACAGTTTCCATAAGTTTCGTTGTCATGACATTCATGTTTATGCCTGGGTAAAGCTCTCCAGTGTAATGACAAGGGAGAGGAGACACAATGAAGATTCCTGATCAATAAATGTGTGGTGACAAAGTGGAAACAGCAGCTACTCAAGACGACTCTTGCGAAAAGTTGAAAATAGAAGAAATACCTGGAGGAGTATGTGGGATTCATAGAAAAAAAAATTTTTTAACATGAGAGAATAAGGAAGGATTAGGTAATGTGAAGGCAAGATATGGGAAAACAGAAGACAGATGGCAGAGCTGGCTTTTTGTAGTAGATGGACAAAATGTTACTCCATTGACATATGGAGTCAGAAAGAAAGGATGGGGCTGATGTACTTCAGTTTTTATATCTGCTCATGGAAAATTGAGAAAATTACAATCTGATGACTTATGTTTTCTCTGATAGAATGCCAATTTTAAAAATATATGCCTATGAGTGTGTTTAATGGTGTTGAGGATCCTGTCAGATTAGGAACTATAATTTAGGTCTTACCGATTATCCCAATTGTGTGAATTTTTTTTTTTTTTTTAGTTGTACAATCCTGTTAGGTGCAAGCATGGAGTAGACTAGTGGCTTGTCTAGAATGGGAATATAGCCAGATGACATGAAGACAGATGAATGATAATTTAAGTTATCCTCAACAGAGTGGTTGAAATGACAGACTTTGGAATCTAAGTTAGAAAGAAAATGAAGAAAAATGGGCTGATATTCAGACTTTATAGGTTAATTGGCTGGTGGTCTTAAACATTTCAAACCTAAAATAGTTTCAGATGACGACAAATTTCAGAAAGGGGCTATAAATAGACACTGAGCTGAGTGAAGGAGACATTAGAAATTAGGCTGATTTGAAATTGAGAAGTCAGCATGCTGGGAGTCATTCAGGTGAACAGAGAATTCATGCAGAATACAGTGTGCATTGTAGTGGAGGTGAATTTCTAAATGTGAGAACCTTGAATACTTTAGAATTACCTACGAGGTCATGATGTAACATGCTTTTAAAATATTGCTCCTTTTTATGTGCTAATACTGTGTTGTGTTTTTTAACATTTATTTCATAGGGGATATTTGTTGGATATAGTATATAATTGGTGTATAATTTATTTTTCTTTTGGGATTTCTAGTAATAGATTTATATTGGCTTTATAAAATGATTCAGAAAGGTTTTTTCCTCTCTTCTAGATATTTCGCATGAAAATTGTCTTATTTCTTCCTTAAATGATTGACAATTTAAACTATATGGGCCTAGTGTTTTATTTGTAAGATTTTTTAAAAAATCAAATGAAATTATTTATAGGCTATTCTGATCGTTCCATGTTCTGTCTGCTGTGGTAAGTTATGTTTTTAAACAATGTTTGCTCATTTCTCTAGGTTGTCCAATTGGTTATTATGAAGTTGTTCATTATTACCTTTTTTAGGTCTGTTGGATCTGTGGTAATAACTCCCTTTTCATATCTAACATTTATCATTCTGTCCCTCTCTCAATGAGTCTCGGTAGTGTTTTAATTTTTTCATCTTTTCAAATAATCTGTTTATTTTTAAATTTCTATTGCTTGTTTGATATTTTTTCATCCCTCTTCATTATTAGTATGTCCTTTGTTCTACTTAGTTTGGGTTTATTTTTCTCTCCTTTTTGAGCTTCTAAAGAAGAAACTTAAGGTTATTTATTTTAAAATTTCTATTCTAATCTAAGCTTGTAAAATAACTAATTTCCCAGTAAACACAGTTTTATTTGAATATTTGAATTCAACAATATTCAATATGTTGTAGTTACATTTTCATTCTGTTTGTAACATTTTCTAGTTTCTCTTGTTGTATCTCCTCAGGAAAAATTGATTATCCAAGTATTTAAATTTCCAAATATGTCTTTTTTTAATTTCAAGAAATATTAGATTATAAGTATTCCAATATTTCCAAATAATTTCAAATATTTTTCCAAATAGTTAAATTTTCTAAATATTTTTAGTTTTTTTCTTGTGAGAACAGTCTTTAATATTTCAACTCTGTTAAATATTTTAATTCTTATATACAATGAAAATATGAAAAGAGCATGTATTCTACTTTTAGGGGATGCAGTGTTCCATAAATGTCAATCAGGTGAAGGTGGTAGATAACGTTTGTTTAGATTAACAGTCTTTTTAGGTCAAGTGATTTTTTTGTGTAGCTTTTCTATCAGTTACTGAGACAGTGGTGCTAAACTTTCCAAATATGACTTTGGAAATGTCAGCTTCCTTCTTCAATGCTGTTAATTTTTACTTTGTATATTTTGAAGTAGTTTGTTAATGGAAACCCATTTCTGATTGTTATGTCTTTTAGATGAATTCATCCTTTTATCATTTCATTATGAAATGTTCTTCTTCATCTTGGCTGATATGCTTTTCAATGTTGTAGTCTGTTTTGTGTTATGTATGTAGTCACTTCAGCCTTCTTATGCTTAAGGATTGCACAATGCATTTTTCCTATCCATTTTCTTTTAACCTGTTAGTCTCTTCATATTTAAAATGTATCTCCTGTAGTCATTAAGTAGTTGGATATTACATTTCCATCCGTTTTGACAATCTCTGTTTTCTGGTTCATTAATATTAAAAGTTAACTGTTGACATAATTTGACTTAATTCTATGATTTTTTCTTTGCTTTCTTTGTCCTCCCACTTTTTCTTAATTTGTTTCCCCCTTTTTTGTCTTTAAAAATCTGAATATATATTAGCATTCTAATTTACCTATCAGATGTGTAGCTACACCTCTTTGCATTATTATTTTAGTTCTCGCTCTAGCAATGAAAGTATGTACTTCTAACTTTGCCTAGTATTTTCTTAGAGTTAATAATTTTCTCATTTTACAAACACTGTAGGAGTTTTACAATGTGATTTTTTAAGTAATTTTACTCTTCTCTGGCTTTTATGACATAGTTAACATATATATGCTTTTAGTTTATTTACTTTTATATAGTTTATATATAATAGTTTATATAATTTATAGTTGATATATATACATTAGACCCCACAAGAAAATGTCATAATTTTTTCTTAAACAACCCTTTATATATGAAGGACATTAAAAATAAACAGTCCATTGTATTTACACAGATACATACCTTGCCCAGTGGCCTTCATTCCTCCTGAAATTCTGGGCTTCTTTCTGGTATCATCTTTATTCAGGCTGCATATTTTGGCTTACTATTATAGTACAAACTTGCTGGCATCAAATTGTCTTCGTTTTGTTTTGTTTACAAAGATCTTTATTTTCCTTCAATCTAAGAATATTCATGCTAGCTAGAGACTATGGGTCAACAACAATGTATTGTCTTTTGGTTCTTGCAGTTATTATCACATTGTCTTCTGATTTCCACAATATATTTTTAAGAAATCAGCAGTCACTTAAGTCTTTGCCGTTATAAAAACTGGAAACATAACAGGGTGGTAGTGAAGAATAAATTAAGATAAATAATTCATATTAAGTTTATGCTTGTTGGTCTCATATTATTAAGACACTGTCTTTAGTTACACTATAGCATTATTTTAAAAACCTAGTTTTAAGTAAGTTATAAAGTGAATATCCTCTAGTTAAAATACCTGGTGAGTGCATGCAAGTTTTGAGTGAATTCAGTCCACAGAACTTCCTTCTTTTCTGATACCAGCTGCAGACTCTGAGGATTCCCAAGACCACCATTAGATTTGATAATCTTCTAGAAGAGTCCACAGAACTCAGTGACCACTGTTATAGTTATGCATCATTACAAGGAAAGGACACAGATCAAAATCAGTGAAGGGAAAAAATACATGTGGCAGGCTCCAGGAAGTTTCTAAACATGAAGCTCCAGGCTATTCTCTCCCCATGTAGTTATGGACAGTGTTAAGTTCTCCTGGCAAAGATGGGTGACAATACGTACTGAACATTGCAAACCAAGGAAGCTTACCCAAGATTTGGTGTCCAGAGGCTTCACTGAAGCTGCATGGTCCACTGACCACATGGCTCGCCTTAACCTTAATCTCCACTCTAGCTCCTCTGGAGGCTGAGTGGATATCGAATGACCAAATCCCCCACTGACACACCTACCACTCCATGAGCCACAGTGTTAGATTTTCTGTCATGGTCCAAAGACGCTAAACAAAGATATGTCTATCAGGCAAGAAATTCTAAGGGCTTAGAGATCACCTCCTGAAAGCTAGGGCAAAGCTCAGACTTCCATTTGGGTAAAGCTAAATTCTTCACCACACAGAACATCTTTCTCTTCCCTTTTATTTCCAATCAGTATTTACAGGCTTTATGTCTGGATCAAAGATTTTAGCATCACTATGGTCAACCTATATTATTAAATATTTATTAGTCAAATGTGCACTCTGTTGAAATTTGTCCTTGCTATATTTTCAGATATTTTTATACACTATTACTAGTTGTAAAAATAAATTTATTTTTTAAAATTTTAGATATGAGAAGGGAATTTATTTGAGCAATTTGGGATACACTTAGCCAAAGATAAACTCATGAAAAGGAAGTGGTTATTTGGGTTGTCAGTAGCAGGTCAAATATTTTAAAAGTGATTTAAGCAGTGGAGTGAAATAGTGAATTCTAAAATCTGTGAAAGATTAGAGTGAAACAGATGGAAAACAGTTTTTTTATGGTTATGGGAGACCAAAGGTAAAATTACAAATAATGATATTCCTGTTAGTTACAATTTTTTGTTTATAATTGTTGCTGGAGTGAGATTGAGAAGTGCAGTGAAAATATCAACAAATGTCATGAACTTTTCAGACACGGCGAGCTATTAAAATTATAGAAGGTTAGACTAAATAACTGATAAAGAACTCCTATTTGTAAAATTTTATTAGCTTGTTATATAGGGACAATTTTTGAAATGATAATACAGATACCTGCTTTCAAATCCCAATTATTTTCAGGAAGATTTTAGCCCAAGGCAATACACTTAAATTGATCAAATATTTATTAAGTATGTACTATATTCCTGGAAATATAGATGTGAGATTCAAATGAGGTTTACAGATATAAAATTATGTGAGTTTTTAGTTTGTTGTCATTCATTAATTTATTTGTGCTAAATATTTTTGAACATTTAATGTGTGTTAAGAAATGTCAGATTTGTGAGTTTAATGATAAGCAGAATGCATCTCTTGCTGTCTAAAATTTCATCTCCAAAAGTAAAAAAACAGACATAAACAACTGTACCATAATGTGATGAGTATTATAATAAAATCAGTGTAACAGAAGATTCTAGATGAACTCAATACATTCCGAACACAGAACTTACTTCACAAGCAACTGTGTCAATGCATGTAGTCTAAAAAGTCTCACAGTTCTTAGCAAATTCTACATAGTTTTATCTATACTATTTGATTCCAACTTAGCTCTACAATCAAAACATCATTGTTGTCAATAATCAAAATATGGCAAAAGTATACTACTAGAAACATTTTTTGTGGTAGGAACAAAATGGACAAACCACAGTGAAAAATCCACTTTATTTAATACTTGGTAATCAATCAACCTTCTTTGAATTGAACTAAACAATGCCCCTAACATTGCTAAATGATGCACTTGCTTAAATATATTCAATATAAATCATGTTTTGAATTCAAAGACACACACACAATATGCACAGGCTGTGTGTGTATGTAAAATGTTGGTCACATTTCAGTGGATTTCATTCTGCTCCTTGAAGCCTTTCAATAGCCTAAAGTCAGGTATTCCCTCACTTATTTATATATATCTCTATTTGCATTTAAATCTATATATTTATATTCCTTTTTCAACACTTGGTAAGAATATCATATCAACAATAATTAGTCTAGACAATCATTTTCTTTGTTAAAGGGGATAACAACATTTTAAAAATGCTTGTTCAAAAGGTAGGGTGTTGGAGAACATTTTTGCTTGGCATCTATTTGAATTTTGCCACTGAAACTAAACAATTAGTCACATTAAAAGTCTCCTCTATAGTGTCATTCATACTTTTCTGATTAGAAATAATATATATATGATTAAGACTGCTGTTAAAGTCCTATAAAATATTAATCAAACATATGACGGTCTAGTTGAAAATGTCCAATGCTGGTTAATTCCTGTCACTGCCCTTGGCCTTCATTGATCCCTTCCTTTAACCATAACACTTTCACTAGGGAGAACATATGGAGATTGTAAAAGGAGCCAGTAGTGAACTGAGTATGTTACCCTCAATGAGAATCAGATATTCATAAAAAGTTGAAGAGCTGTTTTCTTTGTTTTAATGTAAAATTTCAGTTGTACAAGTGTATATTTATCTCCTGTCATCATGAAGTTGCATGTATTATAAAGCTTTTTGGATACATATATTTTTCTTGTTCAGTAAAGGTAAAAAGCAATCTTCTGCCTATTTTATTTACACTGCACAAAATAATATAATTTGAGCATACAGTGAAAATAATGTATTCATTATAATCACAATAAAATAGAAGCTTTCTGTCTGAGTACAGCTGTGTATGTATTACCAAGAAGAAAAAGGTGGTCAGGTACCTTAAATTAAAATCCTATTTCCACAGAACATTCTGTTCTTTGAGTAGTATTACCTTTGTTTCTGAAGTGCTTTTTAGTGATGTTATTGAATTTTATGTCTATACTAGTGAAATAGCCTCCTTATGATGTAGAGGAGCAAAAGCTTGCTAGACATAATTCTGTAGTTTATTTAATTTTTCATTTGAATCTCAGTTTATGAAACCACTCTATAGTGTATTTTTCTAATTGTTGAAAATGATAAAAATGTAAAGAACGTGTGTCTCTCACATACAGATAATGTACAATTTCAGTGTCACTGAAAAAAATCTGTGCTTAGTGATAAGTAGAAAATTATAGAAACTTTTGAGAAATTTCAGTTTTAATTGAATTTGATTATATTATAATATATAATCTGAAAAGTCCAGATGATATAATACAATGCAATATAATCAGAAAAATATATGATCAGAAAAATCCAGATAAAAATAGACTTTGAACAAATTACTTGTTTATATTCTAGTACATAACTAATAAAAAGCACATTTGCAGGGCCAGCAACTATTTTAACATAATCTCAATTTTTAAAAATGGCATAAATTCAAACTCACCAGTAAAATACAGAGTTAAAATTTGAATTAAAATATTGTATCCAGGTGGGAAATTAGAAGTACTAAGTACAATTTATTTGATTCCTATTTAAAGCCATAAGTTAAATAGGAATCAAATAAATAGTTCCAAATAAATAGTACAACAAAATTAGACCATATCTCACTATTTTTTAGAATTTTGTTTCACCATTCATGTAGCTAATGTCTTGGGTACTACTGTTCATACAAAATATGGTTACTATGTAAGTTAGGATTTTTTAGAGAAACAGAAGCAATAGGAGATGTATTTATTCATCTATGTATTTATGTATTTGTTTATTCCTATTATTATGAGGTTTTGGATCACCCAATTTTGCAGGCTGAGAAATCTGGAGTCTGCAAGCTGAAAATCTCAGAAAGGCCTGAGAAGGAGGGGACCAGGTGGTGCAAATCCCACACCAAGGCTGGGAGGAGGCTGGTGTCCCAGCTTAACAAGCAGGCTGGAAGGGGAGGAATGTCCCCTTCCTCCACGGCTTTTTTTTCATTAAGGTCCTCAAAGGATTGAATGGTGCCCACCCACATTGAGGAGGACAATCCGTTTCATTGAGTTCACCAATCTACATGCTAACCTCATGCCAACAGCATCACCGACATATTCAGTGATATGATTTGGCTGTGTCTCCACCCAAATCTCATCTTGAATTGTAGCTCCCACGATTCCCGTGTATTGTGGGAGGGACATGATGGGAGATAATTGAATCATGGGGGCGGTTTCTCCCACACTGTTCTCATGGTAGTGAATAAGTCTCACGAGATCTGATGGTTTTTACAAGGGGAAATCCCTTTCACTTGGTTCTCATATTTCTCTTGCCTGCTGCCATGTAAGACATGCCTTTTGCCTTCTGCCATGATTGTGAGGCCTCCCCACGCATTGGGAACTGTAAGTGCATTAAACCTTTTTTTCTTTGTAAAGTACCAGTCTCAGGTGTGTGTTTATCAGCAACACGAAAACGTACTAATACACTCATAAACAACGTTTACGTGGGCACCCCTGGCCCACTAGGGACACATGAATTAACCACCACAGTTTGCCTTGTATCCTCAGTTCAGAAATCATCAACAGAATTCCTTGGGTCCACTACTTCCTTAGAAGTTAATTTATTTCATTTAAGTTTCTATCCAAATTCACTGTAGCAGAATGGACTTCCCTGATAATTCTTTCTAAAACATTAACTTATCACTTACTCTGTTTTATTTTTCAAAAGTAAAGCACTTATAACTATCTTGCACAGTATGTCTGAGTTTGCTTATTTCGCCATTGTCTGTCTCGCTGCATTGGAATGTAAGCTCCCTCTGAGTAAGGCTTTAGTTTGTTTCTTTCCCATAGCAGCACCCTCAGGACATCGTTCATGTGCTCAATAAATATTTCTTAATGAGTGAACAGATTTATGGTTGAATGAAGGATACAATGATTCTTTTTTCACCCAGGGAGTACGCTTTCTTCTATTTGAGGACCACGTTTAATTCGACTTCTCCAAACTAGCAACCAATATTCCTATTACTACTTTTTTCAAAGCCAAATGTTACCTCCACTGTGTATCCGTTAAGGTTTCACTGTGTCGCTCAATGAAATCTCTCTAATGAGCTCAGATGCACCCTCCATCCCTATTCTACATTTCTGCAAGTTGTTGAAAGGGCGTCTTCTTTTGAGAAGTGTCCGTTCATGTCCTTTGCCTACTTTTTGACTGAGTTGTTTGCTTTTTTCTTGTAAATTTGTTTAAGTTCCATGTAAATTCTGGATAATAGACCTTGTCAGATGGGTAGATTGCACAACATTTTCCCATTCTTTAGGTTACTGTTTGCTCTGATGACAGTTGCTTTTTGCTGTGCAGAAGTTCTTTAGTTTAATTAGATCCCATATATCAATTTTAGCTTTTGTTGCAATTGCTCTTATGTGACCAAAAATATGAGAAAAAGCTCAATGTTACTGATCATTAGAGAAGTGCAAATCAAAACCACAATGAGATACTCTGTTGGTGGAAATGTAAATTATTTCAACCATTGTGGAAGACAGTGTGACGATTCCTTGAGGATCTAGAACCAGAAATACAATTTGACCCAGCAATCTCATTACTAGGTATATACCAAAAGGAATGTAAATCATTCTATTATAAAGACACATGCATACATATTATTACAGCACTACTCACAATAGCAAAGACATGGAACCAATCCAAATGTCCATCAATGGTAGACTGGATAAAGAAAATGTGGCACATATACACCATGGAATACTATGCAGCCATAAAATGAATGAGATCATGTCCTTTGCAGGGACATGGATGGAGGTGGAAGCCATTATCCTCAGCAAACTAATGCAGGAACAGAAAACCAAACACCACATGTTCTCATTCATAAGTGGGAGCTGAAAAATGAGAACACAAAGACATGGGGAGGGGAACAACAGACACCAGGGCCTGTTGGGGAGTGGGGGGTAATGGGAAGGAGAGCATCAGAACAAATAGCTAATGCATGCTGGGCTTAATATCTAGGTGATGGGTTGATAGGTGCAGAAAACCAACAAGGCACATGTATATCTATGTAACAAACCTGCATATTCTACACATGTATCCCAGAACTTAAAGTAAAATCAAATAAAAAAAGAAAGAAAGAAAGAAATGGTGTTACTCCTTTTGCTCTTAGAATTCCCTGCCAGTGTCTCTGAAGTTTACAGGTTATTTTGCTCCTGTGTTCAATGTGTAGTGATCTTTGAGCTTCTGCGTTTATGTCTGCTTCACTGATGTAAATAAATATCATTTGTGCCTTACTTTCATGTAATGCCTCAGAGTTTAAAAGTTTTTGTTTGTTTGTTTGTTCGTTTAAAAAGAATACACTTCATTAACTGGGACATGACTGTTGTGACAGCCAGTGACAATTCTTGGAATTATCTTTCGGGAAAGGCATCTATATTCTGACCCTAAGAGAAAACAATTTCCCTCCTTAACTGTTTCTCAGGGAAAGTCTCTTTGATAACCTGGTGGATCAACCTCATAGTCTCTAAAATGTCCCATGGATCGTTCTCCCAAATATGGCATGCAAGTATCCCTATAGTTATGGTTCCTGTGCTTCTTGAGATAGTCAGGCATAATTCTATCCCTATAATGTAACACACAATCCTTTGACCTTGTCATGTATGAGCAAAATCTTTAATAGTTAGAGATAGTAATGAAATAATAAAGATGAAATGTGTGCAGTGTACTTAATAAGTTGTTGTCTTTATGTGTTCGGCACTTTAAAAATTATATCTTATTTACTCTCACTAAAATATCTGGGCAATAACAACTTTACTGATGAGATAATGAGGAATAAAAGAAGTAGTTTCAAAGTGCAGAAAGTCTTTAAGTGGTTAATTGAATCGAATTGCTCTTCTCCACTATGCTAGTGAAACGTTGCTTCCCCTGCTCCTCACGTTTGTTCAATCAACACAAACCTAAATCCCTGACCCTTATGGGTCTCAGAAGAGACGATGTTTGCAAAATGGACACCGTGTGTGGATGGGAAGCAGCATTGGCTTTGGCATTGGATTGCTTTCTCCATTGGGGGATAAAAAAGAAGAGCGTTAGAACGCCTGCCCATGGTTGCTTGGCTCCTTTTGAAAGATTTAGGAAGAGCAAAACTACAATGGTTTCAAATGGATGCTTTCTACCATTCAAAGTCAATTGAAAAGTTGTGAAAAACTCCGAGCAAATCAAAACAACCTGAAAACTTCAGATTGAGCTAGAAGGAAAAGTGGAAGAGTTCACTCTGAATATTTGCCATCTGGGAGCACACTGTCAGGAAAATCTTATCTTTCTTGTTTGTCTTAGCAAAACAGTGGTTACATCACAGCCAGAAAGTTTGGCTAAACCAGTGCATTGAATGATGTTGCTGGGGAAATGTTATCAATAAATAGATGTACATGTTTTCTTCCTCAGACACTGTAACTTTGGGCATTAGACACTAAAATTGTATCATTTACAAACAGAATCAACAATGAGTCATTCATGATAGCAAAAAAATACCTTAAATAACCTAAGGTCCAAAAATAAGGGGTACCTTTGAGTAACTAGATTAGCAGTTACTAGATTAGCAATTGGATCAAAATGAAAGAAATAAATCTCTATGAATACCCTTTACCTAGCCTACAGACTGAGAGGTATTCCTAATAACCTTAAAAATAATTTTTCTGGGCGGGATTTGTGGCTCAACCTGTAATCCCAGCACTTTGGGAGGCTAAGGTGGCTGGGTCACCTGAGGTCAGGAATTTGAGATCAGCCTGGCCAACATGGTGAAACCCCATTTCTACTAAAATCACAAAATTAGCTGGGTGTGGTGGCACATGCCTGTAGTCCCAGCTACTCAGCAAGCTGAGACAGGAGAACTGCTTGACCCAGGAAGCGCAGGCTGTAGTGAGCAGAGATTGCGCCACTGCACTCCAGCCTGGGCGAGACAGAGCAAGACTGTCTCAAAAAAAAAAAAAAAAAAAAATAATAATAATAATAATAATTTTTTTCAAGAGATTAAATAATTTACTTCTTTACAACTGTAACTAACATTAACAATTGTATGTAAAGAAATTGACATTAAATCGGTCCTTTTATTATTTACTCTATTTTTAGAAGAATTTACATGAATAAGCTTATGTAGGAGAATCCTTTTGCCTCTTTCAATGTGTCTGTCGGCAGACATTTATTGTTTGTACATCTTATGAATAATGATGCAATTGTGAATAATGCTGCAGTGAGCTTGCGAGTGCAGACATCCCTTTGAGACACTGGTTTCACGTCCTTTAGATATACACCCAGAAGAGGGATTGCTGATTCTTAGGGTAATCCTATTTTTCCTTTTTTAAGGAGCCTCTGTACTGTTTTCCATAACAGCTGTATCAATCTACATTCCCACCAACAGTGTACATTAGTTCCCTTTGGTCTCCACCAACACCTTATCTTTTGTCTTTCTTATAATGGGTATTCTAACAGATGTGAGGTGGTATCTCATTGAGGTTTTAATATGCATTTCCCTGGTAATTAGTGATGTTGAACATCTTTTCACATGTCTTTTGCTCATTTGTCTGTCTTCTTTGGAAAAATATCTATTGCAGTTCTTTGTTCATTTTATAAAACTATTGAGTTGTATGAGTACCTTAAGTATTTCGGATATTAACTCTTTATCAGATACATTGTTTGCAAATATTTGCTCCCAATGTTTAGGTGGCCCTTTGTTTTCTTGTTTCCTTTGTTATTTCAAAACTCTTCAGTCTAATGTAGTCCCACTTGTTCATTTTTATTTTTGTTGCCCATGCTTTTGGGGTCATATCCAAAAAATCATTGCCAAGACCAGCGTCAAGGAGATTTTCCCTGATGTTTTCTTCTGGAGCCTTATGGTTTCGGGTCCTTGGTCTTTAATCCATTTTGAGTTGATGTATTATATATGGTGTAAGATAAGAGTCCAGTTTTATTCTTTTCCATGTGAATATCTAGTTTTCCACTATCATTTATTGAAGAGACTGTCTTCTCCCCACGGTGTATTTGTGGCAATCTTGTCGAAAATGAATTGACTATATTTGTGTAACTTAGTTGACTATATTTGTATAACTTAGTGACTATATTTGTATAACTTTATTTCTGGCCTCTCTATTGTATTTGATTAATATAACATAATATAATATATTGTGTTCCATGAATATAATATAATATATATACACAGTAAAATATCCAGCCTTATAAAAGAAGACAATTATGCCATTTTTGACAACACGAATGAAACTGGAGGACATTATGTTAAGGGAAATAAACCAAGTACAGAAGCACAAAACTGCATGTGCCCACGCATAGGTGGAATCTGAAAAGTTGATCTCATAGAAGCAGAGAGTAGAATGGTGGTTACCAGGAGGTGGGTAGAGCGGGAAATGGGAACAGTTGGTCAAAGGGTAAAAGTTTCCATTAGGTAGGATGAATAAATTCTAGAGATTGAATGTTCACATTGGTGACTATAGTTACTATACTGTGCTGTATACTTGAAATTTACTAAAAAAATAGGTCTTAAGTCTTCTCATCAGACACACAAAAATGGCAGTAAAGAGATGGATGTGTCAATTAGCTTTCCTGTAGTAACCATTTTATAATGTGTATATATATATATATGAAAACATCACACTATACACCTTAATATGCATTTTTATTAAAAATTTAAAAAATAAATTGAGTGCATTTGACCTAACAGTTTTTGTTTTGTTTTGTTTTTGAGACGGAGTCTCGCTTTGTCGCCCAGGCTGGAGTGCAGCAGCGCGATCTCAGCTCACTGCAAGCTCCACCTCCCGGGTTCATGCCATTCTCCTGCCTCAGCCTTTTTAACCTCACAAAGATAATCCACTGGAAGATGAGTATTCTTGGGTAATGCTTAATTGGAACCAGATCGGCTGACCATGCTTAAGGGCTAGGTCTTGACTGAGAACCTATTCTCCAATATCTAACTGTAGTAAGCATAGGCGATTCCAGTTCATATCCAGAGATTTAATCTCGAAGAGAACACAATTGTGAAGAATACAGAGTATGAGTGCTGTTTACATAAACGGCCTATGATTAACACGACTCGAACAGGTACTGTTCCTCTCTAGAGAGAGAAGACTGAGAACCCTGGTTTCACATACATTTAACCTGAGAAACACGAAATCACATCACTCAATCTGCACTATTTGGCGTATGTTGTGTAGAAAATCTCATGGTAGCAATGTCTCCTCAGATAAGCATCAGAACCACCTCCTCATCACAGTGAAATAAGGAGATGACAGTGAGGGCAGCTGCTCTATCATAGAAAAAAAGAGCCTGTGGTCACTGAGCAATATGAATGAGAGAAAAGTCAATTCTAGGAGAAAGGAAGAGGGCAAGTGTCTGTAGGGATCATGAGGCAGGGAGTAAAAGTCTTCACAATTTCAGTTTGGAGGACTGTGACCATCAGACATGTTCTGTGTCTTCTGTGGTACTTGCATAACAGTTGAACATGGCCACAGAGGATACACTACCTTCTGATTGAATTGATTTGGACTCTTGACCTAGACATTCAGAGCAGAGGATTCAAATTCTTTCATGCATTTCTACAGTGCCTTAAATCATCTTCCGCACCACAAGGGGTCAGTAAAATGATGAAACGACCGATAAAATTTAAAAGAAAATGTGGTGTGTACTTTCATGCAAAGAAATACTATGCACCTATTAATAATGATGAAGTAGGCCGGGCACGGTGGCTCAAGCCTGTAATCCCAGCACTTTGGGAGGCCGAGACGGGCGGATCACGAGGTCAGGAGATCGAGACCATCCTGGCTAACACGGTGAAACCCAGTCTCTACTAAAAAAATACAAAAAAAAAACTAGCCGGGCGAGGTGGTGGGCGCCTGTAGTCCCAGCTACTCGGGAGGCTGAGGCAGGAGAATGGCGTAAACCCGGGAGGCGGAGCTTGCAGTGAGCTGAGATCCGGCCACTGCACTCCAGCCTGGGCGACAGCACGAGACTCCGTCTCAAAAAAAAAAAAAAAAAAAAAAATAATGATGAAGTAGAACATACGTATTTAAGAATGTCAGCAACTAGAAGGCATAAATTGTTACTATATCTAAAAAGTAGAATATGAGAGAGTGTGAAGTGTGATGAGTTTTGTTTTATTTGTGTATTACACGTTCACATATAACATCAGAAGACATGCTCCAAAAGGGTGGCCATAGAGATTTTTGTATTGTAAGACCACATGTTCTTTTTACTTTATTTTTTGTTCATATGCATTTTCTAATGTTTTTACAATGAGCATATATTACATAAATCAGAAGAAAATAGTAACACCACCACCAACAAAAATAATCAGTTCTTTTGCTTCTGTTTTTAGTCTTCTGGTCTACCATCTCCAAGAGAGGAAATCTATGGACACTCTCCTTGGCAGCAAGAGGTCATTAGTGTCAGCAGCTAAGCGAGTCTTAATGTAGCTATTTCAAACTAATGCATGGAAATCCTGTTTCTCCTACCTTTTTCTTCTTCAGTGGTACACTTCAAGCTTGGTGCTACTCACGTTCCCCTTTCATCCTCCTCACCCTCCTATGAAGTCACATAAACCAATCCATGATGTGAATAATATTCAGTATTCCCTAAACAAAAGAGAGTCCGAGGAGTTCCAATAATCAGCAAACACTTTGTTTTCTCCTGGGAGTGTCACAATCACGTGAGAAGGATTATGCAGAGTAGTAGCGTTTATGTCGCTTTGGGGTGCTATGCAGGGCCTGGCATAAGAAGGAAGAATCCAGCCCTTAAAATAATAATAAAGATGATGGAATACTTTAAGAAATATTTAATTTCTCTTACGAGAAAGCAAGGGTAATTAAGAAGCCAAGCTAAAGTGGAGTAAAAGCGAGATTCCCTGTAGGCTAAAAACCAATGTAGATGCAGGGATAATGCATTGGGTTTTCTGACTTGTTTTAATTAAATTCATGTGGTTTTTATCCTCCATGAACCCAGCATTTTTTAAAAGTGAGGGGGAAACTCCCATGTTTAGAAGGAAACACTTGTTTCATAATACATTAAGCTAATCTTTTGTATTTTCTTAGTGACGCTGTAATATTCTGAAAAACAAGTCATTGTTTTATTAAGATATGAATGCTTTTAAACTGATACATTAGGAATCTGTTTCAGAAGAGACAATGTCATTTTTTTCTCTAAAATTCTATGTTTATATAAATCTTTGCTTTCTTTGATTTGTATTAATGGAGATATTTCTGGATATAAAATTTCCTTAATTAGCTAGTGACGGTATTTGTAGTATCCTGAGTATCCTACCTGAGATTTTAGCAAAGCTGTGGAGAAGGTGCCCACATTGGGACAGAAGTGGAGAGACCATCGTTCACAGCACTGTAGGGTTCTGGCTTTTCCTATCTATCCAAGTATTAAATTAAATTTGAGTTGGTGGGAGGCACACTTTTATTAAAATGGCATATAATACCTCATTTTGCCCCCTCTGAAATTCATGTATTGTTATGTAGTTTTAATTTTAAAAGTTATTTCATTGATATGTTAGCTAATTAAATTATGCAGATGATATAGAATAGTAGATAATCCCCCAAATACAATCATGGCTTCTATTTAATAAGTTTGATGTAGGTCTCTGGAGTACATCTAATCTTCGTGTCCATTTCATTTCGTAGATGAATGAAATAAAATTTGGTGAAATTAATTCACTTGCAATTTTGCACAGGAACTTTCAGGGAAAAACTAAAACATCATTTCAGATCAGTTTGACTTTGAGCCAGTTCATCTCATCCCTACTCTATAGGAGCTGTTTGAATTTTATGTCATGTTAAAACTTTTTATCTGCATAATATTCTTGAAATATACAACATTTCAAAAATAGCAATGAACTCTCAGTAAAAAGGGGAAAGAAAATGGGATTTGAAGACATCAATGGAAATCCAGAAAAGCTTTCCCATTTTCCAATTATTTATGCATTTCACTTCCTTTTCATGCTTGTATGAACCGTTGTCTCTTATCCACAGGATAATGAATAATGAACCCTTAACCCCCAACAAAAGAAAAATCACATACACACACATACACACACACACACACCAGAGAGAGAGAGAGAGAGAGAGAGAGAGACATCTCTATAAACTTGATGGTCTACATATATATTGCTGCCTAACAAACTCTCATGAATGAGGATAGATGGTTGAAAATATAGTTTTTTCTTAAACAAAATAATTACTAATATTGCTTATGAATCTTCAGTTTGGCCAAGTCTCAGTAGGGACAGCTTGTCTATGTTCTATGTCAACTGGAATAGCTGTACTAAGGATGGAATAGCCAAGACGTCTGGCAATTCAGTCATGTCTGAGGGCTGGAGGACTTAGCTCCTTTCCACATAGGCCTTTCCATAGGAGCAGCTCTGTGGACTGCGTGGGCTTCCTTGAGACTGAAGATTTGGTTTTAAGTGTAAACATCTCAAGAAAGCCGGAAAAAGCTGTGTGAAGCTTCATGACCATCTTCGGAAGTCACATACTATCACTTCTGTTATATATTGTAGTTATGAGAGCACTCAGATTCAAGGGGAGGAAGGTAGGGAGACCCCACTTCTCAAAAGGGTAAGTCTCAAAATCACCTTGTAAGAAGAATATCGTGACCACCTTTAGAAAATATCTTCAACAACTGGTGCTGGCAATTTTCTTTATTGAGAAAGGTAATTAGTGCTTTGTGTTGCTGGTTATGGTGATGCCAGTCGGGCAGCAGAAAGTACAAGTAAGTAAAATTAAATAACAGCTTTTGCCACCCATTTGGGCTGAGTTTTAAATAAGGAAATGAAAGCAGCAGTTGCCAAAGATAATCTAAGATTGACTTTTTGTTCATGGTGAACATTCTGTTTTAAAATCAAGTTTTCCCTGGGTGCATATCTTGCTGTATATACAGTTTAAAAGCATCTAGTTGAAGGCTGCAAGTTTTCATATTCCCAACAGTACGTGTGTTACTTCTTTCAGGAATATGCCCAGTGGACTATATGAATGCTATTTCTGCAAATGTTTCTTAAAATCATAAATTTTCTTTTTAGGATAGCACTGAACTGATTTTAAACTGATTTCATTTATGCTCCGCTCAGGACCCTGGACACTGCCTTGCACTCCTGGGTGCTTAATAATGTGATTTGGTGATGAATTTCTATTAAAAAATCTTTCTAGAAGTCAAAATATTTCACTGTATTGTTTGGGTTACAGCATTTGACTAAAGTATTTTTTTCTCTTTTATTCATTTAATAAATATTTATTGAGTATCCCCAGGGTCACAGTTTTTAATTATAGGCTTTAGGGGTGGAATAGAGGGAATTTCATAAATATATGATCTTTTTCTTTGAAATTATGTAAGGTCCAGGGCAGATGATATCATTTAAATCTAGTTATTCAACTTAAAAATATACAAGGCTGGGCATAAAGGCCATACCCTTGGCCTTTGAAAAAAAGGGGCAGTATGTTGATGTCACTTTGGAACATAAGACAATTACACAAATGGTCAGTTCAGCAAGCACTGCTCCACAAATATCAGTGTCTCCTATAAATATCCTCCTGTCTTCATCTCAGGGAGTCTGTTCTGTTACTCTGGTCACAGTCACGTTTTCTGCGTGTATTTTAAAAAATCAAAACACATTTTTACAATTTCAAATTATTGTGATCACTTTAATTTTCCTTTGATTTATCTATTAAAATTGAACTTGGGCAGCAAACTAAGATTACTTATGAGAGAAGCTTTTGTGTATTTAAAACACCACTTTCCTCACTGTTTGAAATACTCATTTTCCCACGCATCCCACAAAGACCAATCCTGCTTAGGCCACTGCAAGTGACATGACCATTAGAAATTATTCTTTCTTTAACGGGTAATTTTCTAGAATGCATATCTGAATCCACGTAGAGTATCAACCTGAAAGCAATAAGGTTGCATTTCTCTAGCTATAAATTAAATAATTCAGTTTTCATCATATCAGTCAGACACTGAGTCTTTTCTCCAATTCCCCAAGTCAGATATATATTTTGAATGTCTAATGACATTATAGTGTCTACGTTATCCCTTGCCCCAAGGGTCTCCTTCTTTAATTTTGAAGAGGAAGAGGGTGTGGCTTGTCTATCCCTAGTCCTTGTCCTGCCAGTGGCTGGCCTGTGTCTATGGCCAGTGCTCACACGCAGCAACTGGGCACATCTACATTCTGCTTCCTGTGAAGGTGGCATGCTACTTTAGGGGTGTATGGTGGACTGGCCATTTATTTTACCTCAGTTGATATGCTAAGAAAGATCTTTATTTCTCCTATAAGTAAATTCTCCTTTCTTCAACTAAAAAAATGGTAAGAAGTTATATTGAAAGGCTTGTTTTCTTTTTAATTTATTGTACTAAATAAACATTGTTGTACATATATGGGCAGTGCAGGTACTGCCTCGGCACCCTCCCTTAAATGTGGATTATGTTTCTAATGGCCTCCAAATCTTTCAGTGGGAGAACATTTACTCAACTGGAGGTTAGGTGAGATTAATGTTCGTTTGCCTGGGTTGTAATGATTTCTCTTATTAATCCAAATATGCTATTTTTTCCTTGCAACTTACTTGAATTGCTATTCGGATACAAGTGAAGTTAGAAACTTGATTTTGTAGTGATCCACTTCAACCTGAAATGATAGGATTAGAGCCAAATGTTATCGTTTCATTAATTTCCTCATAAAATATGCTCCTGAAACTTGCATTGTTGTTGCCATGTGTTGAATTGTTTACTGCTGTAGTGAACCATCTCCATGAACTAACGAAGTCTCCCGCCTATGATGGAAAAACAAGGTCTCTGGAGAAATTAATGTGGTTAAAGGAATTGTTATTGGGGTGATGATTAGATCAGAGGGCAAAAGTGGGTGTACTGGCATTTAAGATGTAAAAAAAATACAGATCCTTTGTGAAGTTTATTCCTTGTACTAAGTAAATGATCATTATACTAAAATTCACTTGTAACAGGGATTTGTTCATCCCGTTCTCCATTTTCTGAGTTCACCTGCCCCGTATCTTCTCTAATCCTATTGGACACAGCCTTTCTCACTCTCCGGCAGTAAGTATATAGCACCAACACACACACTGGCTCTTTACAATCATCACGGATTATTTTGAAATAATTGGCAATAAATATACCAGATGTCTAAATTTACTAACGAATAATTTAGAATGGAAAAGGAAACTGTATTGACTCACTGACCTTGTAAAACTCCTGGAGATCGTTAAAGTGAAATATGTGAAAACTATTATGTCACTGTTACCAGGTAACATCAGACAGAGTAAGTCGTCTATCCCTAGAGGAACTGAGTTAAAATAAAAAATTATATTTAAAATCCTACTCCAAATAGTAATTAATGTGGTAGGGTGTAAATTGATATTTATTTTCACACAAGCTGTTTTCCTTAAACTGCATAATATTTTCTTACAAATAGTTACAAATCTTAGGAAATATGACTCTTTTCTTTGTTTATAAATTCTGTGTAAATAACTTATTTAGCCAGTTTTTAAATTTCTAAGCTTTAGACAACAATTTGGTTTCTTATTTTTCTAAAAAGTATCAAACAATCCAATAACCTGAAAATTGTCCTGCTCCTTTCAACTTAGCTTTTGCTTCCATGTGTGAGAAAGTAACTTGTTTGTGCTTAGGGAATACTGTTGAACAACAGATGTCTCTTTTGTCTCTGTCAAATCAATCAGCAAATTCTGTAAAAGATGCAGCCTAGTCAATTGCATCAATTAGGGTTGTCATGAGGTGTGAAGTTGGAGGCAATGTTCACATTTGAACAGAGACAGTGACAAATAAACATTATTTCAGACTATTACGATTTCATCATTGTATTTCTAACTTGAATTTCAAGTAGAAACTACAAAACACTGTAGTCCCAGCTACTTGGGAGGCCGAGTCTGTAATGCCCTATGCTTGTGCCCATGAATAGCCATGGCACTCCAGCCTGGGCAACATAGCAAGACCCTGTCTCTAAAAAAATTTTTAAAGAAACTATAAGACAAAAGCAGAAAAAGTATGGTCAATAGCTATGCTTTCTACCATTGCAAAGTATATTTTTAACTTTTCCTAAGAAATATTAATTGGATAAAATAAGGCTACCACAGGATGAATGAATGATTTTATTCTTTGTCAGGGTTTTGCACTAATATCTCAAATGAGATATAAAACCATATAGCAAAATGAATTTTAGCAAGAAGCGGCACGTGTTTTAGAGGAGTATTATAACATCTTTGAAGTAATGTTCGTCTTGACTTGGGAGTTGTCTTTTCAGTTTGGTTTATATTTATAGTTAAAATATTAATGTTATACATAAAATTTACATTTTAGTCACAATTGCATTCATTAATTTTGTTTTAATCAAAGTTGTGAACCCTGAACTTAACAATAAAAATATATCTCAACTTGACCTACAATTGTGAAGAGATTTTCTACCTGCTTCCTTTTAGTTACTTTATGCCAGGTGTGGTTTGGAGCACCTCATATGTTAACTGTTTTAATCCCAATCAGCATTATGAGAAACTGACTATAGAAATCACTGCATTAGATAAGAAGAAACAGACAGAGAAGGCTCCTCGGTCACCAAGTGAGTGGCAAAAATGAGATTTGAAACCAGGCAGCCCCATTCTGGAATCTGTTTAATGCTAAATAGGGCCACCTCTCAGGGTGCAGAATAATTATAGCTACAATTTTGTACTTCCCATTACTTGGCCAGAAAATGTAATTTCTCTGCAATAGTTCACTTAATCCTCACAGCAGACCTGCAAGATAAGGAAATTAACTTTCCTTAAAGACAAGAAAATGTTGGTTCAGAATGCTGCGTGACTTTCCCCCTTGCCCTCAATTATGTCATTGAGTGCCAAACATAGAACAGAAATTTGAGCTACACTACCCTTAGCTCTTAGATGCTTCAATCAATTATTCCAAAAGTTTAAAATGTTACTATTATTATTTTCCCTTTTAAAAAGTTACAGTGCAAGTGAAAAACAGATTGTGAGCAGACATCAGCAAGAAGAGGGTGAAGGAGCCATGGAAGCTATTGTTGCAAACCACACGAAGGGCGCCATTTTGAGTAACTGCAGATCGTTGCCATGAGCAACACCCGCAAAATGAAAGTGATGCAGTAAATTCTTATAATTTTATGTTGTCTTGACATTCGTTTTGAATGTGGTTTGGCTTTCTCATATCAGAAGCAAGGCTCAGTTACTCTTGTTTTATACTACACCCAAATGGCTCAAGCTGGTGGCCAGAGATGAGAACTTACAGGTTCGCCATTTCCTCTAGTCTCGATGGATTACCTGGTAGTCTGACCAGGCCCTCATTGCTAAGGAGTCTGAGCCCCTGGTCACCATGCCATGGTTGCCACATTAGCCAATTCATCATCAGTAGCAGTTAAAGAGAAGTAAGAAAGGCTCCAGTGGGTCATCAGTCCCTAAACCGATGCCTATTTGCCTGATTATGTTACAGCAGCAATGTTTCCTTCCAATGATGAGGATCAACCACTCTTGCCATGATAGTGTCTCATTTTCTTGTCTGTTATTCATAAGACACGAAGACTCTGAGTATTTGCAACCTGCTAATATAGTTTTCTTGTAACTTTAGGTTCAGTCCTGGATATAACATTCAGACTTACAATAGATTACAGCAGGGTTCACCTAACCTGTAAGCTTACTACAAGTCAGTTCATTATAGGCAGCTCTGGCTGTTTGGTCACTTGGTGTCCCATATGCAAGGGCTCCGTTTCAACCAGGGCCCACTAGCATACCAGGTGTAGGGTGTCAAAGGTGTTTAACCATTTGCTGCAGCTGTATGGCTAGTGCATCAGATACCTACGAGGCTGTGTTGTTACTTCCCATTAGAGCTTTGAATAAATACCACATGGCGTATTCTCCCACCATCGAGACCTCTAGAGCATTGGTTCTTGAACAGGATAACTTGTCATTTATGGGAAACTGGAGAATGTCTAAAGATACTTTAGATTACTACAACTTGGGAGGAGAGTGATATCACCACATAATGGGTGGAGGCCAAGAATGCCACTAACCATGTGACAATGCTCAGGGTAGTCCACCCAGGACTAGAAATGAGCCAGCCTGAAATGTTGGTAGTGCCAAGGTTGAAAAACCCTGCTCTTATGCCATAGGAACTACCAGCTTTTGTGACTAAAGTGTCTCTCTCACCCTCCAGCCTCCAGTAGGCCCCAGTGTGTGTAGTTCCTCTCTGTGTGTCCATGTATTCTCATAGTTTCCACTTCTAAGTGGGAACAGGCAGTATTTGGTTTTCTGTTCCTGCATTAATTTGCTAAGGATAATGGTCTACAAATTTCTGAGAAAAATGCATCCAAGGAATTTTATATTCATCTGAATTATCCTTAAATATGAATTCAAAAGACATTCCCTCTCAATGCTTTATGATTTTAGGGACTTGATAGTTAATACTGGATATAATAATGTGATGACTGATAGAAAATGTTACATGTTTTCAAAGAGAGAGCTAAGGCTAAATAATTGTATTATTACATAATACAATGTACATGTTATAAATAATGAGAGCAAGATAATGATATAAATAAAATTAGTTTCGACATAACAAAAGGTTGAAAGAAGTATAAATGCAATTGTTTTTCCATTTATCATAGCAGGGAGCTGGTCACTAAATAGTGCCTAAAATTAAAGATTTTGATCTCTGGATATTTTTTGTCAAACATGTTTTTAACTCTAAGGAGATCCCCTAGTAACTAATATTTTAAGGAGATCCCCTAGTAACTAATATTTTACTTGATAAAAAAGAATAGACGTTTAATTATGAGGTGCACCATTACGTGCGACTAATGAAAAAAAAATACAAGTAAACCAGGGCACATTATCAAAACACTCTTGACTGTAAGAGGTATTCTGATTTCAAAGAGCATAAAATGAGAATAATCAGAAGTCTTTAATTGAGGGAAAAATCCTTTTGGTGAAGAAATATTTGACTGAAGTTCAGAAATCCCTTTCATTCTATGTTAATATCTACATATTATATTTAAGTACCTTAAGTGTACACTTAAGTGTAAGCTCTTTATTTACATTAATATTGTATAATGCTATGTATATTTATTCATTTACTCCTGTATGTTAAATGTGTCTACCTATCTTTCTGCCTCTCTATCCATTCATCTAGCTGTCTAACTCCACATATATTTCTAGCCATAGGAAAATGTGTGCTAATTGTCTTTATCACATAGTAACAAAGATTGTCTTGTGTGGTTGTCTCTAATGCAGTGTAATGTAATTTTTGTGTCCTTTGATTTTTTTTTCTTGCCTTGAAATTTTTGTGATAGCTACAAAATTTGCAAAATCATCATTATTCCTAGAAAAATGTCTTTCTATGCAGGAATAACAATATGAAAAGATGTGTCGCCAATTTTTCTAACAAGGCATTAGTGTATTAAGTAGCAGTTGGAGAGATTTGTTCTGATTTGAATAGGTGTGACCCTTGCATATCTAGTTTGGTGTCCAGAAAATTTCTTTACTGTTTTATCCTCATAACATTTTGAGATATGTGCATGTGTGTGTGGACAGACAGATACTCTTTTTTTCACTGTTCTATATCTGGAAAATCACTGTGAAATAATTCTCAGAAAGCTGCAAAGAAGTAGCTGAATACAGAGTGTGGTGTTTTCAGGCTGCTGAAATGCCGATGGACATTTTTATTTGTTTATCTTCTTGCTGATAGATTGATTGTTCAGTCTAAGACAAATCACAGGAGTCTCTGATCCAGGTTAGTCAGTCAATGTACTGCCTCAGAGAAATACCTGTCAAGTGAAGGTTATCATTGATAGATGACTTCTGTGAGTAATAATCAAACTTTAATCACAAGTAAATAAACCAATGAACAAATAATTATTGGTCTATGTAATTAACTTTAAATTTCAGCCAAATCAGGAGGGACATGAGAAACAGAATTGTCATGTTGCCACTTATTAAAAATGCATTCCTGGGGAAATAATTTAACTTCTCAAAACATCAATCTTTTCATCTACAAAAAAATTATTGTTATGAAGAATAGATGAGAAAACGTATGAAAGCATTGGCAAGATAATTTTTACGTGTATATATGTGTATACACATTTATTTTCTTAGTAAGCACTATGAGTATGAACTTCTGTCTACACAAATCAAAAACAAGATTACATTCTCCATTAACCAAAGAATGACAATGGGCAAAGAGAGGCAATAAATCTACCTCAGGATTGGCAGGACCGTCACATAAAGCAAGGAACTGTGGTGGTATTCCCACCTTGAGAAAGATGGAGTTACAGAAGGCGCAGAGACAGCCCTCAGCGGAAAACTGGACCACGGCACCCACTCTCGTGGGGACATCTCCACCAGCCCTGTGCAATTTATAACCCCAAACTGCCGTGTTAGGACCTGCTCAGAACTGTGGGATTCTGGAGATCTGGAGAATATACTTACATAACGACCAGATGAGAAATACCATCCTCGAGGTTTTCTTCAAATACAAAACTTCCCTTAACATTTGCTTGTACACAAAACATTAACAACATGTAACACAGGCAGCAAGCGCAAGAAATTGAATTCAGGTAGGAAGGTAAAAGCTGAGAGTATTGAGGAAAAAGGGAATAAGTGTATTTATAATTCACAATAAGTGTATTTATAATTCACATTATTTATAAATACACAATATAAGTGTATTTATAATTCACAAATAGGTAATGGAAGGAATATTATCTAAAATAAAACAGTATCTATGAAACAAAGCCAGAGGAATTGGATAGGAAACCTAGGCAGAAATAACGGAAAGAAAAATGAAAGAAAGCGAAGAACTACAATTCTGGAGCTTCGTTCTTTCCACAAATCTTCCCACGTGTGACAAAAACATTCACAGATCTTTGCACTTGTTGACAATGGCATTGTTTTACTAATATGTTAAGTTTATGGCAGGAAGATGTGGATACAAATTCTGGGCTTCACTTACATGTCATGTGAGTTTGGAGAAGTACTTAACTTCTACCACTTCAATTTCCTCGTTTGGATATCGGTAAAAATAGTAACTCAGTGGGTAACGTTGAAGATTAATCAGCTAATGCGGTTTATTTCATGGTAAGCCCATAATCTTAACTTTAGTGTTAACTTTAATGTGTTGTTAAGCTCTAATGTTTACTAATTTGACAGTGTCTGGCCTTGAAATCAGACTTCTCAATTAGCCGTCTCATGAGTATTTATTATTTTCATGAACAATGAACTCATTACTTTGTGTGTGTGTATGTTTTTACCTATTGTGAAGACATTTTTCCTTCAAGAAAGAAAATTAAATAATTACTACCAAGTTTAAAAATCCCTGACTTACACCTCTTTCAGCCAAACTAGTATATCCAAAACCTGCAGTCTGCCTTCCCGTTGTGATCTGACCTAGAGGGGGAGAACAAAAGCCCCTTTCTCAAGCTCTAGCTTACCTAACTTTCAGCAGAACAACTACAGAAGACCCTAGAAACTGTTAACCACAGTTTCTGCTTCAGGGAGCCAGGGACTTCCCTGAAGCCCAGCATGTGCAGTTAGGACTGACACTCAACTTATAGTTACTCCTTGTTCATTTTAATGCTAAAAAATCATATCCAAAGGAGGAAATTTAAAATGCCAATGCTACGGGAAATGAGTAAAGAAGCATGTAAAACCGCTCCCACTGCATGCCCTTATAATACCTCTCCCTCTAGGAAGGCCCTATAAAATTAACTCCCACACTTCTTCCAGGGAGCAGCCCGTTCCTTTTCCTTTCTCAAGACCGACTCCCTTGTGCACAAGCGAAATAAATATTCTCTTAACTGCTATACATGATAGTCTTTTCTCATGATTTCTCTCCCGTGAGACAGCAAGAACCCAAAGTACCAGTAACATATCTTTCACAGGTTCCGCAAATCATTATTGATAACATGACAAAATTGTCAAGATAAGAAGCTTGCACAAACCATTGTACTTCCTTATATATGTTGCTTTCTTTTCTCAATGTGCTCCTAACTGCTAATACACAGACTGTTAAATGTGGGTGCTAAATCACGTTGATTTAATTAATAAATGAAAAAAATCATGAAGAACATTGTATACAATCCTTCCATAATCAATAATATTCTGACATATTTATTATTTCAGGCTTCATTTGGACTTTTTATGTATTTCTTGGGTAATAGATTAGAGCATGGTTCTTAGAACTGTTACGGCATTATTATTGTGAAGTTCTGAAATTTACAAAATATACAGCGTTTTTAAAAATTTTCAGTAAATTTAATAGTTCCTAGTAAACAGCTCTATGAATTAAACACCTTTGTGGAATATCTAGCTCTATCTTTCTGAACAATGTGTCAATGCTTTTTGTTTCAGATATTACTTTTATTATTTCCATATAAAATGAGTTTCAGAACTTAACATATTTCAAAAGTATCTATATTTTAATAACTATTTATATTTATATAAATATATATTTCGATACATATATACTGAAGTTTTGTTTTTTCACACATATTATGAATATTCAAGGCACTTGATCATAGCAATGCAAAAATACTTATAACTTAATGGAAAAGTTTTCACTTTATTCTCTCTCCAACAGATTTGTGTGTCTGACTACTAAAAGGCTGCTTTAGATTTGTTTTGTGTTATGAATTAGTATTAGCATCTTGACGTTCTTTACAATAATTAGCAGGGAAAATGTATTTAGATATACATTTATAGAGAGAAATTATAATGTTAAAGACTACATATGTATATGTGCAATATATATATATGTATATACCATTAAAAAGTATCAGATACTTCTTTATTCTGTGGCTTAAAACAACAAGAATTTATTCTTCAAAGTGCTGGAGGCTAGCAGTCTGAAATCAGGATGTTGGCAGGGCCAAGCGCTCTTGGATGGCGCTCAGGGAGAACCCTCCTGGCTTCCTTCAGTTCCTCCTGGTGAAAAGCGTTCCTTGTGATGAGAAGGCATTGTGGCCAACAGGAGGAGCTGAAATAGAAGATAGGCTGAAATAGAAGATAGGCTCCTTGCCTTGTTGACACACCACTCCAGTCATATGACCATCTTCTCTCCAAGTGTCTTCATGTCATGTCATTTTTACCTTTGTACATGCCTGTTTCTTCATCTGAATTTCCCCTTTTTAAAAGGACACTAATCATATTAAATTAGGGCTCACACTAATGGCCTCATTTTAACTTGATTTTCTCTGTGAAGACCCTATTTCCAAACAAGATTCTATTTTGAGATAGTGGGGTTTAGGACTTTAATATATCATTTGTTATGACGCAATTCAAGCCCTACCAATATATTTATTTTTAAAATGAACCTTTGAGCAACTATGTCTTTCCCTCTTGTATAAGTGAAATTACTAATCAAGATCAAGATAATTTTCATCTTCTAACTACATGTGATGATTAAAGGAATTTTCAGATGGGCCTAAATTTTTGAAAACATAGCTTCATTCATATTTATTTTAAATATTAGTCACAATTTTACTCTCTCATCAGATTTTCCTTTAAAATATGAACTGAACATAAGATTCACTTTCACATTGGATGTTTGATAGTTGTCTTATCAGATCAAATTATGTATACTTTGTAAGGAAGGGACATTTTTATGCTTAAATTTTCATTGCATATAGAAGATAGTCCATGCCTAGGTGACATTGGCCTTATGTTAACATATGCAACTATCAACTTCTCAGATTAAGGTGTTCAAAGGACAACACCTGCTTGTCTAGTGGACTTACTCCCAGGGGAAGGAATGGTTCTAACAGGGGACACAGTATGGTATTGTCTCTATTAAAATGAATGGTCTTCCTCGCAAAAGCCCATAAGCTCATTCTAATCACAAGAAAAACATTAAATACATATTGAGGGACATTCTACAAAATTCCTAACCACTATTCTTCAAAACTGTCAAGGCCATCCAAGCAAAGAAAGTCTGAGAAAGTGTCACAGCCAAGAGGAGGTTAAGGAGATATGACAGCTAGTGAAATGTGGCTTCCTGGATGGAGTCCTAAAACAGCAAAAGGACATTAGAGGAAAATTAAAGGCATTGGAATGAAATACGGACTTTGTTAATCCCATTAATATTGGTTTATTAGTTGTGACAAATATACCATATTAACGTAAGCTGTTAACAATAGAAGAAACAATAATACACTGAAATTCTCCATATTAGCTGTACAACTCTTCTATAAATCTAAAAGTAGTCTAAGGTTGGAAGTTTATTATTTATTTATTTATTTATTTATTTATTTATTTATTTGAGACGGAGTCTCGCTCTGTCGCCCAGGCTGGAGTGCAGTGGTGCGATCTCAGCTCACTGCAAGCTCCGCCTCCTGAGTTCACACCATTCTCCTGCCTCAGCCTGCTGAGTAGCTGGGACTACAGGTGCCCACCACCACGCATGGCTAATTTTTTGTATTTTTTAAATTAGATCGGGGTTTCACCGTGTCAGCCAGGCTGGTCTCGATCTCCTGACCTCATGATCCGTCCCCCTCGGCCTCCCAAAGTGCTGGGATTACAGGCGTGAGCCACTACGCCCAGCCGGAAGTTTATTTTTTCAAAGAAAGAAAGGTGAAACTGACCTTTGGCCATATTGGGCTCCTCATTTAATGAAAGCGTTACTATATTGACTGCAGTAATTGACACTAATTATCAAATAAAAATTATGTTGCTACTATACAAATGGGGATAAGAAAACATGTGTCTGAATATAAGATAGGCTCTGAGATACCTCTTTGTACTCCCATGTCCTGAATAACAATCAATGGAAAACTACAGAAACACAAAATAATCAGCACTGAACTGCTGATGGCTTAGAGCCATCAGAAGTGGAAGATAATTTGGGTCACTCCAGCAGACAAAAGCCACAGTCAGTCAAGGCACTTGGAGACACCAAAGAAAATAAAGCATGAAGAGTGGAAGAAAAGTTTGGACCAATTACAGCAATGAATATTGTAATAGTTAAGAGTATTTTTTTCCTTGTTTGGGTATGAATGTATTCATATATAATTCAATAATTTTGTCTCTTCTATGCACCTATCATACCAGATTAGTGTGACTAGTAGCTAATCTTATCTTGGTATTTAGTCGAATGCATATTAAAGGGATATATAACTCAGCTAGAAGCAGACTGAACTTCAACCAAAGGTAGATAATGTGACCATGTATCCTCTTTGGGGAGCAGTTAGAGTGTTCTCATTTACATGAGGAATGGTTGAAACATTGCAGATAGAAGCATGATTTTATTTACTTGAAGATTACATATAATAAAAAAGAGATGTGCATGAATGCCAAGTTGACAAGAGGTGGACTGTTGTGCCATTATACTGTGTCAACTTAGCTAGGTTTCCCAGCATTCCCTCACAGTATGTACTAGTTTAGAGAGAGCTGCGAAAAATTTAAAGGCAACACTGGAGCAACAGTTGTTATCCTCTGAAGACCACTGCGGACTGCTAAAGGAGCTGTAGCTCACATACACCCTCACTGACTGACTAGCTCATTTGTTTACCCAGGCACTCCTGGTGCAGATTCCAGAGCTTAGGCCAGATGGTATACAGCTATGCAAGGTTGACATTCTCTTCTGCAGATCATTTTCACTGTCAAGGTTGGAGGCAGTCAGAGACAGACACAAGTTTCCCTTTGTTCTGGTAGGTTCTGATTTCTTCTTATGGATTTGAATTTTTCTATGATCTTCCCTGATGCACATCCAGCTTTTGTTACTGGACTCATGACACTGCCTACCCCAGGCTCACCACCACAAGACTTCTTCATGAGTTTCCGTAATGTATAAGGATTAACCTCTATAATAAATGCCTTATTTCACATTATTCACAGTAGTCTGCTTCTCCAATCAAACATTTATATATTTGATTACAAAACACACACAGAAATGTTGTGGCGGTGGGAGAAGTTCTGGGTTGCTACACTTTTTACAATTGATGTGTGCACCAGAATAGGAAGCCAGCTGCTATGTTCTGAAGGTTTGTGTCCCCTCTTCCAAATCGTACACTGAAATCCTAACCTTCAAGGTGATAGTATTAGAAAGTGGGGGATTTGGAAGGGGATTAGACCATGGGGCTGGAGCCCTCATGAATGGCATTATTACCCTTAGAAGAGAGGCCGAAGAAAGACCCCTTGCAGAATTTAAAGACAAACAAATGGTGCTGTCTATGATCTGGGAAGTGGGTTCTCACCAGACACTACATCTGCTGGTGCTTTGATCTCAGACTGCAGAACAGTAGTAAATTTCTATTGCTTATAATTCATCCAATGTATGAGATTTTATTATAGAAGTCCAAAAAGACTAGGACTTCAGAGAACAAATATTAAGGCCACTAATTGGAAAGAGAATTTGGGGACTAGCTTGGTTTCTTCTTGTCTACACCCCAACACTGCTTGAAGAAGCAGAGGTGAACAGGTGTAACAAATAAAGCTGCTAGCAGTGGCTGGAGATTCAAAGGAGTGTTTCAGGAAGATAGTAGCACCTTGAAGAGACAATGTGCACTAAGAAGTGGAGGTCAAGGTGCCAACATAGACCCCAACAGGAAGCATGGTCTTCTCCAATCTGCACAGTGGTAAGAAATAAGATCCTGTAATCAATCACATCTCTACCCACAGACAAATGAACATGGATTATAAAATTAAAACTAGAACAATCAAATCTCACTAATTATTTGAACCAAAGCAGTATCCTGGTAGAAACATCAACTTTAACTAATAGTTACCTAACACAGGACTAGTCAAGAACAATTACAAAGTATTTAAAAATTTTAAGAAAATGTTTTTAGAGATATTGGGCAGATTTTACTTCCCAAAAAGAAAAGGGTTATAAAATGGAAACAAACATGTTGAAACTGTAAACATTAATGGCAACAAGTTAAGAATGAGAGCAACATACTTTAGAGGATGCAGAATGAAAAGACCTAGGCTATCTACAAGGGAAGTTGACGGAATTATCCATGAAAAGTTCATTCAATACATCAAATGTGGGAGGATAAAGTGATATCTTAAGTATTCTGAGGAAAATTTAATTTGGAACCAGACCTACTGTTCAGACAAGGTAGAATTTGTAGAAAAACACAAATAAAAACATTTTTGAACATTTAAGTCAGAAATATTTGCCAACTAGAGGATCTCTCTCAAAGAATTTTTTACGGGTAAATAGTTTTAGGAAAATTTTAGGCTAAATAAATAGTACTACTTACAATGGCAGTAAAACTTAAGTATATGTTGAAGTAAATGTTTCCATAATTTAAAAAATATAAATAAAAAATCCCAGGAAATCTCCCAATGGGATACGGTGGGAATAGAAAATGGCAAGAAGGTGAAAATATGTTAAGGTCATTTTCTTCTTCAGAAAAAATATATAAATATTGTTTAACTCCAGAATTTACTTGAAAAAATACTTTTAAATAAAAGATGAAATGAAACAAGGAAAATTTGTTCAAGTCAACAAAAGAAAACAAATGAGAATAAATAAAATAGAAAGCGTATCTGGAAAACCTGAACTAAGAAGACAGAGGAATAAGATCAGGTGAACATAGGTGATGATAATTATGAATTGTAGATAATCTCAATAGTTGACACAAGCAAGCAAACAACTTGAACAATAGACTTTATAAGGGATGATTTTTAGAGTCAAAGAATTAGGAAGTTTGAGAACATCGGAATAAAAATACCAGGTTGTATGAAGAAAAATGAAATATGTATTGCAATATTGTTCTCAGATGAAATTCAAAACAAAAAACTTTCCCAAGGTGGAGAGACTACGTCTGATCAAAATGGCAAAGTCTGTGATAACTGAAGGAGGTTGTTCCTGAGGTCAGTAAACAAGGGTGATGCCATGGGGAGAAAGCTGAATAGACTTATGGACAGAGGTGTCGAAGATACTATTCTTATTACGGGAGTGACTGAAAACAAGATGAACCCTGTCCTTCCTTTCTGCATAGTGAAAAACAAGCAGCTTCTAACTTACAATTCTTGGAGAGCAGTGCCTTTTGAAGACAGTCCAGTCTCAGTTAAGGTGTAGAATGGTGCAAATATACCAAAAATGTCTTTTGATGGAGGTGAGTTTGCAGGTTATCTTAGAAGAGATGATTTTTGATGAAACCACTCAATAACGTAGGAAAAAAAGTTGAGTATAGAAGTACAGAGTGGAATGGGGCACCAGTCCTTGAAAGGTTTGCTCTTGGATGCGGGCCATGCTGGCCTGAGAGAAATCATATTTAAGGGTGAGGATTTCCCAGAGTTATAATAAGGCCTTTCCTGTCTCTCCAAGTGACCAAGCAGCAGCCACTGAGACAGAGGTGAACAGAATGCCCTTATGGAAAGGCTGGTTGATGACAAAGTGGTGCCTCCTTGGGGAACTGGGTTGGCAATCTGCATCCTTTGGTGGCTGGCACTCTTAAAATGGCAGCAAGGGTGGGTTATTGCTCAGACAATGATCTTCACTCTGTAAATCTGCTTTAAGAAATATTCTTGGTATTTGCCAGTTTGTAGCAGTATCCTTTCTCTGTGGAGATGCAAGGACGTGTAAGTGAGAAAAACTTTGAGATTCTTCTTGTAAACATCAGCCTTTGGTGAAATAAACATAAAAAGAGAGAAATCAATGCAAAAAGTTAAGGGTAATTTGTTCCTTGTGCACATAGGAGGGGATGTGGTTAAATGCATACACCCACATACACTGAAACATGTTAAACATTAAAAAATAGGCTCACCACCTCCTCTGAAAGTGCAGAGATGGTTAAAAGCAAACATGGTTACATATATGGAGGTGGAAACAGGTGTCTGAGAGATGAGAAATTTCCCCTTAGGCAGCATCGTTATGGTTTCTTGTCTAGTATAATAGTTATTAGCACAAGACCTGGATACGGACTGCAGGGTGAGAATCCTGGCTCTAACATGTATTAGATTTGGGATACTTGTCTGCAAAATTAGCATACTGATGGTATCTAATTCATAGGATGTTTGTGAGAATTAGTTCAGGCCATCTAAGGAATGTGCTTAGTCTTACATTGAGCTCAGTGAATGAACAATCACTATTATTATGATGATTAGTCTTTTTTCCTCACTATTTGCTTATTCGCCAGAAGAGGAGAGAATACACAAATATATATCCAAACTAGAAAACCTTGAAAAACAGTGAAATTTTAATAGGAACTCCAATAAAACAAATAACAGGTACATAGGAGGACTAGTAGGAAGACAGGTAGCTATAGATGACATACATACACACATATCTGTTAGGTAGAGGGGCATTTGTAGTCTCATAGAAAGTTTGTCACCAGAGCACATCTATTTATAAATCCACTTCTTGTCATAGATTAAGTATATATAGATTAGTTTAATATACCCTCTTGTGTGACTGCCTAACAAACAATAATAATAGAGCTTTAAAAACAAATCCTTCTTGAGAATTTTACATGTATTCTGAAAAATTCAACCCTTAAAAAGTCTAGTTTTTTAAAAAGTGTTTTAAATATTTTGCCTAAAGGTGGACTGAATATTTGGATTCTTTTCTTACTAGACGTAAATATAATATGGTCATGTTTCTACCAGAGGTTATTTTTCTACCAGGCATTAGCATATTTACTTATTTTCTGGGATGACAAATACCAGGTATTTTTCCTTTCTCTCTGTCTCTGTCTCTCTCTTGCCCCATTCCTCTTGCTCTCTGTTTACCCTTCCTCTCTGTTTATATATACAGAAACGTCTTAAAGATTATTGCGTGTTTTTTCAACTAGAGGAAGGGATAAGTATCTTAAGACACTTAAAAGTATAAACTACAGATAAAGTATTTTGACATCAACAGCAGAGCCCACTTTCTTTACTTTTTAAATTTTATTTCAAGTATAACAAGCATAGAGAAAAGAGAAAAATCCTAACCAAACAGCTCAATGGATCACCACAAACTGAACCTATTTATAGCCAAGACCGGATCATTAAGTAGAAAATTTGAGCATTCAGAAGTCTCTGTGTCTCCTCCCCGTCGGTAACATTTCACTCCTCTAAAATAAAATGACCATTAATTCTTTTTTTATTTATTTATTATTATTATTTTTGGAGACGGAGTCTCGCTGTGTCACCCAGGCGGGAGTGCAGCGGCCGGATCTCAGCTCACTGCAAGCTCCGCCTCCCGGGTTCCCGCCATTCTCCTGCCTCAGCCTCCCGAGTAGCTGGGACTACAGGCGCCCACCACCTCGCCCGGCTAGTTTTTTGTATTTTTTAGTAGAGACGGGGTTTCACCGTGTTAGCCAGGATGGTCTTGATCTCCTGACCTCGTGATCTGCCTGTCTCGGCCTCCCAAAGGGAGGGATTACAGGCTTGAGCCACTGCGCCCGGCCAATAACCATTAATTCTTAAAAGAGAGTTTTACCTGTTCATGAGTTGATATAAACTGAATCATAAAATTGAACTTATTTTGTTATTGGCAACTTTTATAAAATATTTTGAGATTATTTAATTTGTTTTATGTAGCGATCATTTGTTCTTGCAAATACCCATTAGTAAGCATTCCATTGCATTGTTGATTAATATTTGGATGGTTTCTCACGTTTGACTATTAAGAATTATGCAGCTATGAACATTTTTGTACCTATGTCTTGGTACACACATGCATACATATCTTTTTGTTGAAAGTATACCTAGGAGTGGAATTGCTAGGCCACACCATATGTTTACGTTGAACTTGAACTTTATGATTGACTGACACACTCACAAATGTGCACAGACAGGAGAAGTGTAGAAGTTCCTTGTTCCAAAGCTTACCTTGCTCTAGGCATGGTGAATAACCTTTGCCTTTAATCATTCTGGAGCATGGGTAATCACAATCCTGTAGAATGCATTGATCAACTTTGTACTTAATAACTATAGGGCATTTAGGTAATAATCTTTGGTGCACTGTCTGATTACATGTCTTGCCTCTATTTCTGTTGGGTTGTCTGTCTTTTGTTTATTCTCTGGCAGTATTTGATTATTCTGGATATGAGTTCTTTTTCAGTTATGTGTGTTGCAAATTTATTCTCCTGCTCTGTTGCTTACCTTTCAATCTGTTAAAGGTATTTTGGATGTAGGGGGTTCTTATTTTACATAGTTAAATTTATCAGTATTTTTATTTGTCATGTTAGTGTTCTTTGTTTCTTAAGAAATCATTCTCAGAAGTCCTACCTAGAGCATCCAAATTGGAAAAGAAGATGTCAAATTATCCTTGTTTCAGATGATATAACCTTATATTTGGAAGAACCTAAATACTCTACCAAAAAAACTATTAGAACTGATAAACAAATTCAGCAATGTTACAGGATACAAAGTCAGCATATGAAATTGGTAACATTTCTATATGCCAACAGTAAAAAGTCTAAAAAACAAATCAAGAAAGTAATCCCATTTAAAGTAGCTATAAATAAAATAAGAACTTAGGAATTAACTGAAGAAATAAAAGATCTCTACAATGAAAACTGTAAAACATTGATGAAGAAATAAAGGGGATACACAAACATGAACAGACATTTCATGCCCATGAATTGAAAGAATCAATATTGTTAAAATGTTCATACTACCCAAAGTAATCTACAGATTCAATGCAATCCCAATCAAAATACAAACGACATTCTTCACAGAAATAGAAAAAAAAATCCTAAAATGTATGTTGAAGTGCAAAAGACCCAGAGTAGTCAAAGCTATCCTGAGCAAAAAGAACACAACTGGAGGAATCACATTACGTGACTTCATATTATACTACAGAGCTATAGAAACCAAAACAGCATAGAGCTGACATTAAAACAGACACAAAGACCAATGGAACATAATAGAGAACCCAGAAACAAATCCACACTCCTACAGTGAACTCATTTTCAACAAAGGTGTCAAGAACACACATTGTGGAAAGAACAGTCTCTTCAAAAATGGTGCAGGGAAAACTGAATATCCATATGCAGAAGAATGAAACTAGATCTCTATCTCTTACCATATACAAAACTCAAATCAAAATGGATATAAACTTAAATCTACTACCTCAAACTATGAAATTACTACAAGTAAATATTGGGGAAACTCCCCAGGAAGATGGACTGGGCAATGACTTCTTGATTAATACTTTGCAAACACAGGCAACAAAAGCAAAATGGACAAATGGGATTGAATCAAGTTAAAAAGCTTCTGTATAGCAAAGAAAACAATCAACTATGTTCCCAGAATGAGAGAAGATATTTTCAAACTATCCATCTGAAAGGGATTAATAATCATAATATATAAGAAGCTCAAACAACTCAATAGAAACAAATGAAATAATCTGATTTAAAAATGGGCAAAAGATCTGAATAGATATTTCTCAAAAGAAGACATATGAATGGCAAATATGTATATGAGAAGGTGCTCAATGTCATTGATCATCAGGGAAATGCAAATCAAAACTACAATCAGATATCATCTTACTCCAGTTAAAATGGCTTTTATCCAAAAGACAGGCAATAACAAATGCTGATAAGAATGTAGAGAAAACGGAACCCTTATACACTGTTGGTAGCAAAGTAAATTATTACAACTACTATGGAGAACAGTTTGGAAGGTCCTCAAAAAGCTGAAATTAGTACTGACATATGATCCAGCAATCCCTCTCCTAGATATATACCCAAAAGAAAGGAAATCAGTATATCAAAGAGGGATCTTCACGCCTATGTTTGTTGCAGCACTATTCACAATAGCCACAGTTCAGAAACAAGTGTCCATCAACAGATGAACTGGATAAAAAAATATATAACACATACACAACAGAGTAGTAATGAACCATAAAAATAATAAGATCCTGTCATTTGCAACAAAATGGATGAAACTAGAGGTCATTGCGTTAAGTGAAGTAAGCCAGGCACAGAAAGAAAAACTTTGCACGTTCTGTTCTCACTTATTTGTGGGAGCTAAAAATTAAAATAATTGAACTCATGGAGATAGAGAGGAGAAGTATGGTTTCCAGAGCTGAGAAGAGTAGTTGGGGGTAGTGAGTGAGGGAAGAGATTCTGAGTATTTTTTTTTAATGGGTACAAAAACAGTTAGATAGAATGAATAAGATCTAGTATTTTATATCACAACGTGGTGACTACAGTCAACAGTAATTTATTGTACATTTAAAAATAACTATAATAGTATAATTGAGCTGTTCTTAACATAAAGTTATGATACATATTTGAGGTGATGGATATCCCATTTATTCTGTGATTGTATCAAAATATCTCATGTAGTCCATAAATATATAATCCTACTATAATCAAATTTTTGTGTCTGCACAAAAATTAAAATAAATCATTATTTTTGTCAAGAACTCAAGTCCTACTCAAGCTCAACTTAATCTCCTATGTTATTTAAAAACGTGTGTGTGTGTGTGTGTGTGTGTGTGTGTACAAAGATTCTTTTCATTATAATGCCTTTGTCAGGGTTTTGTATCAAGTGCATGTTGAGAATAAACAATATTTGCAGAGTGTCTACATTTTTTCTTATTTCTTGAAGAGATGTCTAAGGTTCAAATGATTCATTTCTTAAATGTTTGGTCAGATCACTTACAAAGCCATACGGACCTTGAATTTCTTTGTGAGAAGATATTTAATAATATATTTTCTCTATTATACAATATTCAAATTTTATTTTATTTTTCTGTAAAGTTTTGTTAGTTTTCTTTAATGTCAATTTTACTTCAATTTTCAAATATATTAATATATATTTGTTAATAAAATATTGCTCTCTTAATTTAACGTCCATAGGATTTGTAGTAAAGTCACTTATTCATTCCTGATATTGATTCTCCATACTCCCCTTTTCTCTCAATTGGTCTTGGCCCATTTATGCCTGAGGTTTCAATTTTTAAAATTTTTGCAATCAGACCTTGATAATGACCTTGAGCAGTAAGATATAAATAACTCCCACATACTTAGCATTCCAGTAATGGAACACTAGGGGTAAATTAAGTATTTGTCTAGTTTATTACTCTTTCAAAGAACCAGCATTTGTTTTTATTGATGTCTTTTATCTATTTATTTCTTCTGTTATTCTTTTCTTCTTTTTATACTATGTATATGTCCTTTGTTATTCATTTTCTTTTATAGAAGTATATTTAGCTCACTTCTCAGCCTTTTTGCTTCTTCAGTGTTTACATGACAATATTATGACTACAATTTTTCAAGTATAGCTTTGCTGCCTTCTACAAATTTCTATAGCTTTATCTCAATTATAATTTTGTTCAAAGCATATTTCCAGTCCTCCTTGTTATTCATCCTTGGAACAATAGATGATTTTGAGCTCTCTTTCTTAACTTTTACATTTAAACTTTTTAATTTATTTTAAATTTATGAATTTTTTCTAGTCACTTATGCTCAGCTGAATTGTGTGGCAATTAGATGCCTTGTTTAATATGATTTTAATATTTTTAATTAGGTGATATTTAGTTGAGGGTATTATTCTATTTAACTTTTTTTATTGCTCCAACTAGAAATTTGAACACAAGTTGAATTGAGTGTATTCCTTTGTCAAAGATTAGCTACCAATGTTTGTGTGAGTCTCTCTCTGGGCATTATATTCTATTCCATCAAACTATTTTTTATTCTTTTTTTAATACAGTGCTGTCTTGACTACCAAAGCTTTATAGGAAGACTGGAATTTGAATAGTGTGAGTCATCTAGCCTTGTTTGCTTTTTAGTATTGTGTCAGTTATTCTGGGCCTTTTGCCTTTTCATATAACATGAGAATCAATGTATTAATAGCCACAACATTACATGCATAGGTTTGGATTAGAATACATTGAATGTATACATTAAGTTGGATAGATTAGAATCTTAACAATATTGAGCCTTCCTATCCATGAACATGAAATATCTTTCCCTTTATTTGATCTTTGATTTCTTTCATCAGGGTTTTGTAATTTCTGTCATATAGATCTGGTATCTATATTGTCATACATACAATTAAATGTATATGTCTTAAATGTATGAATATATATATTTAAATGTCAGACATATATATAAACTTAACTGTTTCATTTTTGGGTGCTAATGGAAATGATATTTTGCTTTATTTTCAAATTCCAATCTTTCATTGCTTTTTCATGTGAAAAAGCAATTAACTTTTGTATATTAATCTTGTGTGCTATGACATCATGATAATTGCTTATTAATTTTCGTATTTTTGTCAATTCTTTGGAATATTCTACATAGATAAACACCTTATAGTTTAAATAAGACAGCTTAATTTCTTTTTTCTCATTCTGTGTAGCTTTCATTTGTTTTCTGTCTTGTTGCATCAGCTAGGACTTGCAGGAAGAGGTTGAATAAGAGTAGTAAGAGGGACATTCTAGTCTTGTACTCAGGGGCATGGGGTAAGCATCCTGTTCTGCACAATTAATTATGTTAACTTGAAGTTTTTTGTAGAAGTTATTTGTAAGTTGGAAAAGTTACCCTCTAGTCCTAGTTTGCAGAAAGTTTATTTTTTCATTATTAATGGATTTGACACTTTGTCAAATTCTTTTCTGCATGCTCATATAAATTTATCTTTTAGCCTGGTGATGAGATGGATTGCATTTAGTGATTTTTAAATGTTGAACTAGACTTGAATACCAGGAACAACTCCTACTGGGTGGTGGGTATAATTATTTTTGCAAACTCTTAGATTTAAATTGCTAATATTTTGTTGAGAAATTTGACATCTATGTTCATGAGAGATGTGGGGCTATAGTTTTTCTCTATTTTAATGTATTTATCTGGTATTACAGTAATGCAAGTTTCATAAATAAGCTGGTAAGTGTTCCTTCTACTTCTATTTTCTTGAATAAATTGTAAAAGATTGGCATTTATTTTTTAAATGTTTAGTAGAATTATCTAATAAAACCATCTGAGCCTCGTGCTTTTTCTTTTGGAAGGTTAATCATTGATTTTTTAAGTATATACCTGTTTATTCATATCATATATTTTCTCCTATGTGAGATTAGGCACTTTGTGTCTTTCAAGGAATTGGTCCTGTTAACAAAAGTTATCAAATTTAGAGCCTAGAGTTAGTTGTTTGCAATATTCCTTTATTATCTTTTTAATGTGCATGTGATCAGAAATGATGACCTCTCTTTCACTTCTGATAAGTGTATTTTGTATCTTCTTTTTTTTTTTTCTTGACTGGATTGGCTACCGGCTTATCAATTTTATTGATATTTTCCAGGAACCAGCTTTTGGTTTTATTAATTTTCTTTTTGGATTTCTCACTTTAAATTTGATTGCTTTTTTTCTAATTTTAGTTATTCTCTCTTTTCTGCATGGTTTGGTCTTACACTGCTTTCTTCTTTCTGTAATTTCCAGGCAAGAACCTTGATCATTGATTATTTTTTTGTCTTCTAAGATATGCATTCATATGCATCTTCTAAGATATAAAATATTTTGTCTAAGCACTGCATTTGCTGTATCACATACATACTGAAAAGTTGTAATTTCATTTGGAGTTTGTTCAAAATGTATTGGTTTATCTAAAACTTCTTTCATGATCTGCAGTTATTTAGACATTTTCTGTCTTATTTCCAAATATTTTGGGATTTTTTGGGCTATCTTCCTTTTACTGATTTTTAGTTTAATTTCATTATAGAGAACACACTTTATATGATTTCTATTTTTAAAATGTGTTCAATGTCTCAAGATATTGTCTATCTTGGTGAATGTTCCATGTGAGCTTGGGAATAATAATTAACCTCTGTTGTTGGATGAATTATTCTATAAATGCAAATTAGAATCAACTGATTAATGGTGCTATTCAGTTCAATGATATCCTTACTGGTTTTCTATCTGCTGGATCTTTCAATCACACTTGGAGGGATGTTTAAGTTTCCAAGTGTAATAAAACATTTGTCTGTTTATCTTTGAAGTTCTATTTTGTCTCACTTATTTAGACGTTCTGTTATTAAGTGCATATACTTTAAAAATAGTTACGTCTTTCTAAAGAACTGATCTGTTTACATTTTGTAATTTCCCTCTTTATCTCTGTTAATTCTTCTTGTTTTAAAATCCACTTTGCATAAAATTAATATAGCTACCACAGCTTGCTTTTGATTAGTGTTAGCATGGTAGATCTTTCTTTATCAATTTACTTTTAATCTGTTTGCTTCTTCATATATAAAAAAAGTAAACAAGACAAGGTAGGGTCTTGTTTTTTATACACTCTCATAATCTCCACCTTTTAATTGGTGTACTTAGACCAGTAATTTAACATTATTGTTAATATTTTTGAATTAATATCTCTATCTTTATAACTGTTTTGTATTTATCAAGCTTATTTTTTTTTATGTCTTTGCCTTTTAAAAATACTTTTTCTAGTTTTAATTGGTCAGCTGATGATTTTATTTTCTCTCCCCTCTTAGCAATATTATTTATAATTCCTGTAAGAATTTTTTATAGTGTCATTCTCGTGTTTGTAATATACATTTACAACTAATTTAAGTCCACTTTAAATAACACATACCACTTCATGGGGAGCGCAGATAACTTTTTTTTTTTTTTTTTTTGAGACGGAGTCTCGCTGTGTCTCCCAGGCTGGAGTGCAGTGGCGTGATCTCGGCTCACTGCAAGCTCCGCCTCCCGGGTTCACGCCATTCTCCCGCCTCAGCCTCCCAAGTAGCTGGGACTACAGGCGCCCGCCACCGTGCCCGGCTAATTTTTTGTATTTTTAGTAGAGACGGGGGAGCGCAGATAACTTTTAACAAAACATCCCCATTTCCTCCACTGGGTCTCTTATAACATTCACTTATTTATCTCTAGGTCAGGTAAGAATAAGAAAAAAGTAAAGTATTTTTTTAACATAATTCATTTCTCCTTTGATATTCTCCCTTTAGTTTTTAAAGCTTTATTCAAGTATAATCGATATATAAAAACTTCACATATTTAATGCCTACATGTGATGAGTGTGACTTTAGGTATATACCTAATCCATCATCATTACAATCAAGGTACGAAACATATCCTTCACCTTTAAAACATTTTCTTGTGTTCTTTTGTGTGTGTGTTGTTGTTGTTCTTGATGGTGGGAACACTTAACATAAGATCTATTCTTTTAATATCTTCTAAAATGCACAACACCATGTTGCTAACTATAGGTACTATGGTGTGAAGCAGATCTATAAAACTAATTTACCTTGCATAAATTGAAACTTTGTAACCACTGCACAAAAATTCCCCTTCCTCCCTCCTCTCTGCTCCTGGCAACTACAGTTCAATTCTCTGCTTCTATGAATTTGACAGCTTGAAATACCTCATATAAGTACATTCATGTAGTAGTTGTCCTTCTGGAATTGCTTATTTGACTTAGCATAATTACCTCTAGTTTCATCCATGTTATTGCTAATGTCAGGATCTCCTTCTTTTTAAAGACTGAATAATATTCCATTGTGTGTAAATACCTTACTTTCTTTATCCAGTTATCTATTGATAGACATTTATCCAGAGAAGACATAAATGGTCACCAGGTGTATGAAAAGATGCTCCATATCACTAGTGATTACAGAAATGCAGATCAAAACCACAGTAAGATATCACCTCACATCCGTTAAGATGGGTATTATTAAAAAAAAAAAACAAAAAACCCACAAACACAGCAAGTACTGGTGAGGATGTGGAGAAACTGGAACGCTCATACAGTGTTGAAGGAAGTGTGAACTGGTGCAGCCACTACGAAAAACAAGATGGAGATTCCTCAAAATATTAAAATTAGAACTTCCAGGTGATCCATCCATCTTATTTCTGAGTATTTATCCCACATAACTGAAATCAGGATTTTAAAGAGACGTCTGCTCCCCCATATTCATTATAGTACCTTTTACAATAGCCAAGGTACGTTCTTCTTTGCTTTATGTAGATTTCAGTTTCCGACATGTACCGTTTTACTCTTCTCTGAAGAACTTCCTTTAACATTTCTTGCTGGGCAGGGATACTGGTGACAAATTTCCATAATTTTCATTAGGTTGATAATGGACCAGGCAGAATATAATCAGAAAAATAGCAACCACTTTATTTATTTGAAACAAGATCATTTAAAGCAATAATTTGTAAAATATGTGATGGAAAATTGAGAAGCCAAATGAGGGCAAGTGTTGCCACCAGAGAGAGAGCAGTGAGCCTCTGGGACCACCGGGCTGGAGGGGCAAAAGCTGAGGCTGCTCTTTGGAACTCAGCAGACTGTTAAACAGGGGGCGAATCCAGGGAGCAGATGCTACTCCCGACAGAGACAAGGTTTGGGTAAAGAGGGAGGGGAAGAGACACACTAGTTTCAGCCTCTTCCTATCCAGTTTTGCTATCAGACAACTACAAAAGTCCCTGGCAAAAGACCAGAGAAACATGCCCTTTCAGCAGCCAGGCATCTGTTTTACAGAGCAGTGCGGGCAAAGACTGAGGAATCAATCTAAGGGCAAATGGCCTAGAGGCACTTAAATGTTATATTTGTTTATATTTCAGATACATTTACTCCTTCAGAAAATAATATTTGAGCACAGTACTATGCCAGATGCAATTAAGGTAGGTGCTGGGGAATAAAAGGACTAGGGAAATTAAACAAATGCTTGTAAGAGTGTTGGATTGTTACAAAAATGGAGAGCCTGTATTGTGTGACTCTATATCAGGCGAATTAATTCTAGAATCCGGTCAGGGAGTTAGTGTATTTTGCTCCTTCCCACCATCCCAAGGAAGTGAACTTTATACTTCCATGTGTAGGTTAGCTAGGAGAAAATGAGGAAAACTGAGTGAGGAAGAAAGTCCTAAGCAGAGAGAAAGTCATATGTGAATGCAAGAAGGTAAGAGAGTATAATCCATTAGGAGGTAAGTAATAAAACTATGGCTAAAGTCTCTTGAGAGGATGGGAGAGAATTTCCTAGAATGTCAGTGGTATGCAGAGGCCAGGTTGTGCAACTCTTTGAAAGCTTTGTCAAAGTTTCCAATATTCTCAGATGAGTAAAGCAAAGGAAAAAATAAAGTTATGACTGGATATAGATTTGTAAGGGATTTCTCTTACTGCAGGTAGTAAACTGACCCACAAGGCTTCTGAAAGCAATAGAGAAAACATGCAGTGGTTTGTGAAAGAGGGAGTGGTTCGTGAAAAAGGCAGTGGCTCAGAAGAGATGGTTGGAGCTGGACTTGGGAGACTGAAGTAAGAAAGACAGTCTGAATGGGCCAGGTGTGGTGGCTCACGCCTGTAATCCCAGCACTTCGGGAGGTCGAGGTGGGCAGATCACCAGAGGTCGGGAGCTCAACACTAGCCTGACCAACGTGGGGAAACCCTGTCTGTATTAAAAATACAAAATTAGCTGGGCGTGGTAGCGCATGCTTGTAATCCCAGCTATTCAGGAGGCTGAGGCAGGAGAATCACTTGAACCCAGGAGGCAGAGGTTGCAATGAGCAGAGATCGAGTCATTGCATTCCAACCTGGGCAACAAGAGTGAAACTCTGTCTCAAAAAAAAAAAAAAGACAGTCTGGATGAATTCTAGAAATATTTATTCAGAAAAATAAATAATTAAGAGTTACTGATGTCTGCTTATTCAATTATTTAGCTATTCAGCAATATTTGTTGAACAATGACTAAGTGAAGTGAACAAGATAAGGTGAAGTGAACGAGATAAGCAGGAGTTTATGGAGTAGTTTAGATGCGTTAAAATGTTACTATTATATATCATTATAAATACATATAATTATTTTTGTCTTGCTATAAAGGCCAAATATATATTTTTTGGAAAGTGTTTTAATAGAGAATAGTCAAAGTGAGGAGATTAAGATTGTCATGTAGCATTAATTCGAATTCAAATAGATGCACAGATTTCTAGAAGAATTGCATTAAATTGATCATCGAAACCATGAAGTGGATGAAATGCCTCTGGAGAGAAAGGATTCCCAAGTGAGAGAAAAGGAGGCCCGGAAAAGGTGAAAGTGCAAGAGGCTAAATGGTTCCTCTCCTCCCCCAAAGTTCCCACGTCTCACTAGCAAATCAAGACAAGATTTCAGAGAAATCTTTTCATTTTCATGTCAATGAAAGAAATTTAGATTCCCATTTGCTATAATAATGTCTTCAATAACAAAAGAATGCTAGGATGATGGTCCAAAGGGTGGAGAGAACCAGTACAAATGATCAAGGGTGCAGCTGAAAGTAGACCTAGTTCAGAGTGCAGATGCGTTATTAGGGGTTTCAGCCAGGTGTCTCTTGCTCTGATGACTTCTACACCACCTTTTCTCTCCCCGAATCTTCCTGAATTGGCTCAAATTTGCTTTTTATGGTTCTGTGTTCACTCATGGAAATCTTACAATATATATATCCTAAAAACTGTGTTAAAATGCTCTAATGTAACAAATATGATTTTACTCCTGGACCAGGAATCATAAGTTATTTTCCTTTACTTTGATGGTGCTGAAAATGTTGCATTAGCATTACTATAGTAAAAAAAAAAAACCACACACACACAAAAGTTACTCAAAACATCAATATTGCTATGGAGCCTGGAGAAGCACTGTTTGCCAAATATTAAATATCATCATGCATAAAATGCTGTGAAGGTAGAAAATATTTATTTAAAGGAAAATGTTTCAGATCTCATATAAGAGAAATACAAAATATTGCAGAAAATTCAATATTTTTTTTCTCAGCTGAAGCCATTGGGAGATTGTGGAAAGAAGACGGGTTCAACTCCCTGCCTGGCAGCCCCCACTGGTTGTGTGAACTATTGCAAGTTGCCGAACTTCTTTAACCTAATGTAGTGTCGATAAGAATCCACTTTCCTCATTTAATGTAGATGAAAATCAGCTTTTTCACCTATGTAACCCATAGTAGTGCTATGAGGATGAGGAATATGAGACATAACATACTTAAATAATGATGGTGATTATTATTGTATGAATAGGAACTGTTATTTCAGGCATGGTCATTTTTAACATAAAATGATATTATAACTATAAAACCCAGCAGGCCAATGTTTTATGAAATTTTCTATGCCATTAATAGTATCTTGTCATATCAAGATTCATTCATTTAAAAAGTCATATATTTGTGAGAGTATTAATTAAGGATATTGATTTAGCATAAGGTTGTGGAAAGAAAGCAAAATATAGCTGATTTATAAAAAGATACACTTGAGCATTCTGCCATTGCCTTTATTTAGTGAGTTTATCTCATTTAGATGATATAAGAATATGATCCAACTTTAAGCAATTAATATCAATGACTATCTTATACATTAAATATACAACTAGTAAAGAAATTTTACAATCAGAAACAACTGTATTTCTTTAATACCTAAAATAGACCTTATGAAGACTTTCTAGTTTCAAATGGCATGAATAAGAGCTATTTAAGGCTGGACTTTTATATGTAATAGGAAAGATGATGCTAGCTAACTATAGACTTATTTTCTGTTAAAACATGATCACAGTAACAATGCCCCTAGACTTCCAAAATACATTTAGTGATATATCTAAACGCTGCAATAAAAAATAAAATTTATAGTTTTGAAAACATAAAATCAGACTGTTCATCTATAAATATTAAGCAAAAAAGTGACGAGTTATACAATTACAAACATCGCCTTCTATATTATAAAAAGTAAAACATGAATGAATAATCTAGGATTCCTTATTCCAAGTTCTATTGATTAAAATGTAATTCCATATCCAGTAGTAAATCCACTGTAGAAATAAATGCTTCTTCAATAAATTCCTGCTGGACAATTCCAAATTTGATTGCTAAATTACTATCGGGAGAAATGACACATTTACAATGTGATTGCCACATATTATGGCAGATGAGTGAAAAAATTCTCATAAATATGAAATACTTAGAGGTCCAAATATATTTTTATGTCTTAGAAATAAGGTAATAATAATTATATTCATGCAAATGATGTTTTCTTTCTTTTTCTCTACTATGATTAGTAAATTCCTCTAATAATTCTGAATTTGCTCAATGTCTTGTTAGCTGCCAGTGTCCCTTTGTATTCTGGATGGATTTGAATGATGCATTCTGGTAGGTCTTCTAGGTATTCCCAATAGGCTCAGATCAATCTGTTTCTGCACAAGAAATGCTTTCCTAACTTTCATGTTATAGATATTTATGGACTTCATAATAAAGACAACAATTTTTAAAACTTAGCTGTGTTACTTACTAGCTTTTCCAAGTTCATACAGTATGTCATTTATAAGCCACCATTTTTAAATGTAAAATGGTTGATAGTAATTATATTTCTGAAAATTAACTAAGATAGTATATGTGAATAGTTTTACAAAATATAAACCGTATTTTCTTCTTTCTTCTTTGTTAAAAATTTGCATCAGACATTGTGTGAAGCTCTGAGAATTCAAAAGCACAATTCTAATTCTCATGAAGTTCCCATCCTATGTACATACAGAACAGGTACATATACCTGGTATGTCATATGGATACCACATTTTTAATCCGTTCATCTGTTGATGGACAGGTTGTCTTCATATCTTGGTTACTGTGAGTAACACTCAGTGGATTATTCAACCTTAAAAAAGAAGGAGAATCCAAGTCCCTGCTAGTTCATCCTCCTTGCCCCTCTCTCCTGTGAGTTTTGTGTTCCTCAGAGCTCACCTTAGTCTGTGGCTCAACCCTCTCTGCACTTTCATAGGACTTTACATTCCCAAGGCTTTAATTATCCAGAAAATATTCAATAGATCTTAATTTCTGTTTATACTGCAGATTTTCATTCCAAAATCTGGAGTTATATAGCTAATGCCCTATTTGACATTTGAATTTAAGGAGATCACAGGTATCACAGATTAACATTTCTGATAACAGCCTTGATATTTCCTCCCAAATCAGGGTTTCCCTCATTTGTCACCATTTCAGTAAACGGCACTGCCATCTACTATGTGGCTTGATCTAGAAACTTCACCCTCCCTCATTTCTTCTCTTTCTATTAGCATCCATATTACAGCCACCAAGCAGATCAAATAACTTTTCTCGAAATTATACCTGGAATATTTTCATTTATTACCTTCTCTGCTGCTACAACTTAATCTAAACCAGTGTCATATCTTGCCTTCAGTATTTATGCAACTTTCTGTGTTTATTCCTTTGTTGTTCCTCACACCTCCAAAATCCTCAAAATAACAAGAGTCATCTCTTGAAAATGTAAGCTATTCAAATGGCCTTCCGTTGAATTTAGAATAAAATGCAAAATATATCACTTGGCATGCACAAATGTATATACTCCATTCCTATTTTCTTCTGCAACTTTATTTTTCGCCACCTATTCATGTAATGAGTATTCTTTAATTACCCAGGTCTTAACACAGGAAGCTTGTTCTAACTTTAGGACATTGGCCCTCTGGCCTCCACCTTTTCGATTATATGGCTCTTTCTCATTCATTCGGTTTTATCACAAACACTTCCTTAGGGGGACCTTCTACAAATACCTGAGGTAGCTCTCAGTGCATAATTGGTAGATGAGGGTTCAGCATTCCTTTCAACTTTCTTCTAATGTCCATTTAAATAAGGCAGAGGGTCAGGCGTGGTGGCTCATGCCTGTAATCCCAGCACTCTGGGAGGCTGAGGCAGGTGGATCACCTGACGTCACAAGTTTGAGATCAGCCTGGCCAACATGGTGAAACCCCATCTCAGTACTAACAATACAAAATTAACCAGGTGTGGTGGCTGATGCCTGTAATCCCAGCACTCTGGGAGGCTGAGGCAGGTGGATCACCTGAGGTCACAAGTTCGAGATCAGCCTGGCCAACATGGTGAAACCCCATCTCTACTAACAATACAAAATTAACCAGGTGTGGTGGCACACGCCTGTAGTCCCAGCTACTTGGGAGGCTGAGACAGGAGAATTGCTTGAACCTGGGAGGTGGAGGTTGTAGTGAGGAAAGATAGCAACACTGCACTCCAGCCTGGGCAAGACAGAGTGAGACTTCACCCAAAAAAAAAAAAAAAAAAAAAAAAGGCAGAGAAAAGACAGTCAAAAATAGCATTTTAGAAACTCTCTGTATCTAGGTGTGGCCATGAGATAAATCTTAGCTAATGGGATCAAAGTGGGAGGAGGGTTTGCAGCTTTTGGGTGGTATATATAAAAGATAAAAGGTACAGGCTAGTATTAGGAGGTTCTGGCATACCGTTTCAGAAAATGTGGATGAGTAAATCCCTTAGGGATGATGGAGCTCTTTACTGCTGTTTTGTGAAACGCACACACATTCTTAATATATATACACATATATTCACACACACAGACGTTCTTAATAAAACAGTGTTATCTAGGGATCTCTAGAGTAGCATTTGATCCTACACCTTACCGATATAGCCCTGCCATTCTTTTCTGTCTCTGAACTCTGTTCACTTCCCTCCCATTTTACAATTATTAGCTTGTTTGCTTGTCAAATATATATTATCACTGCTAGACAAGATAAAGACAGGAACTTTTGTTGCTACACTGATTACTGGATATCCAATGTCTATTTCAATAATTAGTTAACAATAGACCTACAATACATACTTGTGAATGTGTGGATGAATGGGAATGGAAGAATAATTTAATTGAGTAAATACTTTGAAGCTATTATTTATACAATTCCTTCAGGTTAAAACTCCAGAAATCACCAAAGGAGATTTAATTCTGATGAAATTGACTGGACCAGGGTGTCTGTAGCTGAACATCAGGAGGTCCCCAAATGATTCCAAAGTGCAGCCAAAGTAGAAAATGTTTATCATGAAAGATTCCCAGAAAAAACACAATTCTTGATCAAAACTGATGAAACATTGACTACTGAGGTATTTGGGGATTTAGCATGCAACCATCTATCATATTTTGACAAGATAATTGATCCAGTGCATGGGCAGTGGAACCATGTAGAAAGAAGTTTTGAATATCAAATAGTTATCAAAGCAATAAGAATGTTGGGCAAAATATAAAACACCAGAAGTAAAAATTTATATTTATTATATATATATTTTAGTTATATGTTAACATATACTAAGTCATTCATTCAAATACAATCATGGGATAGTTGAAATCATTCGACAGAAATTTATAATCTTAAATTCACTTAGTTTACTCCATTTCTTTAATTTACATAAAATAAAGTGAAGTACATGGACTTTGGAAGTCTAATGATAAACCAAATCCAGACATTGCTTTTGGGGATTTCAAGGATAAAGTACATAAACATAATGTATGAGAGTGCATTGTCCCCTCAACAAAATATCCTGCTATTTTTACCTAGCAAGAAAAAATTATCAATTCTCCAGTTGAATGGACAAGTGAATATACATAACTCCACATATATGTAGCACAGTTATATACAATTGTATACATATAATGATTGTATTAACAAAGACACACAAAGTTATTGGCCATATAATAATAATTATATATAATTACATATATATATAATAACCATGCCTACTTAACATTTTATCCAACTACGTGAAAACATTTACTATGTTGAATTGTAGGGTGACAAGTCAAGGGTAATGGTGGATCTGTAGTATTAAGATTAAATTTAATAAATACTCTGCATGCAACCAAATAAACAAATGAAAACAAGCAGATAGAAGCTGATTGTGTGCCTTGATATCACTGATCCAGGCTACAGGATATAGAGATAACATCAACTTTTGGTAAACCTTTCATTTTCAACACCTTGCAGATGAATTATCATATACATTTTGAAAGAAATCCCAATGGCACTCCTTAAAATATTTCTGGGTTTTCAAAAGTGAGGCTTTTGCAAAGATTCTCACCTCTCAATATGTCTAATTACTCTCTTTGTGCATTGAGACCTACAAGGCTCTTTCAAGATTCAAAGCTAAAGTTAGAAATTCAATTTCAAATGATAGCAAAGCCTGTTCTGATCAGCACTTTGGTTTTTAATATATAATGAAATACTTGAGAATCTAGGCAAATTATCATATTAAATCATGAGCACCTGTCAATGTTTCAACCTTTTAAACACATTTCATTGCAAGTTATTGAGATTATAGCAGTTAACTGTAAATTTCCAGTTTTACATTTGTATGAAAATTAGAAACAAATTAAATACTAGGGACAAAATGTGTTGGTTTGTTTTTATGAGATATAAGTATTGTTTGGTATCTTATACCCAGTAGTATATCTGCATTTCATCACTTAAAGCATTTTTACTTTGATTCGTCTAAAACACACACACACACACACACACACACACATACACAGTGAAACTATGTATGGCGATATGACTGATAAAAAAAATCTCCGATTATACCTTGGAATCAAATCTGTCATTGACTCAAAGGTATCTCGTTCTTGAACATAACTGCATTCATTTATGACTAGCAAAACACCATTAACATATTTGTAGGTTCTTTTAATTTCAGAAAAAAAAATATTGCATGGGACATACTTTTACTAAAATTTCTTCTTTGTTAATCTGAAGTTCTTTTGTTTTCAATTTAGAAGTATGTTTTTATTTATTTATTTATTTTTATTATACTTTATGTTCTAGGGTACATGTGCAAAACATGCAAGTTTGTTACATATGTATATATGTGCCAAGTTGGTGTGCTGCACCCATTAACTCGTCATTTACATTGGGTATATCTCCTAATGCTATCCCTCCCCACTCACCCCACCCCACAACAGGCCCCAGTGTGTGATATTCCCCTTCCTGGGTCCAAGTGATCTCATTGTTCAGTTCCCAACTATGAGTGAGTACATGCAGTGTTTGGTTTTCCGTTCTTGGGATAGTTTGCTGAGAATGATGGTTTCCAGCTGCATCCATGTCCCTACAAAGGACACGAACTCATCTTTTTTTATGGCTGCCTAGTATTCCATGGCGTATGTGTGCCACATTTTCTTAATCTAGTCCGTCATTGATGGACATTTGGGTTGATTCCAAGTCTTTGCTATTGTAAATAGTGCCGCAATAAACATATGTGTGCATGTGTCTTTATAGCAGCATGATTTATAATCCTTTGGGTATATACCCAGTAATGGGATGGCTGGGTCAAATGGTATTTCTAGTTCTAGATCCTTGAGGAATCGCCACACTGTCTTCCACAATGATTGAACTAGTTTACAGTCCCCCAACAGTGTAAAAGTGTTCCTATTTCTCCACATCCTCTCCAGCACCTGTTGTTTCCTGACTTTTTAGTGATTGCCATTCTAACTGGTGTGAGATGGTATCTCATTGTGGTTTTGATTTGCTTTTCTCTGATGGCACATGATAATGAGCAGTTTTTCATGTGTCTGTTGGCTGCATAAATGTCTTCTTTTGAGAAGTGTCTGTTCATATCCTTTGCCCACTTTTTGATGGGGTTGTTTGTTTTTTCTTGTAAATTTGTTTGAGTTATTGTTAATCTGAAGTTCTAATTTAACAAGAATCCTGTATGTTATTTGCTAAATCTCACAAACCTACTAATGGTAGAGAAACTTTGGAAGTCACTTAGATATTCATTGATGGAATATTTTAATACAGCAACTACATATATAGAACTTAAAAGATGTCAGACACCATTCCAGTCACTTTGCACATTTCTCTGGTAAATTTCTTGCACCTTGAATCCTATTTTGGTGTATGCTTCACAGAAGATCCGAACTAACACAGAAAATCTCTTGTCCAGCTGGTCTAGAATGATGCTTGTAATGTTAGTTATCCTTCTTATACTATGAATTGATTACAGCTCTATAATCATGCCTTGAAAACTTTGGACAATACTGGAGGTTAGTGGTGTGTGTTATCCTTTTCCCCTCTTCTAATGATTTCTCCACCTGGGAAATAAACTGGAATTAGCAAAGCATATTTCCACCTGACTTGGATATTATACTAGTGATTTTTGTTTTATGTAACATATGCCTCAATATTTATTGTCATGAGATTTTATGCTTTTTATCACTACCGATCATCCCAGATGTAAAATAAAAGAGTGTGGCAGAACACCTGGCAAAGTATAACAGCAATCATGTTTCCTTAACTCTGCTGGGGTATCCATAAACTTCAAACACTAGGGGGCAGTAAGGCAGTGTTATTCATTTCTACAGACTTGAAACAACTCGGGAAGAGATTTCTTAAGCAGGTGATCAAGAGAGCTATTTTGATGAGGTTTCATTTAGTTATTATTTGAAGCTATTTCATGTTGAAAACTACAAAAATTTTTTTTACAAGCACCCTTCCAAATGGTTCTATCATTTGGAATTCTGTAATTTCATTTGTTAATAAAAAATAATGTATTGATTAATTTGAAGGCGTTGAGGAGGAATTTTTCTTTAATTTTCAAAGAAAAAAGTACTTATTTTCAAAAAATCATCTTTTAAAAGTCATGTAGAGTTATTGCAATAACATAGCATTCTGGAAAAGCAAACTAATTGGTGCAGAGAACAGATTTGGTATCCAGAGGAAGAAAGTGGAAGAAAAGGAACTTTGGAGATAATGAAACGTCTGTATTCTAATTGTTGTGGTGAGTATACAACTATAGTTTTGTCTAAACCTACAGAATATACACTAGAAAGGGTAATTTTACTGTATACATGTTAAAAATAAATTAATAGATGCATATATGCTGTTTGTTGCCCAACAATTATATATTTTAATATTTATTGAAATGTCACTACTAGATCATTGAAGAATTTACCAGCACTTAAAGCACAGTTAGCCTTGTATACATCAAAAAAGGGAATTTCATATCCAAGAAAAAAGATATAATAATGCAATATAAAAGTCTTTGAAATAATTAAATCATCATTTGTATAAGATGAGTTTATTTATAAAATAAAAGAAAGAAAACTTGAAAATAATTATACGAAAATCCTGGAAATGACAGCATAATATTTAAAGTAAGAAATAACTTTTCCTAACTGATTGTTGTGTGTTGAAATATTACTAAGTTACTAAAGATTATTTAAATTGAATCCCATTTTCTAGTCAAAACAAAATATAACAATTACTGAACAAAAACAAAAATCAGCTTGGTAAGCTTGTGCACTTGGTCAGAGTTCATTGCAAATCTAATTCATAGCGATTACACCACGAGAGAGACAAGTGCAATTACCATGGATACTTTTGCTGAAAGTATAAAGCATCTGAAAGAATCCACAGCTATGACATATAGAAAACAACAGCCTTGGATATTTCATGCCTCAAAAATAAGATGAAATAATATGAAAAACATTGAAATAGTTTTAAATATTATTTGTATAAGAAAATATTATTAAAAGGAAAGAAACTGAAAAATAGTCATACAGTAATCCCTGAATGTGAGAATTTAATATTTGAAATAAATATATTATGTGAATCAACTAATAAACACTGTTAAATAGACACTCAGTGAACTGGAAAACCGATGTGAAGAAATCACACACACAAAAAAATGAAGTATAAAAAGAAAAAAATTAGAGATATTAAGTAAGTTGTAAGAGATATGAACAGATAAAACAATTCCAAAATTAATAATTCAGAATGTTGGTGTGTGCTGCTCACTTGGGCTGTCAGCAACTATTCCAGTTCTCTTGCTTCCAGGATGCTGGTAATACTTGCTTATATTGACTTGCTTTGGCTCATTCCTTGAGAAACATTTTGTACTTCTATTTGTAGCTATGACGGAATACTTTGGATCAGAACAATTTCCAAAGGAGAACAAGAAGCAAAGCTGGGTGGGTGTGGAAGCTGTGTAAAATTTTAAGTTATCTAGGGCTTGAGGAGCTATAACCTTGGAGTGCACAGAGTTTGAGCCTCAAATTTAGCTCTGATTTGCTTCTTGAAACATTTATGGATCCCTAGCAGTAACTGAAAGACCGAGAACCTGAGCATAGTTCTTGAGAGTATCATGTATTTGGGAAGAAAAATCTGTAAGGTCAGGGCAAGTAAATAAAGGATGTACCGGGTACACATGCCAGATTTTTAGTTGGAAATTGTGTAGGTTTACCTCATAAAGGAAGAAATACCAAAGGTAGAGCACCTTTACACAAATTAAATTCCAGATACCAATCAGCTCAATCTCTGATCAAAACCACAGGAAAAAAACCAAATGTTCCAATTAGAAAATGGGTAAAAGATATAAACATATTTTACAAAACAGGATATGCAGATGGAAAATAAGCACATGATGTCAGAAGGAAAAATAATAGTCTTTCTTTATAGAAAGGTAATTTATATAAGTTAATATGTCTTTAATATTTTTAAATTAAATGTTTAATTTTGAGATATAGATTTACATTTTACTTTAAGAAATAAAACAGAGACATTCTATACACATTTTACTCAGTTTCCCCAGAAGTAACATCTTGTGAACCTATAGGACAATATCACAAACAAAATATTTACATCACAACAAGTATTTCTTATTTGCCCTGAAATAACCATAAACATGTCCCTCTTGTTCCTACCTACAACTTAGCCTGACAACAACTTATCTGTTTTTTATTTCCATAATTTGTTATTCATGAATATGACATAAATGGAATCATACAGTAGGTACATTTTGGTATTGGCTTCTTTCACCATAATTCGTTGGAGATACATGCAGGTTGGTTGCATTTATCAGTAGTTTGTTCATTTGTATTGCTTTGTTTATTACGCCATGTTATGGATATGGATGCTCCACTATTTGTAACACATTGAAAGATATCTAGGTTATTTTCAGAATTTGGCTATTATGGATAAAGCTACTATAAATACTCAGATACAGAATTTTGTGTGAATATAAGTTTTAATTTCTCTGGATAAAGTGCCAAAAATTTACCCATTTAATTGCTTGGTCACATGGTCATTAGATGTTGAGTTAGTTAAGAAACTGCAAAAGCTATTTTCCACATGGAGCTGTACCATTTCATATTCCCACAAGAAATGTAGGAATAATCCAATTGTACACATCTTTGCAGGTATTTGTTGTAATAAATTTTTTATTATAGTCAAACAAATATGTATGTGGTGTATCAAACTGTGATTTTAATTAGTATTTCTCTAATCTCTAATGACACTGGGTATTTTTTCATGTGGTTATTTGCCATATGCATATCCTGTTTTGTAAAATATGTTTATAACTTGTGTCCATTTTCTAATTGAACCATTTGGTTTTTTCCTGTTGAATTTTGAGAGGAAAAGATAGCAGATATATATGTAAAGATGAAACACAATATATATATGTAGCTATAACTACCATACCAAAAGGAAAGATAAGAAAGATGATTTGAGATGGAAAATGTTTTGAAAGACAATATTGATTATTTTTCCAAAATTGAAAATATAATCAGAATACACTTACAGGAAACACTATGTAACACATGCAGGATGGATACAAACACAACCATCATACATATATTTTTATTTATAACTGACAAATAACAATTGCATGTATTTTGCTGGCACAGTGTGGTGTTTCAATACATGTATACAAGGTGCAATCATCAAATTATGGTAATTAGCATATCCATCAGCTCAAAGATTTATCATTTGTTTGTGGTGATAATATTCAAAATAATCTCTCCTAGTGATTTTGGAATATACAATATATCATCATTAACTACAGTTATCCTACTGTGCAATGTAATACACAGCTTGTTCTTCCTATCTAACTGTAACTTTGTACCCATTGAGTAATCTCTCCCCATTCTTCATCCTCCCTACTCTCCCAAGTCTCTGATAACCACTATTCTACTCTTTAGTTTTACGAAATAAACTTTTTTAGATTTCACATATGACTGAGGTAATGCGGTATTTGTCCTTCTGTGCTTGGTTTATTTCACTTAACATAATGTCCTCCAGACTAATCTAAACTGTTGAAAATGACAAGATTTCATTCTTTTTTACAGCTTGACAGTATTTCATTGTGTAAATATACCACATTTTCTTTATTCATTCATCCATTCATGGACACTTAGGTTAATTCCATATCTTGGGTGTTTTGAATAGTATTGTAATAACATGAGAGTGTACATATCTCTTTGAAAAACTGTTATCAGTTTCTTCGGATATATACCCAGTAGTGGGATTACTGGATGTTATGGTAGTAATATTTTTACTTTTTGGAAGACATCTATACTGTGTTCCATAATGGCTGTATAAATTTGCATTCCCACCAATAGTGGGTAGGTTTCCTTTAATTCATATCTCCACCAGCATTTGTTACCATGTTTCTTTTTGATAATAGCCTTTCTACCTGGGATGAGATGATATTTCACTGAGGTTTTGATTTATATTTTCCTAATGATTACTGATACTAAGCATTTTTTTCATATACCTCTTGGCCAGTTGTATGTCTTCTTCTGAGAAATATCTATTCAGATCATTTACCTATTTTCAAATTAGATTATATTTTTTATATTGAATTGTTTGAGTTCCTTACATATTCTGAATATTAACCTCTTGTCAGATGTGTAGTTTGCACATTTTTTTTATTCTGTAGATAGTCTCTTCACTCTGTCGCTTGGTTCCTTTGCTGTGCAGAAATATTTTTGTTTAATGTATTTTCATTCATCTATTTTTTATTTTGTTGCCTGTGCTTTTGAGTTCTTATTTAAAAATTCTTTGCCAAGACCAATGCCATGAAGCCTTTCCTCTAAGTTTTCTTCTAGCAGTTTTATAGTTCAGGGTCTTACATTTAGGAATTTAATCAATCCTAAGTTAGTTTTTGTCACTGGTGAGAGATAAGGGTCTAGTTTCATTCTCTGTTATGTGGATATCCAGTTTCCCCCAGAACCTCTTATTGAAAAAACTAACCTTTCCTTATGCATGTTCTTGGTGCCTTTTTTGAAATGCTGTTGTCTGTGAATGTGGGGATTTATTTCTGGATTCTCTATTCTGTTCCATTGGTTTATGTGTCTGTTTTTATGCCAATACCATGATGTTTTAGTTGAAATAGTTTTGTAGTATATTTCGAAGTCAGGCAGTTTGATGCCCCAACTTTGTGCTTTTTGATCAGGATGGCTTTAGTTATTTGTGGGATTTTTGTTGTTCCATACAAATTTTAAGATTTTTTTTTTTTCTGTATATATAAAATTAGCTTTGGTAATTTGATAGGGTTTGCATTGAATCTGTAGGTAACTTTGGATCATATGGACATTTTAACAATATTATTTCTCCCAATACATAAACGTGAAATATGTTAATATTTATTTGTGTTTTCTTCAATTTGTTTTATTGTTTTATAGTTTTCATTGTAGAGATGTTCTCATTGGTTAAATTATTCCAGGATATTTTGTATTTTTTAGCTATTATAAATGGGGTTGCTTTCTTGATTTCTTATTCAGGTTGTTCGTATTGGCATATAAAAAGGCTAATGATTTCCATATGTTGATTTTATATCCCGTGAGTTTATTGACTTTATTTATTAATTCTAACACTTTTTTGATGGTGTCATTAGGCTTTTCTGTATATACAATCATGCTCTCTGCATCTAGAGATAATTTTACCTCCCCCTTTCCAATATAAATATCTTTTATTTATTTATCTTACCTAATTTCTATAGCTAGGACTTCCAGTAGTATGTCAAATAGTAGCAGTGGACATCCCTGTCATGTTTCAGAATTTAGAAGAAAAGCTTTCAGCTGTTTCCCATTCAGTATGATGTTAACTTGGTTTGCCATATATGGCTGTTGTTGTGTTGAGGTAAATTCCTTCTATATCTAATTTGTTGAAAATTTTTCTAATAAAAGGATGTTACATTTTATCAAACACTTTTCCTACATCTATTGAGATTACATTTTTTTTTTCTTCATTCTGTTGATGAAATGCATCTCATTTATTGATTTGCATCTTTGGAATGCTGGAATAAGTCCTACTTGATTATGAGTAAATAATATTTTTGATGTGCTGTTTTATTTGCTTTGCTGTTTGTTTTGGTGTCAGGGTAATGCACATCTTGAAGAATGAGTTTGAAAGAATTTTCTCCCACTTCATTTTTTCGGAATAGTTTGAGAAGAATGGACATTCGTTCTTCTTTAAATGTTTGGTAGAATTCAGCAGTGAAGACATCAGGTCTTGGGTTTTTCTTTGATGGGAGATTTTTAAATTTTTAACTCAATTCTATTACGTGATATTGGTCTGTCCAGGTTTTCTATTTCTCTGTTATTCAATATTTGTAGGTTTTATGTGTCCAGCAATTTATTCATTTTTTTCTAGGTATTCTGGTTTGTTGGTTTATAGTTGCTCATAATGTTTCCTAATAGCAAAAATATGGAACTGTTTACAAATTTGTATGTTATCCTTGCATAGGGGCCACACTATTTGTCTCTTTATCAGTCCAATTTAATACATGTGCTGTTAAAGGAAGCAAGCATCATACATATATTTTAGAAGATAGAAACCTAAAAGAAATGGAAAACTCAAAAATTATCCAAGATAAAGCTTATTCATTAACTTCAAAGATTAAAAATAAGTTTGATTGCTGACTTCTCAAAAATGATTAAAGCCAGGAGAAAATACATTTAAAGAAATAAAAGAAAATATTGGCTAACCTGGAATTCTAAACCTTTTAAAAAAGTATTATAAAAATGAAGACAAATATCGCGTAAAATAATGGATTACATTCTTTATAAAAGGCAAAGCCAGACTGAATATCTAGTTTATATTAAAAGATTAAAAAATGTGAGAACTGAATGCAATATGAAATCCTGTTCTGGATGCTTCACAAAAATAAATGTGAAAATCCAACAAGAAGCTATAGCAGTCATGAATTCATATGTATGTGCAGTTAGAATGCAAAAGATATAAAGCAAAATTCAACATATTTCAAGTCACAATAATAGTGCACTATCTCATTTCTTTCCGAAAATTTTGTAATAGTAAATGAAAAACAAATTAGATTACATGATATTTTGAATATTATGTTAAATCATTTGAATTATTGTAACTGTATTATTTGAACACAGTTAAAATAAGCAATCTCCATTGCATTTGCTAGACAGGATTTCTTTGGCTACTATATCGCTCTTTCATATATTTTCATTTTCTGAGGCAGGGAGACATATAAGTTTAAGAGGTTGGGAGGGAAAACTGAGCATGCTTCTTCACTTCTTAAGGATCGATCTGCATTCATCGATTCTACACCCTGCTCCATTTCCCTCCTTTATGCCATATTGGTTGAACGAAGCCCCCACAGTTAAAGCAGCATTGCCAGTAATTCTAACTGTGTAAGTCTGCCTAATTCAGGAGTCATATACTAATAAGTCATTGCCAAGGACAACTAAGTCACATTTCTTATGGTCAATTTAACAATTGTAAACTAGTTTTTTTGTCTCTGCTTGCCTGTCTATAGTGATTAACTCTTAACTGGCTAAAATTATAGTAGAGGGAAAAAGAAGTGCTATTGTGTATGGGATCCTTATGATCCCTTTTCACATTTATAATTATATCATTCTACATAATAATTTAAAATTCATTTGTAAGCACACAACTCATGTGCTATAATAGAAGTATTAAAATTTCAATTAATTTATTTAATATTAAATATGCCACTGGATCAATGAATTTGAAAGTACCAATAAAATGTTTGCAAAGCCATAGTAAAACAAAAATTTCATTGATGAGTAAATTAAAATCATTTTGAAAAAACTTCCACAAATTTTGTGTTAAAGAAGAAATTACAGTAGCTATTATGCAATATTTAAAGCACAATAATAATAACTGCAGATTAAAAAGTGTGAAGCTCAAGATGCCTGAGTAGAGTTATTCAATGCTTCTCTTTTACTCCAAAAAGGACCAAAAACAGGAAGTACATAACTGCACTTCAAGCAGAGTGGCTAAAAGCAGAGTAAATTCCAGAATACAAGAATTCAGCAAGAAAGTGACAAGATTCTCTGGGGTACACTAACTCAGGATAACAGCATAGAGAGGAAAGTGAAGCACCCAGCCAGGATTGTCCCAGAGCCAGGAAGAGTTACCTATTGTGGGAAAAAGGTAAGCACAAGAACTGTCCTGGTTACCACTCTGAATGCCTCCAATACCAGCTACTTGAGAGACTCAGTCCTCACAGGACCTAAATTCAGGATAAGGAGCTGCCTAGAGTTCGGATGGCTGTATTGCTCCAGAGAGGGAACTCATGCTGGGTCTGTCTCATTCCTTAGGATCTAATCTGCTATGGTACATCATTTTGAAAGCAGAGTCACTGCTGAAGAACATTCTCTCCTAGGGCTCATTAGCCCCTGCATCTCCACATCACTAGAGTCCTACTGTTCTCCCATTATGCCTTCAAAAATGGATGTAATACCATGACTCCAGCTTGACCCAGCAGCTGTGACCCTGTCACCTGAGCCCATGCAGCATCATTTTCCCCAAGGAGAAGTACCATGCCTGCCTACTTACCTGGGGAGCCAACACCCACTAATAGTGTCAACCACAATCTCTCAATTGGTACAGTAGCTAAGCACTGTGTGTGCTCCCTCAGAGACTGAGGAGAGACCCATAGGTGTTCACTGCCACTGGTAACCCTAACCCTGTGACTGGCAAAACCAAAGCTGCTGAAGGTGGTGTACTGCTGAAGGTGGTGTACATGCTCCCCTGGGTCTGATGACAGGCCCACCAGGTGGCTGCTGGTGGCAGTGACCATTCTCTTGCTATTGATAGAGCTGTGGAATGCTACATGTAACCTGTTCCTCTAGAAACTAATGACTATCCCTCTTGGTGACTAGTGCTGCTGATGACCCCAACCCAGCAAAGACACACTAATGCCTTCACAAATGCTCACAGTCTAGGTCACTGAGGAACCTGATGACACTGCTGACTGGATTACAACCAATAAAATCACAGAGACTACACTACTGCACCTACTAAGCACCCTACCCAACTGCAGCAATAGTCACATCTACAGAAAAAAGTCTTCACTTATGAAAAGTATTCTGTAAAATTGAAAAGGCAATTGTGTCGCAAGGTGTACAGATATCAACATACGAACACAGAAATATAAAAAGCAAGAAGGTATGACACCTCCAAAAGAAAACAATAATTCTCCAGTAAACAACCCCAAAGGAAAGGAAGTAAATGAAATGTCTGCAAAGGAATTCAAAATAATGATACTAAGGAAATTCAGGCAGATATAAGACAATAAAGAGAGAAAATCCAACAAAATGAGGATAACAATTTATATTATGAATAAGAAATTCAACAAAAAGGTAAATATCACAAAAAGAATCACACAGAAATCTTGGAGCTGAAAAATTTAATGAATGAAATAAAAAAAGATCAAAAGCACCAACAATAAAGTAGGTCAAGCAGAAAAAAGACATTCTAAACTTGAAGGCATGTCTTATGAAATAACCAAGTCAGTTAAAACAAAACTAAACTAAAAAGAAAACTAAAAAGAAAAAGCTAAAAAGCAAAACTAAACTAAAACTAAAAAGAAAAAATGGTAAAGAAAGCCTATAGGATGTATGGGACACCATTATGATAAGAGATATTCATATTATGGGTATTCCAGAAAAAGAAGACATGGGAAAAGGCATAGAAAACCTATGTAATAAAATAATGGCTGTAAAATTCCCATATCTTGGGAGAAAGATGGACATTCAGATCAAGGTAGATGAAAGATTTCTAAACAGATTCAACCTAAATGTATCCTCTAACACACATTATTGTCAAAATGTCAAAAGTCAAAGACAAAGAAAGAATATTTAAGTAGCAGGAGAAAAGCAACAAGAGATACAAGGGAATCCTCATTAGTGGAATATTTCACAGGGAAACACTTACAGGCCAGGAGAAAATGAAATTATACATTCATAATACTAAAAGAAAAGCAAAATTCTGCCATTCAAAAATACCAGACCCTACAAAGTTGTTCTTCAGAAATGAAGAAATAAAGGCTTTCCCAGAAAACAAAAACTGAGGAAATTTATTACCACTAGGCTGGCAGTAGAAATGCTTAAAAAGTCTTACATCTGGAAGTAAATGGGCAGTAAGTATCATCATAAAAACACAGAAAAGTATAAAATGCACTGATAGAGCAGAAATAGAAATGAGAAAGAGATGAGAATCAAACCTTACCATCATAACACAAAATCACAGAACTGAAAAGATGAACAGTAAGAGAGGAAGAAAACAACAAAGAATATACAAAAAGTCAGAAAACAATTAACAAAATGACAGGAATAAGTCCACAGCTATTAATAATGGTCTTGAATGTAAATGGATTAAATTCCCTAAATATAAGATATAAACCAGTAGAATGGATTAAGAAAAGCAAGACCCAACTCTATGCTGCCTACCAGAAACTCACTCCATCTTTTAAAACATGCATAGGCTGAAAGTAATGGGATAAAAAAGATACTTGATATGGTTTGAATTTGTCCTTGCCCAAATCTCATGTCAAATTTTAAACCCCAGTGTTGGAGGAGGGGCTTTATGAGACGTGATTGAGTCATGGGGGCATATTTTCCCCTTACTGTTCTCATGATAATGAGTTCTTATGAGACCTGCGTGTTTAAAAGTGTGTAGCACGTCCTTCTTTCTTCTCTTCATCCTGTTCTGGCCATGTAAGGTGTGCCTCCTTCCTCTTTGCCTACTGCCATGATTCTAAGTCTCCCGAGGCCTCCCCAACAATGCTCCCTGTACAGCATATGGAAGTGTGAGCAAATTCAACCTCTTTTCTTTATAAAGAGTATTTCTTTATAGCAGTGTGACAATGGACAAATGCAATATTTCATGCCAATGGAAAGGCAAAATGAATAGGAGCAGCTATTAGATAAAATAGGCCTTAAGTCAAAAAGCATTAAAAAAGACAAAGAAGGTCATTAAAGAGATGACTTTAGCATGCATACGTAATACTTGTAAATATATTTGCACCCAACACTGGAACACACAACAAAAAAAGCAAATATTTTATATCGGATAAGAGTGATAGATTGTAGCACAGAAATATTTGGGGACTTCAACACTTTATTCATAGCATTGGTCAGTTCATTTAGACAGAAAGTCAACATGGAAACATCAGTTGAAACTACACTATAGACCAAATGGACCAAACATTTCTTTCAATAGCTGCGGAATGCACATTCTTCCCATCAGCACTTGTAAAATTCTCCAGGATAGATGATACATTATGCCATTATCCAACTTTCAAATAATTTGGAAAATCTGAAATCATAATAAGTGTCTTTTCTGGCCAGAATGGAATAAAAGTAGAAATTAGTAACAAGAGAAACCTAAGAAAGTGTGTAAATAGAAACTAAACAACATGTTCCTAAATGACAAATGGGTCAACAAAAAAATTAAAAAGAAAATTTTAAAAAATTGAAACACATTGAAATAGAAAGTCAACATACAAAATCTTATGGGATATAGAAAAAGCAGTACTAACAGGGAAATTTATACCAATGAACACCTACAACAGAAAATAGAAAGATTTCAAATAAGATAACAATATACCTCAATTACCTAGAATGAACTAAATTCAACATTACTAGAAGGAAATAAATAATAAAGATAAGGCAGATACCTCCCAAATAGAGACTAGAAAAAATACAAAAGATCAATAAAATGAAAAGTTGGTTCCTTGGAAAGATAAATACAATTGGCAAACCATTATCTAGCATAATAGTTCATTCTTGCATTGGCAGAGTGACAAACCTCATACTGGGTAATTTATACTGAAAAGAGGTTTAACTGGCTTATAGTTCTGTAGGCTGAGAACTGATGCTGCTATCTGCTTGTGTGCTCAAGAAGCTGCAGGAAACTTACAATGATGGCAGAGGGCAAAAGGGAAGCTGGCATATACATGTTGGCAACAGGAACAAGGAAGAGAGAGTGAGGGGGAAGGTGGCACGCACTTTTAAATGGCCAGATCTCAGGAGAACTCACTATCTTGAGGACAGTGCCAAGAGGGATGTTGCTAAACCATTCATGAGAAATCCACCTCCATGATCCAATCACCTTCCAGCAGGCCCCACCTCCAACACTGGAAATTACAACTGGACAAGAGATTTAGTGGGATCGCAGATCCAGATCATACCAGGTAAGCTAACTACAAAAAAGAGGAGCCAAATAAATAAAAACAGAAAAAACAGACACATGACATCTGATACCACAGAAATACAAAGGATCATAGGTAACTATTATGAACAACTATGTGCAAACAAATAAGAAAACCAACAGGAAATAGATAGGTTTCTAGATACATACAACCTACCAATATTGAGCTCAGAAGAAAGAAAATACCTGAATGGAGCAGTAATGAGTAAAAGATTGAATTGGCAATATAAAGTCTCCCATCAAAAACAGCCAAGAAATGGATGGGTTCATTGTTGAACTTTACTAAGCTTTTAACTAAGAACTAAAATCAATTATTTTTTAAACTATTTCAAAAAGTTAAATGGGAGAAAATTCTAAGTTTATTCTATGAAGCCAGCATTATTCTGATGACACAACCAGAGAACCGCACAAGAGAGGCAGACACCTGCAGGCAAAAATTCCTCATGAACATAAATGCAAAAATCCTCCACAAAATACTAGCAAACTAAATCCAACAGCACAATAAAAAATGTATACACTGTGAGAAATAGGGACATACCCTAGGGAGTTGAGGATGGTTCATAATATGAAAATAAAAAAAAAAAGAGCTACATTACATCAGCAGAATGAAAGACAAAACCATTATGATCATCTTAACAGACACAGAAAAAGTGTTTGATAACATTTAACATCTTTCCATGATAAACCCTCTCAACAAATTAGGTATAGAAGAACTCTTCCTCAACACAGTAAAGGCCATGTATGAAAAACTCACAGCTAATGTTACACTGAATGTGAACAAGCTGAAAGACTCTAAGAACTGGAATAAGAAGAGGATGCCTATTTTTTACCACCCGTTCCACGTAGTACTTGAAGTCCTAGCCGGAGCAACTAGGCAAGATAACAAAATAAAGGGCATCCAAATTGGAAAGGAGGAAGTTAAATTGTTCCTGCTTGCAAATGACATGATTTATTTATAGAAAATCCTAAAGATTCCAGCAGAAAACTCTTACAATTGATAAATTCAGTAAACTGGCAGGATAAAAAATCAGCTTACAAAAATAAGTAGTATTTCTGTACACTAATAACAAATTATCTGAAAAAGAAATGAAAAGAAACAATCCCATTCACAATAACTACAAAAAGCCTCCTAACAGGAAATTTAACCAAAAAGGTAAAAGACCACTACCATGAAAACTACAAAATAGTGATGAAAAACAAAATTGGGAAGACATCCTATATCCATAGATTGGAAGAATTAATTTGTTAAAATAAGCACACTACCCAAAGTTATCTATTTGAAAACTACCCCTTTCAAATCACCAATGCCATTTTTTTCACAGAAATAGAAAAAGAATCCTAAAATTTTTATGGAACCACGTAAGTCTCCAAATAGCCAAAGCAAGCTTAAGCCCTGCTCCCTCCCCCCTAAAAAATACAAAGCTGGAAGGAGGGATCACCCAACGTGACTTCAAAATATATTACAAAGCTATTTGAACTGAAAGAGTATGGGACTGGCATAAACACAGACACATAGACCGATGGAACAGAACGAAGAGCCCAGAAACAAATCCATATATATGGAACCAGTTGATTTTCAATGAATACTCAAAAAACGTACACTGGGGAAAAGGCTGTCTCTTCAATAAATGGTGGTGGGAAAATTGGATATTTATATGCAAAATAATTCAACTAGACATCTTCCCTCCCTGTATATAAAAATGAGCCCAAAATATTTAAATGTAAATAATTAAAACTGAATTATTTACATTTGAATATGTAGCTATCAAACTAAGAGAAGAAAGTAGGGGACATGCTTCGGGACATTGGTCTGAGCAAGTATTTTATGGATAAGACCTTGAAAGCCCAGACAACAAAAGAAAAAATAGACAAATGGGGATGTATAAAACTAAAAAGCTTTCACACAGAGAAGGAAACAACAGAATATAAAGACAACCTGAAAAATGAGAGAAAACATTTACAAACTTCTGATCCAACATGGATTCATATTTAGAGCATACAAGGGACTCAAACTACACAGCAGCAAAAACAAAATAATTTGATTAAACATTGGGCAATTGATCTGAATAGAGATTTCTTAACCCATTATTGCCATTAAGTTACAATTTTTGTGTGTGTGTGAAAAATTAGACCTTGGCGATGACCTTGAGCGGTAGGATATAACTAACTCCCACTAGCTTAGCGTTCCAATAATGAAACACTAGACATTAACAGAAGATTTAGAAATGACCATTGAGCATATAAGGAAATGCTCAGCTTCACTACTCATCAGGGAAATGCAAATAAAAATGACAATAAGATCATCTCACCCCAGGTAGAATGACTATTACCAAAAAGATTAAAAAGTTACAAATGCTAGTGATGGTGTGGAGAAAAGGGAACTCTTACACACTGTTGGTAAGAATATAAATTAGTACAGTTATTATGAAAACCATGTGGAGGGTCCTCAAAATGTTAAAAAGAAAACTACCATGTGGTTCAGCAATCTCACTACTGAGTATATATCCAACGCAAATGAAATAAGTACATCGAACAGATATGTGCGGTCTCATGTTTATTGCAGCACTATTCCCAACAGCCAGGATTTGACGGCAACCTAAGGGTCCATCAAGAAATGAATGGGTAAAGAAAATGTAGTATAAAAGCATGATGGAAATTCTTAAGCCATAAGAAAATAATGAAATTCTGTCATTTTTGGTAACATAGGTGAGCCTGGAGGACATGTTAAGTGGAATAAGCCAGGCACAGAAAAGACAAATACTGCATTTTCTTACTTACGTGTGGAATCTAAATAAGTTAATCTCACAGGAGTAGAACGTAGGACAGTGGTTACCAGAGGCTGGAAAGGGGACTGGGGGATAGAGGGAGTTGGCTTAACAGGTATAAAATTATAGCTAAATAAGAGAAATAATTTCTAGTGTTCTATACCATTGTAGGGTAAGTATAATTAATATTTGTTGTATGTTTTCAAATAGCTAGAAGAGAGGATTTTTATTATTCCCAAAACAAAGAAATAATAAATGTTTGAGGTGATGGGTACAATAATTACCCTGATTTGATCATTATACATTGTATACATGTATTGAAATGTCACTCTGTACCCCACAAATATGACGGTTATATGTCAATTAAGAATAAAATGTATGGTTACAGAAACTGGATTCATCTATTGCTCTACGATGGAAAGCTTTTTACTTAGATCAAACCACACTTGTACTTTTGATCATTTCCTTCATTCTTTTTTTCTTGTAGATAAAGTGATAGCAATTTATGTGAAGAGGAAAAACTTTACAGTTGATTGATGCCAGGTGTAGATCACTAATCAACTGCTTTAAACAGGAAACCAGTTCAGTCTAATGTTTAACTTTTTCCATCCAGTTTATGAAATCAAAGTAAAACTGTTGAAATTTATCCTCCTGAAGGTTAAATATAAAAAATTCTGAGTATTATTCTATAATAAATTAAAAATGTCAACACTGAAGAGAAATGATTAATTTTCCGGTAACATTATGAATACGAATGTTGAAACAAACGGTGTTCTAAAGTCAGAGATCTACTTGCATCTGGATGTGGTGCACACATCATTCATAATTACATTCATACTGTCAGAAAGCAAAATTTGTTTAACTCTCACAAAAAACTATAATTGCCAAAATGTGTAAATGCTTGTTCATATGTACAGAATACTAAATTACAAAATCTTATGATAATGCTGACGTTGAATATAAAAAGCATACTTCAGCATGGCATTATGTGTTTTCCCTCCTTGTTGTTTGTCATCAATCTAATGCTTAAAAAGTCTGAGCCTTCGATATCTATTTTGTAAACCAGTGTAAGTATTTTATCACATTGAACTCTCTATAAACAAGTACTCTAAATTTTGGCTGTACATTGTTCACAACTAGTTGGAACTTGTTTGCTCTCTTTTGTTTATCAAGGTAATATTTGTATTAATTTTAAGTGTCCAGATTTGTGAATTTTGGTAATTGTGTGAAATCATTTAGCCACCATGATCGAAGTAGAACAATTCCTCACCCCAAAATGCTTCCTCATACCTGTATATATTCCATAATCTTTCTTCACTCTCACTCTAGGCAATCTTTGGTTTGCTGTTGGTCATAGTTTTACCTATTGTAGAATTTCATATAAATGGACTTACATAGTATGGAGTCTTTTATGATTGACTTATTTCTCTCAATGTAATGTTTTTGAGATGAATCCGTGTTATTGTCTATATTAATATTTTTTGTCTTTTATTGCTGAGTTTTACATAGTATGAATTTACCATACTTTGTTTATTCATTTAATAGTGATGGCCACTGTGTTGTTTCCAATGGGGCTAATATGAATAATGCTACTATGAACACTTATGTACTTGTTTTTGTTTGAATGTATATTTTCAATTCTCTTGGATAAATACCTGGAAGTAGAATTTCTGGATTATATAGTAATGAATCTAACTTTATAATGTAATGCCGTACTCATCACCAGTTACTGTACCATTTTGCATTCCTACAAGCAATGTGTATGAGTTCCAAATGCATCACATCCTTGTCAACACTTGGTAGTGTCAGTCTGGATGACTTTATCTATTCTAGTATGTAGTGATACCTCATTATGATTCTAATTGACATTTTTCTGCTAATAAAGTTGAACACCTTTTGCTAAAACTTGTAAAAACTGATAAAATTTTTCATCAACATTAAAATAACATTTAAACCTAAGTGCTAAGTGAACTCTTTAAAATACAAGCAAAAGAAAAAAAAAAGAAAAAAAAGTTTGAAAATAAGTATCTGGAATTAGGGAAAATAAATCATAATACACCAAAAAAAAAAAAAAAAAAAGTAAAAGAATGGGTATAATGAAGAGGAGAAATTAATACAATAGACCAGGCTGGGAAACGTAGTGAGACCGCTTCTCTCCAGAAAAAAATAAAATTAGCCAGGTGTGGTGGTGTGCACTTGTCACAGCTACTCCAGGGGGCTGAGTTGGGAGGATCATTTAAGCCTGGGAGATTGAGGCTGTGGTGAGCCATGGTCATGTCACTGCACTCCAGCCTGGATGGCAGAGCAATACCCTGTCTCAAAAAAAAAAAAAAAAAAAAAAGAAGAAAAAGAAGAAGAAAGAAAGGAACAGAGGAAATAATATAGAAAATTGTAAACCTCTAAAAACATGAAAGAATAATGCAAGAGACCAACTTTAAGAAGATATAACAAGTTAAAACGAGAGAGAAAAATAACACAATGAAGTGACAGGAAGACTGACACACACAGGAAGGGAAAATAATAATGTGAGCAGCTACATGCATTACAATTTCAATTTTAAAAATGAGAAAATTTCTAAAATATTATAATTAAAAATTACTCAAATTACCCAGAATTAAAACAAAATGATTAGATCAGTAAACGTAAGAAATTTGATTGCTACTCAAGTCTCATCACTCTTAAGACAGGAGACCTAGATAATTTACAGGAAAGTTTAACCAAAACATGAAGAAAGCATAATATATCATTAAAAGTCTTTTACAGAAATTAGAAAAAGCAATAATCCTCCCTAACTCAATTTCTATAGCTAGTGTATTATCAATATCAAAACCATACAATTAAAATTCAATTAAGATGAGCCCTATAAGGTAGCATCATCTTTGCTTATTTATATGAAAATTCTAACTAAGTGAGATGATGGAAATGCTAGTTAGTTTTATTGTGATGATCATTTCACAATATTTAAGTATATAAATCTATCAAATTGTATACCTTAATTTACACATTTTTTTGTCAAATATACCTCAATAAAGCTACAAAAATGTCAGTAAATTATGATTGAACTTAACATAACATTTAACCCAATACAATGATTATTGTGGTTTATTATAGCCATGAAAGTCTGTTTCAGTGTTAGTCACAATAGCATCAGGCTAAAGTAGAAAAAGAAAATGATTATCTCTGCAGAACCATAAAAAAGTATTTCATGAATTCATATTTAAGAAAACTTGGCTAAGTGGAACAGAATGAAATGCCATTAAATTGATTTTAAAATCTTAGCTAACTGTAACAGAATGAAACTCCATTAGTAAGTTTCTCTCAAAATCCTACAGCAGGCAATGTGCCCATTTATGAAAAGTATTCAAATCTTTAGACATAAAGCCAAAGGTGGCTGTAAGTGTGTATTAGTTCATTCTCACACTGCTGTAAAGACATACATGAGACTGGGTAATTTATGAAGAAAAAAGGTTTGACTCACAGTTCCACAGGCTGTACAGTAAGCATGGCTGCCGAGGCCTTAGGAAACTTACAATTATGGCAGAAGGCGAAGGAGAAACAGTCACTGTCTTCACATGGCCAGTGGGACACAGTGATGGGAGAAGTACTCCACACTTTTAAACAATCAGATCTCGTGAGAACCCACTATCATGAGAACAGCAAGGAGGAAATCTGCCCCCATGATCAAATCACCTCCTAGTAGTTCCCTCCCCCAACATTGAGAATTACAGTTTGACATGAGATTTGGGTGGGGACACAAAGCCAAACTATATCGAAGTCCTTTCAATTTCATTGGCTTATCCACAGACTATTTTATTATTAAGAAGAATTCACCTAAATTTGTCTTGTTTTCCAATAACTGATTAGAGCTCAGAGATTGAAATTACATGTGCACTCATAGATTACTGTCTGTAGAAAAGGCCATCCCCAAAGTAACAATTTTCTGCTTGGAGGGCATTGACTAGCTTTGTTTCTATGTGTAAATTCATTTTAGGCTTACTTCATTTTATATATATATATACACACACACACATATATATATATGAATTTACTTATGATCCTAACTTACCATTTGGCAGGTTTTGTCACTAATTAATGAATTAAATACAATTTTGACACATGTACATTTGCGTAGAAGCCATGGTTTTAATTTTAAAAATTGTACCTCATCAGTACTTAAAAATAGAAACTTTAGAGACATTTACACTTAAGATGGGAATAGTAAATACATGCTAGCTTCACCTTTATTATATGAGATTAAACTGTAAATTTATAGTACTGTTCATTTATAAATATTTATATATAACAAATAAGTGAAAAATTAGAAAAAGGATTTGATATGTAGGTGTTCATTTTGCAATACACTGTGCCCACCATCCTCTGGGCACAAAAAAATCATCTCATTAGTCCAATGGATATTTATTATGTCTTCATAATATGCAAACCACAACCATGGAGTTTCATCCAAAGAGTATTCGTCTATTAGCAATGACTTGAAAAAATGGAATAGCTTACATATTTTATAATATCTTGAAACCAGGGATAATTTAAGTTGAAAACATTCACATCTTTAATAGAAATTTTGTCATCACTTAATTCATTTTACAGATATTTATTAAACAGTCTTTCTGCATCAGGCACTTACTATTAGTATGACGGCCAACTGTAAGTACCTCCTTTAAAAGAAACAGAGTCCGATCCAGCTGGTTGTCTAGGGAAAGCTGACAGATTGATTACATCTACAAGATTTGAAAACCACCAAGCATCTCCATGTGTTCCAACAGCTTTACTTCTAATGCTTCTTATTCAGAAAAATGGTAAAACCATCAACACAAGTGCACAGACTTGAAACCTAGGACTCATGTTGACATTCCCTTCATGATTCTTTCAAGTCATCAACATTTGCCACATTTTTCCACTTTATCAACCTTGTAGAAGGTTCCATTAATTCTAGCTAGGAAAACCAAATGGATTTTCTCAAAAAGCTGAACACACAGCCATTGGGAGATCTTCTAAAAGTAAATTTCTCTTGCTATTATCTAACTGAAATACTAATCACAACAAAACAAAATAAGCAGAAAAAAATCTAGAATGTGTCAATGTGTACAATGGTAATCATAAATTGAAACATCTAGTTTTCTCATAATGATGTCTATCTTATTCTGCTCAAGGTGTAGACCACACACTACTCCTGGTCCTTAAAATATTCATTAATGGTCCAAACTAGACAGGTATACAGAAGTCAACAATAATAGTTTAGAAATTGTACAGCAATTTGATATTGTTGTGATTATTTCTCTTATTTTACAAAAGTATCTTGCTGGAGAGATTGAAAAAGATTAAGAAAGAACAGTATTTCACCAAATATATTTTAAGAAGCATAATCTAGCTTATAAAACTACCAAAAGTTTATCAGACTATAGCAAAAATTGCCAGTTTAATATGTTTTACAAGCTTGAATTCAATAAATATTTATTTTGACGTATATTCTCATATTATATGTAGAAATATTAACAGCCTTGAGTGTTCTAGTTTTGGAAATAGTCAGGGAAACACTTCATAACCACCAATCCAGTAAGAATTCCAAAGTATATTGGAGATAGGCTTATATAATCTTACATGTCTTCCAGTTTTACCATTGTACGTACCAAACGATAATATCTAAGCAGTATTTTCATTTATTTTTCTTACATTTCTTTCCAAGTAATAAAATTTGCTTCAATTTGTGTACGTAACAACTGCATATTTAAGCTTTGATGGTAGCATACACATTGGGTTTGTTTGCCAATAAGAGCATATGTGGTTTATCAACATTTCTGTGAGTTCTTATTATGATGAACCAATTGTTTTCACCTTTCTAATGAGAAAACTCACAGGTGAATTTGTTAGGTTAGCTTGATTTGTAACATAGACATCTGTTAACCAGGAACAAAAATCTGTCTGGGTCAGGAACCCAATTATTTTCACACTTTCTTCTTCAGAACTGCCAAACAATGAACATTTTTGACTTCTAATAAGAAAATAGACATTTAACCAATGTTTATTTAGTTTGTCATAAGTTTCACCTTTGCCTTGTTTTCCACCTTATATCTTCCCATTTCATTCTACTAATTTGAATTGCCATTGTTGCTTCGAACTTGAATGCATTTACTCTTTCTTACCGTTGGAAAGTGAATCCAGCTAGTTCTGGCACTGTGTACTAGGAGCGGTAATGTAATGCATAATCAGGGTATTGCTTTTTATTGCCCCAAAGGGATTTATTTCCCTATTAAAAATTAAAGGTAGCAATATGATTTGTTTCCTTTTAAGTAAAAATATTTGTATCTCAGATCTCAGTCACACTGAGTAAAAATGGCCATTATTTATTATAAATCAGTTCCCATATATTAATTGAAATAAGAGTGGAGGTTAAGAAGTCTAAATTCATGTCACACGTTCTGAGGAGAGTCAAGTTTTAGATGCAAAGTGAAGATTTTTGATATGGACTTACACTGTGTATCTGTGAATTAGTCAAGAAACATTCATGGCATTCCTTGCATGCACAGTACTGTGGAAGGCACACTGGAGGATATAAAGTTACTAAAGGTGTTACCAGCCATTCAATTTTTAAAATGAGAAATATTTTTATTCAAATGAAAATGGATTTTGCAGGAAGTCTCCTAAGTCCATGCATAGAAAATGTATGGTATCAGACTTGGTAAAAGAGAGAAATGAAGGTGGGAATGGTTAAGTAACTTTTTGCAGCAGATAAAACTTTGAAGAAAGAGTAAAATTTATAAAGAATTTTTAGTCAAATGAAACATTTGGTATGACTCTGTTAAAAAAAAGGAATGTCTAACTTCTAATGGGATAATATCAAGTATCCTTGAAGATACAGATACACATATAGATGCCTGAAGATTTTTTCATTCAACCCCCTACCTTTCCTGTATAGACTGTGCATTTCTTAAGTGAAACACAACATAGACAAGTAAAAATATGACAATAAAAAGTACCAAATTTTGCTTCGAAAATTATCCAACTTAACTTCAAATTTTGATGGTACAATTTGTCCAAATAATAACATACCTTTTCATTTATTGAGTGTTTGCTAGAAGCTTGCAGCAGTGTCTTATTTGATCCACCCTAAATCTTGAGGTTTGATGTTGTTATATATATTTTGGACTTCCCTTCTTATCATTTATTTTATGTAGGTGGGAAGATTATCAGGTTTTTTTTCACATATATGCTATGAAAAGTGGGCATTGAGAGTAGATTTTTAAATGGTTTCCAAATACTAAGTATTTTTAAAAACAACTTTATTAAGATATAATTGACATATCATACAATCTGCCCATTTAAAGGATATAATTCAATGATAGCAACCCAGCATAATCTAATTTTCAAACATTTTCATTGCCCCTAAAGACATCCTGTACCCTCTAGCAGTTGCTTTCCCTTTGTGGTCGACCCTTCTAGGCCTTAGCAATCACCAGTCTCCTTTCTATGTACATAGACTTTTATGTTATGAACATTTTGTATGAGTGAAATAATATAATGCATGCTTTTTTATGACTGACTTGTTTTGCTTAGCATGATATGTTCAAGGTTCATCCATGTCATAGCATGTGTCAGCACTTCACTCCTTGTTATGACTGAATATCTTATGATGTATCCAAGATGTTTATCCTTTCATCAGTTCATGAACATTTGGATTGTTTCCACTTTTTGGCTATTATGAATAATGCTGTGGGTTAACCTTGAGGACATTATACTAATTGAAAGAAGACAGTCACAGCAAGACAAATACTGCATGAGTTCATGTACATGAAGTACTATAACAGCCAAACTCATAAAGTCAAAATGTGGAACAGTGGTTGTCAGGGGGTGGAGGAGAGGAAGGAATGGGGAGTTAATAATAAACGGGTATGAAGTTTCAGTTAAGCAAGATGAATACGCTCTAAAGAGCTGCTGTATAATATGGTACTTACAGTCATCAGTAATGTATTATATTGGGCGCGTATATATTTAGGATAGTTAGCTCTTCCTGTTGAATTGATCCCTTTACCATTATGTAATGGCCTTCTTTGTCTCTTTTGATCTTTGATGGTTTAAAGTCTGTTTTATCAGAGACTAGTAATGATCATTACTGCTTAGTTCTTTTTTTTTTTTTTTGACACAATATGCTAAAATCGTGACAGAGTCAATATAAATGGTACTGTAGGGTTGAGGGAAATTTTTAAAGAAAAGGTTAACAGGAAAATTCTTGAATGAACCCAGAGAAATTTTCTTTCCTATATTCTTGCCTCTGAGAATCTATTTCTTTAATGAGAAATAATGGTGTCGGGAGCCCACTTAGCGCAGCCGACAGCGCGTCGGTCTCATAATCTTAAATAATGGTGAAAACAGGTAATTTTTTAAATAATTAAATAACATGGAAAACAGAGTCTAGAGAATCCACTAATGTATATCATTAAATATTAGCCCAGAGGTTAGACATTTATTTTTCATCTAGAATAATGTCATATAACTTTTATAAGTGAAAATATTATTCAAGGACTTAGTATGTATTGAGTTATGAATAGGATTGTTAGAACTTGTCATTTGAAGTGAGCAGAAGAGTACTACTTTTTAAAATCTTTCTCACAAAAAATAATATCCAGATGAATATGAGCTCACAGTGTCTACTTACATTGGTAAAATCCATTTAAAAGTCCCTAAATTTTTCATGTTTTTTGTGTTAGATTTTTAAATTATGAGCATGTAAAAATATTTCTGTTTCAAATCTTTCCAAGAGTAAGACCAGATAATAAAATTAAAATTTTCCAAATGTGAGGGAGGTATTGAAACTTGTACATTAATGTAATATACAAAAAGAATATCAGAGCTAAGGAAAGGGTCTGATAATAGTGGTCTGATGAGACAAGTGTAATGAAATTGGTCAACCCTCCTAAAGTATGGTGCTGGCTCTTTCACTAAAAGGTACTGTTATTTGCTCTAAAAATCACAAAATTGTATTTTAATTAACTTAAAAATTGTCTTATTTGTCATGGTCTTAGTTATCGTCTGGATTCCTCCTAACTCTAAATTTTTGTAATGTAATGTCATATAGTTCATGTATAAATACTAAGTATAATATTTAATATGCCTAACACATCTATATACGTTGTATAACATGTAGTTTAGTAATTAAAGAATTTAGCCACGTAATTTTGCTTTGGGTTCTATTTATGAGTTGTTCTGCATGAGATGCATTGTGGTTAAAGGAAAGGTAACATGCACGGATTTGATTATGCCTCATCTGTCAGTTATCAAATGCCTGCATTGGCAACGCCAACATTTTTGAATGACTCCAGGGCACATGTTGCAACAAAACTGAAGTCCTGTGTTCCCAATTTGCATCTGATATACCAGTCAGGAACCTAATTATGAGCACCACACATGGTTTGTGCTTTCATGCTGTAAGTATTCCAATCATCAGGCTAATGAAGGTGAATAAGTACATAAAGAGGAAGATGCATTTAATTGTTTGTCTTTGAAAATCACTTTATAAGATTTTGGCAGCAGATTTGCCTACTGCTTCATTTTTTGGGTAATGTTTAACATTTTTACATTTTTATAAATGTAAAAATAAAATGTATTTTACATTTTCTTTCTATTTATTGATATGATGAGGCCAAGAAGTACTCTGAGAGGCTAAAAGAATCCAAATTTGGATTCAAATTTTGCTACAGAAAATGGGAGGTGGGAAAAATGCATAGACAAGTAATTGGAGAAGTGAGAATTTACTCCCTGTGTATTAATATAATGCATGATCTGTCAGAGATTCGTCTTGTAGTTTTGCAGACGAGCCAAAAATTCTTTTTGAATTCTCATACATTCCTCAACTTTGCATTCTGCTTGGTTTTTCTCCCTGCAAATAATTCAATAATTTTAATATTTAATATTAAGTTTTCAGAATGGTTTCATTGGCATTCCAGTCACTCATGGGCAAGGTATTAGGGTGAATCTTTCATTCTCCAAAGTGCATTGCATGCAATTGCTGCTGTTAGAAATTTAGTTCCTTTGAAAGCTATCACTTGGTGTAGCAATAATATTTTAGAAATACAGTCTGTTAATTGTGGTCTTCTTTCCTGCCAGGCAAACATGGCTCCAAGAGTATTATTTATCAGGGGCATGACCCCAACTCAATTAATAGAATTGTGGTTCTTGCCTTTTTTAGAAACTATAATAATATTGCCTTTAATGTTTATAGTATTAATCTTACTTTGTAATATTTGGTATATAACAAAGTTACAGAAAAATAAACTATATCTGGGGCCTGATAAACTTAATTCAAGTCTGTTCCCCACTACTTAAAAACTGTGTAACTTTTGGTAAGGTATTTGGGTTCTCAGAATGGGTTCTCTTGATAACCTGTTTATCAAGTGAGATTAAAATGACCTTTGATAATCTTTTATGACTATAAACTAGATCACAACAGATAATGAGTGTGCAAATCTACTCACACCTATAAGGTATATTACAAATTTAATTTCACTTCCAGTTAATACATATGAAGTTTATAGAATGTGTAATATTAGAGTTATAATTAAATCCATAGTTCCCACTCTAAAGTAATGTGTTCATTAGAATTCATTGATCATATTATATAATCTTGATAATTTTATAGATGCCTTAGAGGATTTAATATAAAACACCCATATTTGTGCATGTGTGTGAGTGTATGTGTGCACACAACACACACATGCTCTGCAACTGCCATGAAGAAGTTTACAATCCAGCTGCAAGTGAAAAATCAACATTCACATAAGATCTGTACAGAATCCCATATATTTAAATGTTAACTTGTGTAGTGCACCTAGATCATATGCAGTATGAAATTTCAAGGTAGAGGAAAGTTCTATGGGTAGTAGTGTCTCAGGTAATGTTATAGAAATTTTTGAGTAATAGAGTAGTTTAGGTTTGTAATTCAACCTGCGCCTTTCTATACATACCTCCCACCAATGTCTTCCTTGTTTTCTGATCTCCAAACTCTGGAATCTGAAGGTTACTCTTGCCTGGGGCACCTTCTCTCTGCCTCAACCACTCTTTCTCAAGAGAGTCACATTACTCAGTTCCTCACATTATGCAGATCTCTGTTCCTATGACTGTTGTGTACAGGACCTTTCTAGAACACCTTAAATAAAATATCTGCTCCGCCCTGACCCAGCCCACTCTCTGGTTTTTACCCTACCCTTTTCCACTGTCTTAGCACTGATCACTCAGTATGTGCTACATACTCCAGGCATTTGAGGTAGTGCTATGACCCGCAGATCAAGTTACTGAGACACAGAATAATTAAGTGAATTCTCAAGGTGACATATTTGCTATCAGAGCCAAAATTTGAGCCCTTCAGACAGATTCCATATTTTTATAATTTATCCAGCTTTTCTAGCTGACGTTAATGGACACAGGCTTTGCTGGACATACTCTCATTCACAGACAGACATTTCTAATTTCCCATTACATTTGTGTAAGTGAAATAGCTTCTGAGTTAACAATTCTAATTCTTTAAAATGAATGTTTGGGAAGAATACCTCTAAATTTTATCTCACATTTCAACTTTTATATGCCTCCGTGTATCAAATTGCTCAAACCTGTCACTTCAGAAGAAAAATGTGACACTTGAAAGAAGGAACTGTGGAACCAGCAACGAGGGTGAAAAGTTTTGCTGTTCAGCTTAGGGAAGGCATCTTGGGAAATTCATTTTCTTTCTGGGCCTAAATTTCATCTGTGAAAGAATATCTAGTCCACTGAATTGTTGTGAGGGTATGGTAAATTGATACATTTAATTACTTAGTCTGGTTTTTCATAAACACTATACACTTACTGGTATAAAAATAAGAGTACATTGCTTTGTATTGTATATATTTGATATATGTTAAAAATTATGCTTATTTGGGGATAATTTTAGATTTACATAAAAGTGTAAAAGATAGTAAAGTGATTCTCTGTGTATCTGTGACCCAATTTCCCTTAGTGTTAACATCTCACATAAACATGGTTCTTTCACTGGAGATGACTGGTAGTTAGAGATCAATATCTGTGTGTCATCGCTCTGATTTCTTTTTTCTTTTTTTTTTTTTAATTATACTTTAAGTTCTAGGGTTTCATCTAAGCTTTCTCCCACTGGACCAAGTTAGGAAACATACATATATATACTAATATCTATATGCAGCATATCTATGTTGATTTCTATATTTATATGTATGCATATGTATATCAATCTATCCTCCTCATCTATCCATTTCAAAATTCACATTAGTTCATACCGATATCTCTTAATCTAAATATAAGTTATAAAAGTATCTATATACTTTTGTGACTTTAATAGAAGTGAAATTAATATTTTCATGTAAAATATTATTTGCTCTAAATTTTGCTGCTCTGTATACTTGACTATGTGGTTTTTAAAACTCTCCCTGCATTACGAACAATATAAAATCTCCTTGCATTATGAACAATAGTATGAGGTTTCCTAAAAGAAATAAAAATAAAATTACCAGAGGATTAAAAAATCTCCACTACTGCACATATATCCAAAGGAAATGAAATAGGTATGTCAAAGAAATATCTCCACTCCCATGTTATTGCAGTTCTATTCACAATAGTCAGTGGATGAATAGGTAAAAAGAAACGTGGTATGTATACACAATGTAATACTATTCAGTCATAAGAAAGAATAAAATCCTGTTATTTGTATGACCTGAATGAACCTAGAGAGGACATTATGTTAAGTGAAATAAACCAAGCGCAGAAGGACAAGTACCACTCATAGTTAGAATCTGAAAAAGCTGATCTTATGGAAATAGGCTGGGAAGGGTGTGGGAGGGTGAGGTTATGGTGAGAGGTTGGTCAATGGTACAAAGTTACAGTTAGGTAGGAGGAATACGTTCCACTATTCTATTGCACAGTAGAGTGATTATAATTAACAATAATACATTGTATATTTGAAAAGCTCTAGAAGAGAGAATTTGGAATGTTCTCACCAAAAAGACAGGTGTTTGAGGTGATGGATATGCTAATTATCCTGATTTGATTATTAAATAATATACACACGTATTGAAACATCACACTGCGTCCCATAAATAGCAACAAATTTGCAATTAATAACAAAATAAAAATTTAAAAATCCAAATTAAATTAAAATAATGCCTTTCTCAGTTTTTTTTTTTTTGTTTGTTTGTTTGTTTTTTCTGAGACAGGGTCCCTCTGTCACCCAGGCTGGAGTCCAGTGGTGCAATCTTGGCTCACTACAGCCTTGAACTCCTGGGTTCAAGCAAAAAATCCTCCCACCTCAGCCTCCTAAGTAACCAGGGTTGCAAGAACATGCCACCATGACTGGATAAAGTGTTCCTTATTTATTTTATTTTTTAGTAGAGACAGGGTTTAGCTATGTTGACCAGGTTGGTCTCAAATTCCTGTCCTTAAGTAATCCCAAAGTGTTAGGATTACAAGGGTGAGACACCACACATGGTCACTTTTATAATTTTTAATAGCAACATTTGTTTACAAAGTGAGTTGGAAAGTGCTATACTAAAATATATATGCTGAATAAAAATACACTTTTACATACATATGTACACATGTACATTGACTCTTGACAACATGGATGTCAATTATGTATGTCTATTTATTTAACTTTCATTTTAGGTTCAGGGGTACATGTGCAGGTTGTTATATAGGTAAACTCATGTAATAGGGGTTTGTTGTACAGATTATTTCATCACTCAGGTATTAAGATTGGCATCCATTAGTTATTCTTCCTGATCCTCCCCCTCCTCCCACCCTCCAATAGACCCCACTGTGTGTTGCTTCTCTCTATGTGTCCATGTGTTCTCATCATTTAGCTCCCACTTATAAGTGAGAATATGCAATATTTGGTTTTCTGTTCCTGTGTTAGTTTGCCAAGAATGATGGCCTCCAGCTCCATCCATGTTCCTGCAAAGGACATGATCATGTTCTTTTTTATGGCTGCATAGTATTCCATGGTGTATATGTACCACATTTTATTTATCCAATCTACCATTGATGGACATTTAGGTTGATTCCATGTCTTTGCTATTGTGAATAGTGCTGCAATGAACATATGCATGCATGTGTCTTTATGATAGAATGATTTATATTTGTTTGGGTATCTACTAAGGAATGAAATTGCTAGGTTAATGGTCGTTCTGTTTTTAGGTCTTTGAGGAATTGCCACACTGTTTTCCACAGTGGTTGAACTGATTGACACTCCCACAAACAGTATGTAAACATTCCTTTTTCCCTACAACCTCTCCAGCAGTGGCAGGACAGAGTGCCCACACACGCATGTGCTGGTGGGGCAAGGAAGGCAAAGCCTGCCCACACACCCAGGTGCTGGCAAAAAGATGTGGGAGGTTGCTGTAGGCCTGAGTGAAGCTACAGTGTGAGGAGGAAGTGGATGGGCTAATGTAGGGCCATGGGGACTGCACTGCTGGAGCTCTATGCTGGTCAGGCACATCTGCCAGTGTAGGAGTTATGATTCAGTCCCCCAGGGCATCTGAGACTACCCTGCAAGCAAGCAGAATCAAGTTAGGGCCCCAGGAGAGACCAGCAGACCAAGGGGTGCTCAGATCAGACCAGCCCTGTTTGATGGTCAAGACTGCTCTGCAGAGTTAAGGTCTGACAGTTCCCCTAGGGCTAAAGTCTCCTATGGGAGCAAGTCGAGGCTAGGGAGATAGGCTTCCCTGGTGGTGCTCTGCTATAGAGACTCCCACACCAAACACCTTTTGCTTTGCTTCAGTTGGTGTGCTACCACCACCACTTCTCTAAGGACCTCTCCCTGCCAACTTGAGTGTCTGTGGTGGTTGAGGGGTCTCCTCCAGCCAGGATTCCAGAGGCTAGTGTCAGGAGCCAGTCAGGAGCTCCTTGCCAGTTCACCTCATGGGTTCGCCAGGAGTCACTGGGAAGCAAAGAAGGAGTCGGGATGTGGATAGCCCTGTGCAGGGTTCCCACCTTCTTCTGACTTCAGCCCAGCTTCTGTGTCTTACCTCCATCAGCTCTCAGTGCCCTCGTTCTGAAGTTCTGTTATAAATGCACCAGTCATCTTGATCTGTTATCGGCAGCTATTCCACCTAATATGTTGTATTTTTAATTGAGCCTCCAAGAGGGTGCAAAACCAGATATAGGAGACCCTGATTCAGTCCACTGTATAGATGAGGAATATGAGGTTGTGTGTCCATTTATATATAGATTTTTTTCTGCCTCTGCCGCCACTGAGAAAGCAAGACAAACTCTCCTTTTCTTCTGCCTTCTCAGCCTACTCAATGTGAAGATGATGAGGGTGAAGACCTTGATAATGGATCACTTCCACTTGGTGAATAGTAAATATATTTTCTCTTTTGATTTTCTTAATATTTGAAAAATCTAGCATACTGTGTTATGGGAATACAATATATAATACAGATAACATACAAAATATGTGTTAATCAATTTTATCAGTAAAGCTTTCGGTCAACGGTAAGCTATTAGTAGTTATGTTTTTGGCGGCTCAAAATTTATCTGCAAATTTTCAACTGCATGGCTGGAGGGGGTGGTCAATGCCTCTAACCTCTGCATCTTTCTGTAATAAAGAATACAAAATGTCAAATATTGGTCTGATTTTCTTTCATGGATCATGAGTATTATAAGACTCTTTCATAAGAAGGTCATGATAGGTCATGAGCATTATAAACTTATTTTGGTGTAGCATACAAATTGCTTAGAAAACTGAGCCCTTTTTAGGAAACTTTTGTTACTTTACAGACATTAATAGTACTGAGAATACTGGGGCCCTAATGTCTGTATCCCCAGTTTGAAGCAGTGGCTCCATACAGGGAGAGATAAGACAAGAAGACCTCAGGCTCTTGCCCACCTTTCACTAAAACAAGAATAACCCTCAGAGCGCAACTTGCCATTGTCTGTTATCTAGAGATTTTGCCTGAGGGGAGAAGTGAACCATAAAACAGATAGTTCTTAATCTTTTCCCCAAAGAACTGATTTTATTTCCAACAAATCTTGGGGAAGTTCAACCTTAATGTACTCTCAAAAGTAGTGATATTTGTGGGATAAGATAAATAGGAAGAGATTCCAGATAGAGGCTAAACTGTAGGCTGGTTAGATTACACAAGAGAAATAAGACACCATGGAGGAGCCCTCCTGATGTCAGAAAAAAGTGTCAAACACTGACCTCAGAATGTTTTTTTCCAAAGGAGTCAGACTTTGAGTGGATCACTTTGTAGAGCAATTTGTGCCCCAGGACATTTTCGAAAACAATGGAGCAATCAGCTGGCAATTACTAAAGTTTAATAGTTGGATGTGTCAGAGAAAGAGGAAGAAAGTCTTACAAAAGCCACTGTCATGCAAGGTGACTGCAAGTGTTCCCAAAGCTGAGTTTCCCTGAGGAGTAACATTAAAAGCTTAACAATTTGAGGGAAAAATAGACATCACCAAAATAATTAGGACAGTCACTAAACACATAAACAAGCCAATAATGATAACATACATTGAGTGAAAGCAGAAGTAACCAGAGTTGCTATATTATCAAAGATAGCCAGTTTCCAACTGAAATTTTGAGGCATGCAAAAACACTGGAAAGCATGACTTATTCACTAGAAAAAATCAAACAACAGAGACAGCCTATGAAGGTGAACAGAGGTCATATTTATCAGAAAAAGACTTTAAAGTGGCTATTATAATCATGTTCACAAAATTGAAAAAGAAAACTATGATTAAAGAAAGTTCTGATTACAATGATTCATCAAATTGATAATATTAATAAAGAGATAAATGTTATAAAACAGAACTAAAAATAAATTTTACAGTTAAAAAGTACAATGACTGAAATGAATAATTTTCCAAAACAATTCAAAAAGATATTTCAACTTGTAAAGAATGAATAAAAACTCAAAGGCATTGCAATGGCGATTACGCTAAGTGAAGAATAAAGAGAAAAATGAATCAAGAAAATAAAAGAAACTGAGATAAATATGGACATGGTTGAGCGCACCATCAGAAGTGTAATGGGACTTCCAGAGAAAGAAAGGAGAATGAAAAAAACAGAAAAACATTCAAAGAAGTAATATCTGAAAATATTCCAAGTTTATTGGATAACAGTAAGTTATACATCTAGACACTCAACAAACTCCTAGTAGGATCTATGTAAAGACAATCACAAGCAGATTGTCTTGTACGTTGTCTTGTACAATCTTGCAGATTGTACAGTAAAAATGTTGAAAGTCAACTACAAGGAGAAAATATTAAAAGCAGGAAGAGTGACACATTACTTACAAAGGAGCTTGCAATATACTGAATGCTTATGATTCTCAAAAGTTTGTATGTTGAAATCCTAACCCTGAGGTATTGAGTGATGGGGCCTTTGGAAGGTTGGACGTTTGGCACTGAATCTGCCAGTACCTCAATCTTAGACAATTTTTTACAATTCTTACAACCATAAGGGTATATACCCCAGACAACAAAGCTGATTCAATATCTCATTATTGTAAGTATAATTGAGAGTATAATTCTTACAGTTGTAATAAGATAGAGCTCAAATAATTTTTATAGATGACATTAATACAGGAGTTATTATGAAATCATTTTTAGGCAGCTAGAAAGGGGAAAGTTCTCAGTGGAATTTTCCTTTAATAAAAAGCAGCCTCCAAACTATTTATTCTCTAACAGAAAGCAGCCTGAGAAGTCAGGCATAGATATGCAAACTAGGAGCTTTTATATGTAAATGACAGCAGCTGTACCTGGAAGCCATGTACATTCAGTATGGCCTCTCCTCCCTCTTTCCCTTATTGCCCCCCCCCATATGGGCGTCATGGCAGCCTCCAGGTAAAACCACGTGTACAAGTATCAAGGTCACGGCCAGGTGGAAGCCACGTTTGCATAATAAAAGATTAGGATGGGAGGGCCAGTCTTTTCCTGGGCTATGTGAATGGCACACCTGGTCAAACCCATCCCCTGAGCCCTAGATAAATCAATCACTCAAGCTTCCCTACAAAATGATTGCATTCACTGCAAACAGGACACCCTCTTCTGGGCAACCCGGTTTCTCAGCATGAAGAAGCTTTTTATCTCCCTTTTTCTTCTTTTTCTATTAAACTTTCCACTCCTAAACCCACTCCTCATGTGTGTCTATCTTCTGAATTTTTCTCGAACAAGACCAAGAGCCAGGGTGTATACCCCAGACAACAGAGTCATTCCAACATCTCAGTATAAACAATTCAGTTCAGAATCATATTTTCAAAGTGTTCAAAAATCAAAAACAAAAACAAAGTAAAACAACTTTTAACCAAGGATCATACATCCATCAAAGTTCACTTTTCAAAAAGAAAGGTAAAATAAAAACTTTTCAGGGTAAACATCATCTAAGAGACTTTTTTTGCTAGAAGACCCACCTTAAAAGAACTGCTAAAAAAGTTCATCAGCCTAAGAGCAGTTAACTTCAGTTATTTATTTGAATCTACATCAATAAGAGTAATTACATGATTATACATCAGTATGAATACATATTTTTCCCCTTGTTTCTCATAATCGATTTAAAAAACAATTGTGTATGTAATTTAAAAATTTTTTAAGCATATGCAACTGCCCTTTAAATTAGTTAAGAGAAGCAAGGAGAAAATATTATATATAAAATGTATAGTTGTGACGACAAATAGAGAAATGTTGAAGCCAGACATAGAAGGAAAAACTTCACATATTCACAGTTATTTGTAGGGGCTAAAGATAACAACAATTGAACTCATGGATATAGACAGTAGAAGGATGGTTACTAGAGGCTGAGAAAGTACTGGGGAACAGTGGGGAAGGAGTTGGGAATGATTAATGAGTACAAAAAAGTAGTTAGAAAAAATAAATTAGACCTAGTATTTGCTAGCACAACAGGGAGACTATAGTTGAAAATTAATTGTACATTTAAAAATAACTACAAGGATATAATTGGATTATCGTAATACAAAGGACAAATGCTTCAGGTGATATATACCTCATTTACCCTGATGTGATTATTATGCATTGTATGCCTGTATCAAAATATCTCATGCAACCCAAAATATATACACCTATTATGGACCCCCAAAAATAAAAAAATAAAAACTTAAAAACATTGAAGTGTAATATATATACTAATAACATCACAGAGGAAGTAGAACAAAGCTATATCATTACAGGTAGTTAAGTAATAATTTAATGTTGATTCTGATAAATTAGGTTAAAAAATGTAAACTATAGAGTAACTTCAAACTTTTAACTCAAAAATATAGTGAAAATATAAATAAATTAAAATGCTTAGATATCCATTTAATGAAAGATGAGTCAGGGAAAGAAGGATAGAGGAACAAAAAATGCATGAGATATATAGGTAAACAAAAAGCAAAATGACAGACAAATCCAGGTATGTCAATAATAATAACAACAAATGTGAATGGATGATACAACCTAATCAAAAGGTAGAGATTATAAGATTGCATTAAAATATCCAAGAGATGTAAAATATCCAAGAGACACAGATGCAGATATTAATAAAATAGAAAATAAAAATTGAAATAATCAATAAAGCTAAAATTTTCTCTGAAGGGAACAACAAAATCATCAAATCAGCCAGATTAGTCAAGAAAAAGAAAAAGACTTAATTTGATAGAATCAAATTCAAAGATACAACTAGGATAAAAGTATAGAAAATAAGATATCATGAAACTAGGAATCAAAATAAGCTAGATACTGATATTGGAGAAAATAGACTTTAGAACAACAAAAATGTTACTAACTACAAGAAGGTACATTTCAGAATAATAAAATTGTCAATCTACCAGGATTATAAACATAAATTTACCTAATAAAATAAAATGAAAATAAAAGACAATAAAAAATAGAGCATAAATTAATAAAATAGAGAATAAAGAACAACAGAAAATCAACAGAGCCAAAAATGTTTCTCTAAACAACAAAACTGTCAAATTGTTAGCTAGATTAATACAATTAAAGAAAAGAGAGAGAATACTTATTTACTAGAATCAAAAATGAGAGCAGGCACATTACTACCAACTTTACAGAAAGAAAAAAGATTATAAAAATGTGACTATGAACAACCATATAGTCACAAATTAGATAACTTAAATGAAATGGGCAGACTCCTAAAAGGGTACAAACGACTAAAACTTACTCAAAAGGAAACACAGGATGAACAGAACTATAACATGAAAAGAGTTTGAAGAATTAATTATCAAAATACCACAAATGACAGGTCAGTCCCAGAAGTTCACTACTGGATCCCACCAAACATTAAAAAAATAAATAAATACAAATTCTCCACAAACTCTTTCAAAAGATAAAGGAGGATGAACCTTTTCCAATTATTTTTATAAGGTCAGTTTATCCTGATACCAAAATCAAACAAAGATATCACAAGAAACATACAGACCAATATCTCTGATGAATATGTTTTCTAAAATCCTCAATGAAATAAAACTAAATCAAATACAGCAGCATATAAAAATAATTAGGTACCATGACCAAATGGGATGTTTCCAGAGATGTAAGGTTAATTCAACATGTGAAATTCAACTAATGTAAAACATGATTTGTTAGAGTAGGTAGACAGCTAGATATGAACATGGGGGAAGCTCCTGAGAAAGGAAAAGCCTGGGAAGGTTCACTCCCCACTCCCTGGAGGGGCCAGTCAAAATTTACATGTTAATAGCATCTCTAATGCTAGAGTGGGTGGATCTAAGTCAAATGTGGTTAGGAAGAAAAGGAAGTACTTAGGCAGAAAGAAACGTCACAGAACACCTCTTAAGTTGCCACAATTATCATTCACTCTGCCATTAAAATGTCAGAATATCACTAGCTACATGTACAATCCTAAGAGCAACCTGGCTCCATAAGTACAGATTAGGGCAAATGAGAAAATTCCAAAGAGATATGCAGGCACAACAGGTAAAGATTTGACCACTATACAACCTTCCTGGGGTGGTGGTAATTATCAGGGCTGCTGTCAGACAGGATTTGTATTGAATCACCAGCTGTATTAGTCTGTTCTCACACTGCTGTAAAGATACACCCGAGACTGGGCAACTTATAAAGAAATGAGGTTTAATTGACTGACAGTTCTGCATGGCTGGGCAGGCATCAGGAATCTTACAATCATGGCAGAAAGGGAAGCAGGCACATCTTACATGGTGGCAGGTGAGAAAGAGCAAGCAAGAACAGGGAAAGTTGCCTTATAAAACTATTAGATCTTACAAGATCTCATTCATTATCATGAGAACAGCATGTAAAACCACTCCCATGATCCAGTCACCTTTCACCTGGTCCCTCCCTTGACACATGGGAATTATAGAGATTACAATTTGAGATGAGATTTGGGTGGGGACACAGAATCAAGCCATATCACCAGCCCAAGTATGCACATTAACCAACAGTAAGGGAGGATCCTACAAGCCTGTGGGTGGGGAGTAAGGTGGGACTTAAGGCAGGAGTGGGAACACCAGACAAAGAAAAAAGGCAGAGACTTGAGGCAGAGGTGGAGATTGCACAGAATCTTCAGAGCTCTTTTCCCTGCATGATCAACCCACTGCTCTACTGGGGCATCCTTCTTTATTAAATTTTTCTTTCCTGCAATAAGCTCTTTATACTGTATTTCATTTCAATAAAGTTCTCTGCTATGTTTGTACTGACTCTTGGTCAAAATTGTTCTTCCAAGTTAGACAAGAACTCGGACATCTGCTCTTTCTGGTAACAATATCAATAGTGTAAAAATAAATCATATGATCATTTAATTAGATGCAGAAAAAGAATTTAATGAAACACAACATCCTCTCATGATATAAACAATTAGGAAAATTGAAATAGAACTTTTTCAACCTGATAAAGGATGATATGATTTGGCTGTGTCCTCACTCAAATCTCATCTTAAATTCCCACCTGTTGTGGGAGGGACCCATTTGGAGGTAATTGAATTATGGAAGTAGGTGCTTCCTGTGCTGTTCTTATGACAGTGAGTAAGTCTCACAAGATCTGATGGTTTTATAAGGGGGAGTTTCCCTGTACAAGCTCTCTCTTTGCCTGCTGCCATCCATGTAAGACATTCTCTTCCTTGCCTTCAGCCATGATTGTGAGGACTCTCCATCCACGTGGAACTTAAGTCTATCAACTTTCTTTCTTTTGTAAATTGCCCAGTCTCGGGTATGTCTTTACCAGCAACGTAAAAACGGACTAATACAAAGGACATCTATAAAAAGCCCATAGCTAATAATATCAGACTTAATGGTAAAAAACTTAATGATTTTTACCCTGGTGTTCCTCCACTCATCAGAGCCATATTAGAACAACCCAAAGAAAAAATTCACAAAATATCTGAACTGACATTCCCCCAAATAAGATATCTGAATGAGCAATAAAGCTATGTAAAGATGTCCATCATCGTTGATCAGGGAAATAAAAATTAAAACCACTATGAGATAACACTTCACACCCGCTTGGATGACTAAAATTTAAAAAGCTGGACAATAAGTATTGGTAAGGAAATGCAGCAATTGAAATCCTTAGTCAATTATGGATTGCAGCCATTTTGTAACACAGTCTGCCAGTCTCAAACAATTAAACATAGAGTTGCTACATAAGACAGCAAGTACGCTTCAAGGTAAATACCCCAAATAATTGAAAACATATGTCCTTGCAACAACTTATACATGAATGTTTTTAACAGCATTTTTCATAAAAGCTAAGTGGGGAAATAACCCGTGTCCATCAAGTGATGAATGGATAAGCAAAATATGAATATACCTGTGAGAAATACAAATTAAGTTCTAAGCCTACAACTGACTGAATGGACTCTGTTTTGACCAACGGGACCCCAAGAAAAATTGGACGCTGAGTTCACTACTATAATGAGATGGAAAGTTCACCTTATTATACCTCCTCCCGTACTAACCATCATTAGACTTTCATCCCTAAGTGCTAAATAAAAACCAGCCCTTTCAGAAGACTCCACACTGATAATGTTTATGTCAATGAAAAGAGTCAAACTCGAAAATATTTGAAGATATTTATTCTGAGCCAAATATGAATGACCGTGGCCCATGACACAGCCCTCAGGTGGTCCTGAGAGCACGTGCCCAAAGTGATTGGGGTGCAGCTTGGTTTTATACATTTTAGGGAGGCATATGACATCAATCAAATACATTTGAGAAGTACATTGGTTTGGTCCAGGGGCTTCCAGGTTATAGGTAAATTTAAACATTTTCTGGTGGGCAATTAGTTTGTCTAAAGACCTGGGATCAATAGAAAGGAAATGTTGAGGGTAAGAAAAAGATTGTGGAGACCAAGGTTCTTTTGAAGTCTCATAGTGGCTGCCCTTAGAGACAATAGATGACAAATATTTCCTGTTGAGACTTTGAAAAGGTGCTAGGCTCTCAGTTAATCTCTTCAGGATTGGGAGGGCTAGTAAGAAATACATCTAGTTATGTTAATAGAGATTCTTTACAGATGCAAATTGACCCCCCCAAAAAGATGGCTTTGCAGGACCATTTCAAAATATGGCAAAGAAACATGTTTTGGGATAAAATAGCTTGATTTTCTTTTTTTTTTTCTTTTTTTTTTTTTTTTTTGAGACGGAGTTTCACTCTGTCGCCCAGGCTGGAGTGCAGTGGCCGGATCTCAGCTCACTGCAAGCTCCGCCTCTCGGGTTCACGCCATTCTCCTGCCTCAGCCTCCCGAGTAGCTGGGACTACAGGCGCCCGCCACCTCGCCCGGCTAGTTTTTTGTATTTTTTTAGTAGATACGGGGTTTCACTGTGTTAGCCAGGATGGTCTCGATCTCCCGACCTCGTGATCCGCCCGTCTCGGCCTCCCAAAGTGCTGGGATTACAGGCTTGAGCCACCGCGCCCGGCCGCTTGATTTTCTTCTTTGTCATGTAATGTTATGCTAGAGTCAGATTGGAAAGTAAGTCACAATATATAGGGTTAAATAAAACCAATGTGATGAGAAGTTACGGTTTGTAGGGCATGACTTCCCAGGCCTCTTAGAAAGGAATTTGGGCAAGATAAGATAAAATCATATCTTAGGCCTCAATTACTAGCTTATCTTCCCAGGAAGAAACAAAGATAAAATGAAATTGATCATTTCTTCACTCTCCCAGAGGCCTCTGGTTTTTCTAGTCTCTTTTTCTTCAAATGTTCTCCATCTCTTATGTAAAATGTAGATTTACTGGGCATTACCTAAAGTCTCAGAAGTGTGTAATCACTCATCTCACTGTTGCTCTATCCTTTTTTAAAATTTTATTTATTTTTTATTTTTATCTCAATAGATTTTTGGGAAGCAGGTTGTGTTTGCTTACATGGGTAAGTACTTTAGTGGTGATTTCTGGGATTTTGGTGCACCTGTTACTGAACCCAATGTGTACTATTTTATCCCTCACCCCCATCCCAACCTTTCTCCCAAGCCCAGAACGTTCTTCGTATCCTTCTTTTGCCTTTGCATCATCATAGCTTAGCTCCCACTTATAAGTGAGAATATACTATGTTTGGTTTTCCATTCCTGAGTTACTTCACCTAGAATAATGCTCTCCAACTCCATCCAGGTCACTAAGAATGCCATTATTTCATTCCTTTTTATGGCTGAGTATTATTCCATGGTGTGTGTGTGTGTGTATCTCTCTCTATATATATATAAACAGAGAGAGAGAGAGAGAGAGAGAGCACATTTTCTTTATCCGTTCATTGATTGATGGGCATTTGGGCTGGTTCCATATTTTTGCAATTGCAAATTGTGCTGCTATAAACATACATGTGCAAGTGTCTTTTTTCATATAATGACTTCTTGTCCTCTGGGTAGATACCCACTAGTGGGATTGCTGGATCAAATGTTAGATCTACTTGTAGCTCTTTAAGGAATCTCCACGCTGTTTTCCATAGTGGCTATACTAGTTTACATTCCTACCAGCAGTGTAGAAGTGTTCCCTTTTCAACCATATCCACACCAACATCTATTATTTTTGTATTTTTAAATTATGGCCATTCTTGAAGGTGTAAGGTGGTATTGCATTGTGGTTTTGATTTGCATTTTCTTGATAATTAGTGACAATGGCATTTTTTTTTTTTCATTTTTTTTGGCCATTTCTGTATCTTCTCTTGAGAATTGTCTATTCATGCTCTTAGCTGACTTTCTGATGGGATTATTTATTTTCTCCTTGCTGATTTGTTTGAGTTCCTTGTAGATTCTGGGTATCAGTCCTTTGTCTGATGTATAGTTAATGAAGATTTTCTCTCGTTCTGTGGGTTGTCTTTTTACATTGCTGACTATTTATTTTGCTGTGCAGCAGTTTCTTAGTTTAATTAAGTCCTATCTATATATCTTTGCTTTTGTTGCATTTGATTTTAGGTTCTTGGTCATGTAGCCTTTTCCTAAGCCAGTGTTTAGAAGGGTTTTTTCGATGCTGTCTTCTATAATTTTTATGGTTTCAGATCTTAGATTTAAGTCTTTGATCCATCTTGAGTTGATTTTTGTATAAGGTGAGAGATGAAGATCCAGTTTATTTTTTTTATATGTGGCTTACCAATTATCCCAGCACCATTTGTTGAATAATGTCCTTTCCCCACTTGATGTTTTTGTTTGCTTTGTCAAAGACCAGTTTGCTGTTAAGTATTCGGCTTAATTTCCGGGTTCTCTATTCATTTCCATTGGCCTATGTGCCTTTTTTTTTTTTTTTTTTTTTTGAGACGGAGTCTTGCTCTGTTGCCCAGGCTCAAGTGCAGTGGCATGATCATGGCTCACTGCAACCTCTGTCTCCCAGGTTCAAGCAATTCTCCCACTTCAGCCTCCTGAGTAGCTGGGATTATAGACGGCCACCACCATGCTGGGCTAATTTTTGTATTTTTAGTAGAGACAGGGTTTCACTATGTTGATCAGGTTGGTCTCGAACTCCTAACATCGTGATCCCCCCACCTCGGCCTCCCAAAGTGCTGGGATTACAGGACTGAGCCACCGCACCCGGCCTACGTGCCTATTTTTTATACCAGTACCATCCTGTTTTGGAGACTACAGCCATATAATATAGTTTGAAGTCAGGTACTGTGATGCCTCCTGATGTGTTCTTTTTGCTTTTTTAAGGAAAATGTGTAAATATATTACTAAACCTCCTGAGAGTCTCTTTGGAAAAAAACAGCCATAGATGTGTCTGTAACTTACGTTTTTCCTGCGTATGTCCTCAGGCTGGCTCAAGAAAACTCAATGAGTTGGGAATGATGCCTGAGTCTCTCATTCTGATTGCCACATGCAATGCGATATTATTTGGTCGTGCAAAGGAATGAAGTATTAATATCTACAATAACATAGATAAACCTTGAAAATGCTATGCTAACATAAGCTAGTCAAAAAAGACCACATATTTCATTCCAGTGCAATGCTTAGAACAGGAAACTATATAGAGACAGAAAGTAGATTAGTAATTGCTAGGGAGTGGGGCGTATATGTGGGGATAGGGGATAGTAGCTGAAATTCACAAGGTTTCTTTTTGCAATGAGGAAAATATTCTAACATTAACTGTGGCAGTATTTTTCCGTATCTGTGAATATACTAAAAAGATCCTTAACATTTAAATGTACATTTTATATGGATGAAAAGTATCTCAATAATGCTATTTAAAAATAAGAAGTTACCCCTAAAATGAATTTAAATACTGATATATATGATCAGATCAAGTGAATCATATTTTGCAATCCGATAGAGAAACATGGCTGTTAAGTTACAGAAAGGACTGAAGAAACTGATGTGAAGTAAGCAAAAAAGAAAATACTTAGAAAACAAGGGTTTTTAAATATGTGTTCATAATTCAGGAAAGTGATTAATGTAATGTTCCTCAATAGTAGTGACACATTTTTATTATAGAAAGCAGGAGATAGTAAAAGGGAATATGGCATGGTGGATTCTCTGAATCCCTAACCACCAGGCAGGGGATGGCTGGAAGTCTGTTTATGCGTAGGCCTTCCACAGCCTGGGGTTCAAGAAAGAAATTTTATCTTCAGGCAGAAAAAGAAGAAAAGACAAAGTCGGGGAATTTTTTTTTCTTTTTTTTCAGGGAATACTTAGTGTTGCAGTGTATTAAAATGAGAAATGAAAAGTCAGTCCTCAGGCTAAAATTGAGTTATGCTAATCAAGGGTTTTGTCAGGTGAGAAAAAACCTTAACATTTACTGAGTGCTCACTTTGCTTCCTATTGTGCTTACAGAAGAGAAAGGTCAGGCACAGCGATACCAGGTTCCAGAAACTTGGCCATCACAATTTGGTAATGACAGAGGAAAGATAAACAATGTGAGATCTTCTCATTATAATTAGACATAAACTAATGAAGATTTATTAGAGGCTAGGGGAAGACTATTAGGGAGAGAAAGGGCTTGGTCAAAGTCGCTTGTGTATAAAACCAGTTAAAATATTAGGAACGTATATTTTTTTTAAGAAATCACTTTTAAGTCATTTATTTCTGGTTATTATCTCACTATTAAAGTGGTGTTTCTTAATCACTTAATTATAGCTATGTAATTTTTGAATATATTAGTACTTAAGAACCCTATTGACAAGTGAATTGGCCTCAATATTATACAAATGTTTAAATAATTCTGAAATTAAATTTTTGAATCACATTGTTGTTGGGAGGAATATATTCATATGATTGATGTGTTATCTGGTGGAAAATAGAATTATTAGTTAGAGAATAAGATTTAGTACAGAATTAAAAGTTGTTTCTATTATTTTAATGCAAATAAAATAGTGCTCTAGCCCTTGAAAATAATGGTAACTAATGAGGTTTTTTCATTTACAGGTATTTAACATAATATTTTCCACAAAGATTGAGTCAACTAAATGGATGCAGAAGAATCAAATATTACCGCTTTCATAATTCTTTAGCAGTGCAGGTTAGGTTCTACAAAGATCACTTTATATTCAAATAAAACCATGACCTGACCTTCCTGATTGTTAGTGTGATTTATTTTTTCTCACTTAATTAAAGCAAGATAATTCCTCTTGAAAACAGTCAAGTAATAATTTTGTGTTAAAATTCTCACCTAATTTAGGTATTCAGAATTTTGCGAAGATGGTTAGAAAAATGAAAAGTAAAGTTTGCTTCATTTTCAATTGCTTTAATGTCCTAAAGTATCATCTATAAAACACAGATGATTATTTTCTGTGTGTTGTATAAGATAATGATACTTGTGGTCTAATGCTGTAACTTTTTTTAGATGCTTTACCTTTCAGTATGTGAATGATCTTAACTGTTTCTCTGGCTGGGTGACAATAAGACAATTTGATCTTAATTAGGGGTGAGAGCTTTCTTCTTATTCATGTCAGTTGTAAACATTACAATTTTAAAATTGGTGTAGTGGAGAAGGAAAAATAAAAACTCATTAGTATGATTTAAGGAAAGTAATTTATTCTGGGTTGCTTAAGGTTAGTGTAAAAAAAGACAGAGACATAGGATACATAGTGATGTAGATACATGAATATGCGGGGCTAAAAATATTGCTTTGGTATAATTTAAAACAGTGTATTTGAAACATATTTTCTGTTAACAAGAACAAAAAGGAAGATTAAAATATATCCCATAGGATATATGATGTAGGCTATTTTAATAAAAATATCATATCTGAAGGCAGTTATATCTCTGTCCTGTAAAATTGACATTCCATGTTTTTACATATTTACATGGATAAGTTTAAAAATAACATAAGACTTCATTGGCGTTTGCATCCTTTTTTTTGTACTGTCTAATATATCCACGCTAATTCTGGTTGGGGTACTGGCAATATAGTATTTTTTTCATTCTTTGTATTTTTTAGATTCTTTAAAAACTAATCACATATAAAATATTATATTTTATTAAAATCTGTTGGGTACAAACCGTGCAAAGTTTTGTATTTGTTCACTGCTATCTGCCCTATCTCCATTGACATGTGCTCCTTTACAAGTATTATATTGAGCAGCATTTTACTTAGTTCAAATGTACAAAAAAGCACAGAGTGAATCATCACTACATGAACACAACCACGTATCCTCCACTCAAGTTGCCTAAGGTTAGATTCCCCGGAAACAGAGATGGGCACAGCGATGTGAGTACCCAAGGTTATGGATGAAGTTCTCTTTGGGCAACTCTGTGAGCAAAAGGGTGAAGCGTGAGAGGGAGTTAAGTAAGGACATACTCTCAAGAAAAGTTTAGGCTGGCTGCGTCAACAGGAAAAGGCCCCTGGAACACCAACTGCAGCAGTGTTTTCCTCTTTGAAGCAGGGTAACTGGCCATGAATAATGTGAAAAGGCTTTTTGGTAGGATGGCTCCTTTCATTTAAAGGTAGGTTTCTGGAGAAGAGGTGAAGCTGGAAGCAATAGGAAGTCAATATTTCCAGCAACTGAGTAATGAGTGGGCCAGGGTCTGGGCAGGGCCCCACGATGTCCTCTCCAGAGGTAAATAAGTAGAATTATTTGAGGGAGCTGTCTTGGGCTTCCTTAGATTATGGTGATCTCAGGGTGTGGGAATTCCTATGTTGCAGTGGCCTCCTCTTAGGGGAGGTGGAAGCTTCACATTTCTTAAACACTTGGTCCTTTATTGGCACAATATCACTTTCAATACATTCTATTAATCAGAGAATGTCACAAGGCCTGCCTTAAATCAAGGCAGGAATTATTGCAACTATTTTAGATACTATCAGAATTATTAAGTATGGTGTTTATTGCAAATGTTTTGTAGATAACCTTGTATTTTAAGCAAGCACAGCAGTACACTGAATTGGGTCAAAGAGACCTAGCCAACCCAAGGTGATATTATTTTCCCTTCCTAATTGTGAATCTTAGCCAACCCCCATGGACTGAATCAAAGGCCTCCCTCCTTCTTAGGGCTAGGTAGGATAGTGACTTAACCACCTGTATTGAATGTAGGGATAGAAATTCGATTCTCATTCCTTGCCAAGATTCACCAGCACACTCATACAGACGCATGTGACGCTTAGTCCCTTCTCTCTTTAAGCAAGCTCATGTTAGGGCAGGGAAGGGTAGAGGGATCAGGAGATATAAAAGTAAGTGAACTCTTTCAGATTTGCATGTCATGGAGGCTGCATGTATCTTGAACAAATGAAATTCATTCATCCCACTAGAAACTCTGTATCAGGTAGAAAGATCATCATTACTGAACTCATCTATTTCTGCTTTGTGGACCCCTTTATCCAATAGTAACATCTACTTTGTTCTCTGGTTGGCCCCTGTATATCCTTTAGGTAACTCAGGCTTAACTCATACAGATGGAGACTTTTTTTTAATGACTCCAATTAAAGTGTATTTCTTTTGGCTGCCCATTTTTCATGACATCTCTTATCTTTTTCCCAGTTTTATTATGAGGGTGAGAGGAGTTTTCCAAAGCAGTAAAGACGACTACAAGTATTTATACAGATATCTTGACTCAATTTCTCCTTCTCCAGTAGGTAACCTCATCAATATTGTAATTCTAATCTAGGTCAGTAAGAGCCAGCTATTAGTGTCTCATCTTCCCATGGGAGTTTGTCTGTCTCATGGAAATCTCCCTAAGAAGGTCAATGTTCCTTCACATCTCAGTGCTTTTTTTTTCTTTGAGACGGAGTCAGAGTCTCCCTCTGTTGTCCAAGCTGGAGTGCAGTGGCATGACATCGGCTCATTGCAACCTCCACCTCCCAGTTTCAAGTGATTCTCCTGCCTCAGCCTCCCAAGTAGCTGGGATTACAGGCATACACCACCACACCTGGCTAATTTTTGTATTTTTAGTAGAGATGGGGTTTCTCCATATTGGCCAGGCTGGTCTTGAACTCCTGACCTCAGGTGATCCACCTTCCTCAGCCTCCCAAAGTGCTGGGATTACAGGCGTGTGCCACCTTGCCTGGCCATATCTCAGGTCTTTAATGAGATAAAAGTGTTTTTCTTGTTCTTAAAACCATCCACTATGAAACATGTTGGATAGGTGATATCTTTCAAACATTGATTTAGAAATGGGGTCTCTTCTGTCTTAATTCCTGTGGCTTAAACAACTGTAAATATCATTTCTACCAAGGTAACCGCTACCAAAGTTTGTATATGTTTTCCTTCCAAAACTCATGTTGAAATGTAATTGCCATTGTAACAATATTAAGAGGCAGGACCTTTAAGAGGTGATTAAGGCATAAGAACTTCACTATTAAGGGTGGGATTGGTGCCACTATTAGAGTGAGTTCAGCCCTTCTTGCTCTCTCTTGTCCTTCTGTCTTCTCTCGTGGGATGATTCAGCAGAAAGACCCTCATCGGATGTTAGCTCCTTTATCTTGCACTTCTGAGGCTCTAGAACTGGGAGACAATACATTTCTGTTCATTATAAATTATCCAGTCTCAGGTAATCTGTGAGACCAGCAAAAACAAACTAAGACAGTAACCTTGGAAGTCATACCCATTTTAAGGATGATAAACACAGAGAATCACACATGGGAGATCGTGATGTGATAAGTCTGCAAGTAGCTGACGTAACTTTTACCTTTATTTATTGGTCTAGACTCAATCATTTTCCCAATCTATAACTTCAAAGGAGACTGGTAAACATAGTTTAGCTCTATGCACAGGAAGAATAAGCAGATTTGGTTGATCAGACATACATAGTCACAGTCTGGTAACAAATAGCATTTCACCTTTCTTCCCAATCCCAGTGACGGCACCTATTTCCTTTGTCCAATCAAAAGAATAGATTTTGAATGATGCAGGTTGTTTCTATTCTTTTCAGATACAGAGCTTCTCAGTCTGGTGACTTATATAACTGAAGAGTTAAATTATGTGCACTCCACCACATTTATTCATATCAACCCTATTAAATCAGGGACAGTGTATTTGGACTAAATTTCTTTTGTTCCATGACCTCTTGGTTTTTCTCTTAATTTAATGGCAGCTCCCTTGAGTCTATTAGAAATAACTGCATCAGGTGAGAAGAAAATATTCATGTCTGAGGGTGAATACTAATATCTTTATCACTTAAAGTGCCTTGTGTTTTATTTTACACCTCTGAACTATACAGGCAAACAGGTTTTCCAAGGTTTTAAATCCCTAATTATTATTTTTATTTACTTTAATTTCTTCATGTAAATAGGCTAATTCTTTCCTGAATTTGTCTTTTTTCATGATGAGAGGAAAAGCCAAAACATGTTATTACTCTGAATCATTTCAGGCTTTTCACTTAGATGTAGGCTCAGTGATCTGATTTCTGTAGGTACTCATTGTTTTCTGACATTACATAACATTGTTCCCTATCTTACCATCCGCTGACATCCAGATGTCACTTGGTAAAAAGGGGCCTCTTAAACAGAGATTAGATTTGATGGAAATTTCAGCATATCTTCAGTCTTGGAAATTTCTTTGTTAAAATATGTCTTGCCATCACCTTTTCAACATACCTGATTTATTATCATATCAATGACTACTGAAGGCATAGAGGAGGCCACAACTCAGTGAAAGACCTGCGTTCTAATCCTGCAAGTCCGATTATTGTTTATAGTCAGTTTCCCTCAGATAGCTGAGAGAGGAGTCAAAACCTCTCTGCTCGGAGTCCTGCAGCTCAGAATGTGTTGGAATACCTTTCTGTTACTGATATCCAGTCTACTGAAAAGACAGATTGGGCAGAAACTTTCCAGAGGTAAGCCATCACATGTATTAGTGTCATATTTTAATTATTTTTTATTATCCAGTTTGGTCACCATCATCAACAGAAGCAGTCCAGTAATCTGGACATTTTCCTTTGTCCTGGAGAAAACACTTTTCAACTTCTGGTGGTATTCCTCCACGACTGCACTCTTAAACATGGTACTTAAAAAATAAATACATATAATCTGTGTATGATAACAGTAATTAAAATTTGATCGATTATTTCACTTTCTGGTGTTGCCTAGTCCAGTCTTAACCCTCATGAAAAGTTAACCAGTGCAGGTTGATATGACTCCATGAAGGTGATTTCAGTTTTTCAGTTGGATTTAATATGGTGACCAACTTCCAGCCTGCTTATTTGAGTGCTTTCTCTTATTTCATGAAGTTAGTTATCAAGGCAGAGAAAACATCATTGAGTCCTGAATACAGTGCATTTATAGACCTTGCCAACTTGCTTGGCAACAGTCACCATGCCTGGAATAATTAGGACCATCAATTTCTGTACCATTGCCCATAAATCTCATCAACCTTTGCATAAATTCCACTTCAGTACCCTTCTCTGTCATAGTCATAAGAATGTAAGAATGACAATCACTTCACTTATTCATTTCTACATTATGCCTACATTCTAGCTTACTAGCCAAGACATATTCTTCTGGTTGAGCGAAAAATGGCCATCTACTATTTCACTAATGAAAAGCATTTATTTTTAGTCATTAAAATATTATAATAAATATAAATATATTAATGAATACAGATATTTTACAAGGCATATTCCAACCTGCAAAGATACAGCTAAAGGTGCAGCTATAAAAATACCTCAATACATTCTTACAATTTTATAAGATTAATATTTCTCCTGATAAGTCTTAACAATTAACATTATGTTGAAAGAAATGTAGTATAATAGTCCCACTGAAAACATTAAATGTTGTTCATGTGTAAATGTGTTTGATTTTACTCTTGAAAACCAATTACAAATACATAGACATACATATATAAAGAGCCAGAACTTACAATAACTTAATTCCATAATATATAAGAAAAATGAGATACAACTAATACTTTTGTTCATAAGTATTTCTCATATTTATGGCTGCCTTTTTTATTATATCAAAAGCAAACTAGCCTCCCCTGCATTATATCAAAAAATAAAACAACCTTGCAAAGAAAATAAAGCAAAAATTTCCCGTAATTGGAAACAATTATTCTTTAAATTCCTCTGTAGAAGTAAATAAATGTTACATACCTGCTAAACTGATATTTACAAATAACTTTGAATTGCAAACCTAAAAATATCATGACACAAACGTTTCTATGTATGTTACTTTTATTATTTGTTATTTAATGAATAGTAAAATTATTTTATTTATTTCATACATTCCTGATACAGCTATATAAACATACACATTATACTCATAACCAACAAACCTTAATAAAATAATGTATTTGTATTTATATTATAGTTTCCTGAATTTGAAAAAAAAGCAGGGGATTAATAAGCCACTTTCTTTCTTATTTCCCAAACATCCATTTTCCACAGATTGACTCAACAGGAGCACAATATAGCATATATTTTATTTTCTTCTGTCATTGGATAGGCAAGAAAATTACTGCGAAATGACTGTAGCTTTCCTGTCTTCTTCTCACATAGGCCAGAGCTCATCTGCAGTTCTCTGACCTCACTGGGAACTCCCGGTACAGAGCAGAGAGAAATGCCTCTGGCCCCGATAGAGAGTTTGACCCTGGCAAAATCCCTGCCTTAGCCAACTGAGCTTGCAGACCTGTGGGTCACTGGGCACAGATTGCCTGCCTTGAACTGCATTATCCCCTACACTCCTTCTGCTTCATGTCTCTGGAAGTCCTGACCGTTTGGGTCATGCCTGACATAAGACCTTAAATCCTGTAACTGAAATATGGAGTGAAATCTTTTGGGGATATATAGCTGAAAGCAAAATAAATAACATTTAAAATAACCAGAAAATAATATTGACATTCTTTTTTGATTGACACAAGATAAATGCCCAATTGTCGTGATGAGTAAAATATGTATTTAACTTCAGAAATAGTATATCTTTCTTATCTACATAGTTTGATAATTTTGATCATTAGGTATATCTCTGTTCCTTTCTATATAACACTCTAGAGTCATTTTTTTTCTTAATGTACAATCAAGAGGGAAAGTTTTACAATCCACGTAGCAATAGTAGGCATTGTCTTAACATCTTTAGTCATGTTTGGTCACATTTATTGTCCAAAAGAATAAAATGCAATGTGTAATTAGTGACAAAGAAATGTGGCAACTTTACATTATGTCCTTCTCAGAGGCATTTAATAGTTGTTAAAAGTCTTCAAAGCGATTGGTTTCCAATGTGATTAGTTCGTAAGTTTAAGGAAAAAACCTCATAATTTACCTCTCAAAGCTGTAATTTTGAATAAGAATGATGGTAACGAGTATGCATATAATTGGAATAAGTTTGATTTTGTAGTGAAGCATGTGGAAGGAAGAATCTGGACAATCACTGGAGGGAAAACAGCATTTCTGGAGAGAAATAGGTAGATAGCATTTGAAAAAGCACAAGTCTAAGCAACAGTGAATTGAAACCATGCTGTGTATTGTTATAATTTAGTTTTATATTGAGTATTAAAAGTAATATAGAAAGTTATTCTGACACATAATTTTATTGTTTCTTATGGAAGACAAGAATCTTGTTTATCACGGAATACCTCAAGTAAGACCAATCACTGTCCAAAATGAACTGCAAAATCACAATCTAAATTCAGGGATATGGACAAAATTCCCATTCTAATTCAAATAATGAGTTTTCTCTTGCAATGGCATGTTTGCAAAAGGACAAAAAAAGACACTGTTCTTGAAAACTAAACAGCATTGTGGGAAGTATACATGTTTAGCATTTCTTATAGTTATTGTCCAAAGGAATAGAACTCAATGTTTATTTATGGCATTTTTCACACAGGCATTTAGTAGCTGTTAAAAGTCTCCAATGCAATAGCTACTTATGTTACTAACACTGGTTATGCAGATCTTTTTGTTTTTTATTCATGGATGATGATATGGTTTGGCTCCAGGCCCATACCTAAATATCATCTCAAATTGTAATCCCCACATGTCCATGGAAAGGACCTGGTGGGTGGTGATTGGATCATGGGGGCAGTTTCCCCCACGCTGCCCTAATGATAGTGAGGGATTTCTCATGAAATTTGGTGGTTCAAAAGTGGCAGTTTCCTCGGCACTTTCTCTCTCCTTCCACCGTGTAAGAAGTGCGTTGCTCCCCCTTTGCCTTTCACCATGGATGTAAGACTCCTGAGGCCTCCCCAGCTATGGAGAACTGTGAGTCAATTAAACCTATTTTCTTTATAAGTACCTGGTCTCAAGTAGTTCTTTATATCAGTGTGAAAATAGACACGTACAGAGTATTGGTACCAGCAGAGTGGGGTACTGCTATAAAGATAATCTGAAAATGGAGAAGCAACTTTGGAATTGGGTCACAGAAAGAGGTTGCAACAGTGTGTAGGGCTCAGAATAAGACAGGAAGATGTGGGAATGTTTGAAATTTCCTAGAGACTTACTGAATGGTTTGACCAAAATGCTGATAGTGATATAGATAATGAAGTCCAGGCTGAGGTGGTCTCAGATGGAGATAAGGAACTTATTGGGAACTGAGTAAGGTCACTCATGCTATGTTTTAGCAAAGAGACTGGTGGCATTTTGCCCCTTCCCTAGAGATCTGTGGAAATTTGAACTTGAGAGACATGGCTTAGGGTATTTGACAGAAGAAATTTCTAAGCAGCAAAGCGTTCAAGATGTGAACTGGGTGATTCTGAAAATGTTCAGTCATACGCAATCACAAAGAGATTATCTGAAAATGGAACTTTTATTTAAAAGGGAAGCAGAGCATAAAAGTTTGGGAAATTTGCAGCCTGACCATGCAGTAGAAAAGAAACACCCATTTTCTGGGGGAAATTCAAGCCTGCTGCAGGAATTTGCATAAGCAACAAGGAGTCAAATGTTAATAGCCAAGACAATGAAGAAAATGTCTCCAGGGCATATCAGAGATCTTTTTGGCAGCCCCTTCCATCACAGGTCCAGAGGCCTAGGAGGGAAAAATGGTTTCGTAGGCTGGGACCATGGCCCTGCTTCTCTGTGCAGCCTCAGGACTTAGTGTCCTGTGTTCTAGCTGCTCCAGTTCCAGCCGTGGCTAAAAAGGGGCAAAGGTACAGCTCAGACCACTGCTTCAGGGGGTGCAAGCCCCATGCCTTGGCAGCTTCTAAGTGGTGTTGGGTCTGCAGGTGCACAGAAGACAAATGTTGAGTTTTGGGAGCCTCCACCTTGATTTCAGAGGATGTATGGAAATATCTGGATGTCCAGGCAGAAGTCTGCTGCAGTGGTGGACTTCTAGGGGAGAATCTGTACTAGGGCAATAAAGAGAGGAAACGTGGGTGTTGAAGCCACCACACAGGGTCCCCACTCGTGAGAAGAGGGCCACTGTCGTCCAGACTCCAGAATGGTGGATCCATTGACAGCTTGCACCATGTGCCTATAAAAGCCTCAGGCACTCAACACCAGCCCATGAAAACAGCCACAGTCTGTACCATGAAAAGTCATGGGGCTGAATAGCCCAAGGCTTTGGAAGCCCACTCCTCACATCAGCATGTCCTGGATGTGAGACATGGAGTCAAAGGAGATTATTTTGGAGCTTTAAAATTTAATGACCCCCTGTTGGCTTTTGTACTTGCATGGGGTCTGTAGCCCCTTTGTTTTGGCTGGTTTCTCACATTTGGAATGTCAGCATTTACCCAATGCCTGTACCCTTATTGTATCTTGGAAGTAACTAACTTGTTTTTGATTTTATAGGCTCATAGGAGAAGGGACTTGCCTTTTCTCAGGTGAAACTTTGGACTCAGAGTTTTGGGTGAATACTGTAATGAGCTAAGACTTTGGAGGTGTGTGGGGAAGTCATGATTGGTTTTGAAATGTGAAAGAGACTGCTGTTCTTAAAATCAAAGAAAAATGATGACATTTTGATACTTAAATTTTAATGAATTTACTAAAGAGTATCTTGATTCATTTTTTATACTCTCTGTGTTTAAAATAAAATACTTAGTTTATTAGAGAAACTCTACATTCTAGTAAAACGTATGGACAATATACCCATAGTGGCCAAAAACTCAGTGGTTGAAAAGTAACCTCAAATATATTTAAAAATGTGAAATAAAAGAGAATCCAAAGTATTCTATGGAAGTGCTTTTTTTTTTTTTTTTTTTTAGATGGAGTTTTGCTCTTGTTGTCCAGGCTACTAATTTTTTTTTTTTCTTTTTTGTTAGAGACAGGGTTTCTACATGTTGGCCAGGCTGGCCTCGAGCACCTGACCTCAGGTGATCCACCCGTGTCAGCCTCCCAAAGTGCTAGTATTATAGTTGGAAGTGCTTTAATGTTAACATTTGGCCAAACTATTTTAAAATTCTTCTTCCATACTTACAAGAATCGAAATGCTAATTATGAAATGAATACTATATAAAAGTAATTATGCTCAACATTATATTTTTTGTGGGATTTTTTTTTTTTCTTTTTTGAGACAGAGTCTTGCTCTGCTGCCTGGCTGGAGTACAGTGGTATGCTCTTGGCTCACTGCAAGCTCTGTCTCCCAGATTCACGCCATTCTCCTGCCTCAGCCTCCTGAGTAGCTGGGACTACAGGCGCCCGCCACCACGATTGGCTAATTTTTTGTATTTTTAGTAGAGACGGGTTTTCTTTTTTTTTTTTTTTTTTTTTTTTTTTTAAATTTATTTATTATTATTATACTGTAAGTTGTAGGGTACATGTGCATAACGTGCAGGTTTGTTACATATGTATACTTGTGCCTTGTTGGTGTGCTGCACCCATCAACTCGTCATTTACATCAGGTATAACTCCCAATGCACTCCCTCCCCCCTCCCCCCTCCCCATGATAGGCCCCGGTGTGTGATGTTCCCCTTCCCGAGTCCAAGTGATCTCATTGTTCAGTTCCCACCTATGAGTGAGAACATGCGGTGTTTGGTTTTCTGTTCTTGTGATAGTTTGCTAAGAATGATGGATTCCAGCTGCATCCATGTCCCTACAAAGGACACAAACTCATCCTTTTTTATGGCTGCATAGTATTCCATGGTGTATATGTGCCACATTTTCTTAATCCAATCTGTCACTGATGGACATTTGGGTTGATTCCAAGTCTTTGCTATTGTGAATAGTGCTGCAATAAACATACGTGTGCATGTGTCTTTATAGCAGCATAATTTATAATCCTTTGGGTATATACCCAGTAATGGGATGGCTGGGTCATATGGTACATCTAGTTCTAGATCCTTGAGGAATCGCCATACTGTTTTCCATAATGGTTGAACTAGTTTACAATCCCACCAACAGTGTAAAAGTGTTCCTATTTCTCCACATCCTCTCCAGCACCTGTTGTTTCCTGACTTTTTAATGATCGCCATTCTAACTGGTGTGAGATGGTATCTCATTGTGGTTTTGATTTGCATTTCTCTGATGGCCAGTGATGATGAGCATTTTTTCATGTGTTTGTTGGCTGTATGAATGTCTTCTTTTGAGAAATGTCTATTCATATCCTTTGCCCACTTTTTGATGGGGTTGTTTGTTTTTTTCTTGTAAATTTGTTTGAGTTCTTTGTAGGTTCTGGATATTAGCCCTTTGTCAGATGAGTAGATTGCAAAAATTTTCTCCCATTCTGTAGGTTGCCTGTTCACTCTGATGGTAGTTTCTTTTGCTGTGCAGAAGCTCTTTAGTTTAATTAGATCCCATTTGTCAATTTTAGCTTTTGCTGCCGTTGCTTTTGGTGTTTTAGACATGAAGTCTTTGCCCATGCCTATGTCCTGAATGGTACTACCTAGGTTTTCCTCTAGGATTTTTATGGTATTAGGTCTAACATTTAAGTCTCTAATCCATATTGAATTAATTTTCGTATAAGGAGTAAGGAAAGGATCCAGTTTCAGCTTTCTACTTATGGCTAGCCAATTTTCCCAGCACCATTTATTAAATAGGGAATCCTTTCCCCATTTCTTGTTTTTCTCAGGTTTGTCAAAGATCAGATGGCTGTAGATGTGTGGTATTATTTCTGAGGACTCTGTTCTGTTCCATTGGTCTATATCTCTGTTTTGGTACCAGTACCATGCTGTTTTGGTTACTGTAGCCTTGTAGTATAGTTTGAAGTCAGGTAGCGTGATGCCTCCAGCTTTGTTCTTTTGACTTAGGATTGTCTTGGAGATGCGGGCTCTTTTTTGGTTCCATATGAACTTTAAAGCAGTTTTTTCCAATTCTGTGAAGAAACTCATTGGTAGCTTGATGGGGATGGCATTGAATCTATAAATTACCTTGGGCAGTATGGCCATTTTCACAATATTGATTCTTCCTATCCATGAGCATGGTATGTTCTTCCATTTGTTTGTGTCCTCTTTTATTTCACTGAGCAGTGGTTTGTAGTTCTCCTTGAAGAGGTCCTTTACATCCCTTGTAAGTTGGATTCCTAGGTATTTTATTCTCTTTGAAGCAATTGTGAATGGAAGTTCATTCCTGATTTGGCTCTCTGTTTGTCTGTTACTGGTGTATAAGAATGCTTGTGATTTTTGCACATTAATTTTGTATCCTGAGACTTTGCTGAAGTTGCTTATCAGCTTAAGGAGATTTTGGGCTGAGACAATGGGGTTTTCTAAATATACAATCATGAGAGACGGGTTTTCATCGTGTTAGCCACGATGGTCTCAATCTCTTGACCTCGTGATCCACCCACCTCGGCCTCCCAAAGTGCTGGGATTACAGGCGTGAGCCACTGCGCCCGGCCTTTTTGTGTTATTTTATAAGGTTATGTAATAATTAGATACACAAAGAAAAACTGTTGATGTGAAATTGCATTTAGTTTGAATGCATATATCTATTTGTGGCTTTTTTGTATTTTTATAATGAATAGAGTCTCAGGTTTGCTGCAATTCTTCAAACAAATGTATCTTTTTTTCCTTTTTTTTTGAGATAGAGTCTCATTCTATACCTAGGCTGTAGTGCACTGGTATGATCACAGTTCACTGGAGGCTTCTCCTACTGGGCTCAGGTGATCCTCTCACCTCACCCTCCTGAGCAGCTGGGACTTACAGGTGTGTGGCACCACATCTAGGCAAATTTTGTATGTTTTGTGGTGGCGGGGTCTTGCCATGTTTCGCAGTCTGGTCTCAAGCTCCTGGACTCAAGTAATTCATCCGCCTTGGCCTTCCATAGTCTTGGCTTACTAATGTAATTTAAAAGACTTTACAAAATAGTGCAATGATTGAAATTGAATATTCTAAATTAGATTTATGCTGCTAACTTTTTTTTTATAATTTAGGACATTTATTCGTATTTTCTTCTCTAAATATGTTTCCTTATATTCTATATTTATATCAATATCTATATTTATATTAATATCTCTATATGTAGTTATCTATAAACCTATTGATTTAGTTTTCATGTATGTTGTGGACTTTCATATTAACTATGGTAACACCATATAATGTTAAATCAATACGCTCCTCTTTGAGGGACTATCATGTTATTCTCTCATATGCTCTACCTCCTTATCTTTTTAATTTTGATATTTGACTGTTATATTTTCTTACGATGGTTTAGCTATAAACATAAAAATACTATTTAAGTTAATAATAGTATACTCATTTATTGGAGGGCTGACACTTCAATGACATAATTTGAAGTATAGAGAACAGTATCTTATCATTTGATTTATTTTTTAAAGTGTTAAAATATTTTAGTTCTATTTAATTAGGTTGATATTTTTAATCCTGATGTTATATGCCGTGTAATGGAGTATCAAGTGACAAGTTGTTAAAATATTTTCCCCCAGGACTATAGTATGATCTCTCACTTTTTGAATGTATAAGCTTATGGAGACATACGTTACTTTATATTACTTCCCCCTGTGATTTGCATTTTCTAATGGCAGCAAGTTAATATGAGAAAGGCACTGAAGTCAAAAAACATAGCATTGAAATAAACCTGTGTTATTACTAACAGCTGGGTACTGAGATGATGCTCCCTGCCTTCTAATGCTGAACATTTCTCTTGATTATTAGTTTTCCTTTTTGCTTATTTGTTGTAACTTTTTCCTTACTGCTCACGTCAAAGTTTAGATATTAAGTTCATCATCTGAACTTTCGCTTGAAGGCAGTTAAACCTCCTGTGTAAAAGTGAGGTCTTAACTTCTATAAAGCACAATGTGTGATCCCATTTATTCATGCAGTTGGGGATCATCTAGCCCAGGCAGAACTGTGTCTTGTCTGTGCCTTGGCTTCAGATCACAGCCTCTCCTAGCAATCTAAAGGCGAGAAGAGGACATGCATTTACAAAGCAGTCTTTCAAAAAAATATTGGACTGTGGGGAGATTGATCCAATGTAGGCTTAGAACATCAGAATGTTCCTTTCCCTAATACTGTGACCAAATTACATTCTAAACCTTGGGAAAGACTAATCCTAGCTTTACCTTTTGAAGGTTGAATGGGCGTAGGGTAGCACTTTTTAGTTTCTAGAGATACCATCAAAACAGTGTCATATCAGAAATCAGCTGTGGCAGGCACGGTAACCTTTATTTAGTAATGAAAGGAGATAAGAGAGAAAGCATACAACCATGTCCTACTCCATTACATGATTAAATGTTTTGAGAGTGGATTCTTTTCTTCTGATCACTTATCTGAGCAAGAGTTGGCATTATCTTCTAGGTATATTCATTGGGAACTGAGATAAGTTTTAATTCTATCAGATTAATATGTGTGTGTGTGTGTATGTGGCAATTAAAACATCTATTCAAATGATGATTATAATTTTCCTCCAAAGGACTAATGAAGTGAAATATCAATTTTGAGGAGACTCATTAGGATAATAAAATACAGTGACATTCCAAAGACAAAGGCTATCGTTTCATTTTTTTCCTATTGTTTTACCATAAAAACAAGGGTGAGAAACCTACAAGGCATTAGGATGTTTGAATATGTTGGAATTGGATCTTTGTTTTGATTGACAGTAAACAACCAGACCCTTTCATTCAGTTGTGTATGTGTGTTGTATTTTTATGTAAACTCATCATTTTTACTCTTTAAGATATTGTAGAAAAGTTTTCCTCTTGAAACCTGTCTTCTGGTTTGCTAGTTCTGTTTAGTTTTTCTTCTCTACTTCTAAACTTATCTATTTCTTGAGTTCCTAATTTTTGTCATTAAAGCAATCATTCCCAGAATTTCCATTTTATTCCCTATGGCATCACATCTTCCATTTAAATTATTCTTGTCATTTCGTTTCTTGAAAGGGTTAATTGCTGCTACTTTAAAGTCCTTCAGTGTCTGGCCTGCCTGTTAGTCTGTTTTCAGTGTTTCTTCACCCGTCTCATTTCTCAGCCCATCTACTTTTTTTGATGCTTGATATTTTTTCCCCTGTGTTTTGGGCATTGTGATTTGATGCTCTGTATGTTGTTTCTATTTTTCAGAGATTATTTATTTTTGCATTGGGTTGGCTATTATGTAGTGACAGATTCCCCTGATCGAAGCAAAGATTGAGCAGATCTGTGGGGGCTAATTTATGTTTAGTTCCCCTTTACTTCTAGTATATATCCCTTATTATTCCTAAATAATACCCTGGAGTTTGTACGGGTCTTGAATTCTAAATTTGTCCCTTTATTCCTTGGAGCCAGCCAAAAGTCTCAGGTGAAAAATGACATTAAATACTGAGCTCGTCTCCCTGTATGCCTCTCATCTCTCAGCCTTCGACCTGTCAAAACTTTTGTGACTTGCAGTCCTACCAATACTTTTAAACGGGTGTGTGCGTGTTCACATGTGTGTTCACGTGTGTGTGTTCATGCATGTGTACATGGATATGTGTATGTTCTGTCCACCTTCTCTTCTTCTTCTCTTTGGGAAGTTTAGGCTGAAATTAAAATAGTCTGCGATTTTGAGAAGACATTCCTTGTTAGGAAGTAAGTTGTAGTATAGCAGTGTGCCTGGAATTGTGCATAAACCTAAGAGAACTGGCAGGCAATTAGTCACATAGCTATGACAAGTTCTATGCACATGCATAGAAATGCATCATTAGGCAATTTTGTCATGCGAACATTATAAAGTGTACTTACACAAACCTAAATCGTACAGCCTATTGCACACCTAAACTATATGTTGTAGCCTATTGCTCCTACGCCACAAACCGGTACAGCATGTAACTGTACTAAATACTGTAGGCAACTGTAACATAATGATAAATATTTGTATATTTAAACATATCTAAATGTAGTAAAGGTACAGTAAAATTACAGTATAAAAGATAAAGAATGGTATACCTGTATAAGACATTTACCAGGAATGGAGCTTGCACGGCTGGAGATTGCTATGGGTGAGTCAGAAGTGAGTGAATCAGAAAGCCAAGGATGTCACCACACCCTATTGTAGATTTTATAAACACTGAATATTCAGGCTACACTAAATTTATTAAAATTGTTTTCTTTCTTCAATAATATATTTACCTTAGCTTACTGTAACATCTTTATTCCATGAACTTTTAAATTTTTTAACTTTTGGGCTTTTTGTAAGAACATTTAGTTAAAACACATGCACACATTGTGCAGTTGTACAAGAATATTTATTTCTTTATATTCTGATTTTATAAGATTTTTTATGTTTAAAAATTTTTTAATTTTTATTTTTATAATTTTAAGCATTTTTTTTGTTTGTTAAAAACTAAGACACAAACAGATTTGCCTAGACCTACGCAAGGTCACAAGAATCTGTATCATTGTCTTACATTTGTACATCTTGTCCTGCTGGAAGTTCTTCCAGGTCAATAACATGCATGGAGCTGCCATCTGCTATGATAACAATGCTTTCCCCTGGAATACCTCCTGAAGGACCTGCCTGAGGTTGTTTTACAATTAACTTTTTTTTTTTTTTGGTAGTGACGGAGTCTTGTTCTGTCGCCCAGGCTGGAGTGCAGTGGCATGATCTTGGCTCACCACAACCTCCGCTTCCCAGGTTCAAGCAATTCTCCTGCCTCAGCCACCTGAGTAGCTAGGACTATAGGCTAACACCGCCATGCCTGGCTAATTTCTTTTGTATTTTAGCAGAGACGGAGTTTTACCGTGTTGCCTAGGCTGGTCTCGAACTCCTGAGCTCAGGCAATTTGCCCGCCTCCGCCTCCCAAAGTGCTAGGATTACAGGCATGAGCCACAGAGCCCTGCCTTTTTTTTTTTTTTTTTTGTAAGTGGAAGGAGCACACTTCAAAATGATGATAAAAAGTATAACGAAGTAAATACATAAACCAGCAACATTGTCATTTACTATCATTATCAAATATTATTTACTGTACATAACTGTATGTGCTACACTTTTATATGATGGGAAGTGCAGTAGGTTTGTTTACATCAGCATTACCACGAACCCATGAGTAATGAGTGCCACAACATTATGATGTCACTAGGTGATAGGAATTTTTCAGCTTCCTTAGAATATATGGGAGGACTCCCACTTTATATGCAGTCTGTTGCTGACTGAAGCATACCTATGCATCACATGGTTGTATGGTATTTTACCTGTGCTGTCATCTATATTGTTTGCTTACCCAAGCCACGCTATTTTTTCATTTCATTATAGATGTGAGCAGAAACCGTGTTCTCCTTGACATAGAGAATGGGGCATTTTATATATACATGTATTTCAGAGATAATGTATCTGAGAGAGAAAACATACCATTTTCTCATCCATCTTGTGATTTCACAAAATTACGTTGTGCAAGATTACGTTAAAATGGGGGACAACCCTATTACGTGTAAAATTAAAATACATTTCTGTTTTATGTCTGTGACTAGGTAAACACTTGTGAAGATTTTAAGTTAAAGTTTGTCATTGGACCTCTTGTTTTTCTACTGTTAAAAGATTAGGACTCTGGGCTGGGTGCTGTGTCCCACGCCCGTAACCCCAGCACTTTTTGGGAGGCCAAGGCAGGCGGATCACAAGGTCAGGAAATCGAGATCATCCTGGCTAATACAGTAAATCCCCGTCTCTACTAAAAATACAAAAAGTTAGCTGGACATGGTGGCGGGCGCCTGTAGTCCCAGCTACTGGGGAGGCTGAGGCAGGAGAATGACGTGAACGCAGGAGGCGGAGCTTGCCGAGAGCGGAGATGGAGATCGCGCCACTGCACTCTACCCTGGGCGACAGAGACTCTGTCTCAACAACAAAAAGATCGGGACTCTGGTTAATTGGTCATAAATGAACATTGATTTACAAAAGGAAATAAAGGAAGGAAGAAAGTACAGAGCCTGATATTAGAAACAGCTTTGGCAGTGGGAGCATCAGCTGCAGTGAAGATTATTGGGTAATACACGACACAGGCAGCCTAAATTCCCAAGAGAGTTCTCACAACAGATTGTCCTTTGTTTCTGGAAGTGCCTGGAAATGAGCTGAGGGCAGGAGAAAGAGCGGTAAACTATCCAGACACACAGGAGTGATGTTATGTCAGAATCCCTAGCCATTTGTATTGCACTCCTCCAGAAAATAAAAACCTCACAGGTGTGGGCATACCAGGACACCCTGTCTGCTATGAGTAACAGCTGCTCCTTCTTACCCCAGGGTCTCCACAGTTGACTGCCCTAGAGGATAAGACATTAACTACTCTAAGAGATGTGGCTGACCTTATCCTATAGGCTTGTCTGAAAACCTTTCCAGTGTATTGAGGCCCGTGTAAATCCCAAAGTATCCTTGGAACTTCTTTTGCAGTTTCCTGAATTGAGCAAGTTTGGATTTCTATGAGAACTGACGTGCAATTACAAATGGATGAATTTATAACGAAAATGCAAAGATAAAGGAGGAAAGCTACCTGCATAGTATATATTTATCTACACTGCATGTTAGTATAATCTGTGAATATTTCTGTATGTGACCCAATACATATAAAATTAGAAAAGCAAAAAAAAAAAATGAAATTAATGACTATATTAATGCTAAAATATATAATTTTTTGATTTTGTCATTTAGACAATAAAACAGCTCTTTCTGATTTATTTATCAGTAATAAGTACCTGTGTATATAGTTTATTATTACCAGTGGACAGGTGATAATAAATAAAATTATAACAATTTATAAAGTTATAGTTAACTATGTAGAAAAGAACGGTTTAAGCGCAATAAAAATCCAATTTAATTACTGCCTCAGCATTGTAACAGTAAGCAACAAATGCACTCTAGTGAGTGCATATAGCAATTTAAAAAGCTATTCAATCTATATAAAACCAGGTTTTTCATTTGTCTTGTTTTAAATATTTACAGGTATTATTAAAACATATTAGAAACTTTATTCTTAGAGCAATATCCTTGTATGGCTCTTCATTCATATTCATCCATACCTTATAGAATCAACAATTATATTTTTTGTAAATCATTTCATAGGCAAAACAAACTGGCAAGTCTATTCAAATAAAACAAGGATAAACAAGAAAGGGAGAAGGGTAGAAGGAGTATATTGCAACTGATACAGAAATGAGCTTAAGTTTTGAGCCTGGATTCTCTTTAAATTCATGTTCATTGTATTATTTCATTTTCACACTGCTGATAAAGACATACCCAAGACTAAGTAATTTATAAAGAAAAAGAGGTTTAATGGACTCACAGTTCCATGTGACTGGGAAGGCCTCACAATCATAGTGGAGACCAAAAGGAATGTCTTACATGGTGGCAGGCAAGAGAGAATGAGAGCCAAGAGGAAAGGGAAACCTTTTATAAAACCATCAGATCTCATGAGACTTAGTCACTACCATGAGAACAGTATGGGGGGAACCCATAATTCAATTATCTCCCACTGGGTCCCTCCCACAACACTTGGGAATCATGGGAGCTACAATTCAAGATGAAATTTGGGTGGGGACACAGCCAAACCATATCAGTCACTAACGTCAAGAGTGCCCTTCATTCACTCAGCAAATGTGCCTCTTTTATTTCACGTTCCCATATTCTGTGGCAATTTCATACTTTGTCTTTTCACAAACCTTCAGCATCTTTTCCCAACAGCCTCACATTTAACTGTCTTTCTATCATTTCCTCTTCTCCATGTAAATTGAAGTTCTTAGAAGATAGATTTCATAAACTCTCATCATCACAACTCCTAGCATCTGCATCTAACATTTTCTACCTGCCTGCTTAGAATTTCTTATAGACTTATGCTTTCCAATACAATAGCTGCTGTCCACATGTGGCTGTGGGGCATAGGAAGTGAATGAGGCTAGTTCAAAGTGAGATGTGCTGTCAGGTAAAAATCACACTAGATTCACAGGGAGCACAAAAATTAAATGTAAAATATCTCATTCAATTTGTTATATTGATAAGAAGCTATCCTTCAAAAATGAAGCAGAAATAAAATCTTTCCCACACAGATAAAAACTGAGGTAATTCATCACCACTAGACCAGCCCTACAAGAAATGCTTAAGGGAGCCCTACATCTGGCAGCAAAAGGACAATATCCAGCTTCATAAAACACGGAAAAATATAAAACTCACTGGCACAGAAGAAAAAAAGTATAACATTTTGGATATATTGGGTTAAATCACATATTAGAGTGAATTCCACAGGCTTCTTTTACCTTTTTTTTTTTTTGGTGTGGCTGTTAGAAAATTTAAAATGACCTATGCTGTGCGTATTATAATTCTATTAGGCAACACTTCTGTTAGAACTCTCCAAACTTCTATCTTAAGGCAATCTCTCCAATTTTGTAGATTTTTAAAAAGCAGACTTTAGTTAGGAACATTGTTCTAGCACATTTCCTATCTCCTACATTGCCAGTTTGTTTTGTCTCCCACGCCTTTTCCAATTGTATGTAGATATGATGTTATTCTCCAGTTTTTAAAAAGACATTCACATAATTCTTCCCAATTAGTATCCCATTTCTCCAGTTTCTTTTTTAGTAAAACTTTTCAAGAGTGTCCCAAATTCTTAGTGTTTGCATTCTCCTTTTCTCATTTTTTCTTAAACTTACTTTTATTTGGCTTTTGCCCTCTCCTCAACGTCCTCCGCTTCTCAACAACAAAAAACTTCAATGACAACAAGCTGTTTTTCTTATGGTCACTATTGACGCTCATATAGTATAAATTTAGTGGTCAATTTTAGCACTCATCTTTCTGGACCTACCATCAGCTTTGGCAGAGGTGTATCTCCTTCTTGACATCGTTCCTTATTGAGCTTCCAAAACACCACATACCCTTGGCTTCCCTTCAACGTTCTGCTGTTACTCCTTCTCAGTCTCTGTTTCTGGAATATTCTTTTCCCCCTGAGCACTCACGTTTTACATATTCTCTTTTAGTCCTTTCTTTATGCATATTTCTTGGTGATCTCATAAAACCCCAAGAATTCTCAACTTTTATCTTCTGCCAGATATCTGCAAGAACTCCAGACTAATACATACAAATGACTGTTAGAGATCTCTTTTTATGTGTCTAATTAGCCAGTCAAACTTAGCACTTCTAAAACTGATATTCTGACTTCCCTGACTCCAAAACTGCTCCAATGGCAGTTTCTTCATCATCTTAACTGATAAAAACTCTTTTCCTATTGCTGGGACTAAAAATCTCTGTGGAGTGAATTTTAAGCCTCCGGGTCTCCTCTTACTTATTATAATCTACTAAGCACCAAAACCTGTCTTTAATTTCAAAACACAATACAAATTCCAGCCATTTCCCACCACCACCATTTCTACCACAGGGAATGTTCCTCGCTGGCCCCAATTCTTACACAGCTCTTTAACTGTGCTCTCTGGTTCTACACTTGCTCACTGTATTGTGTTTTCAGCATAGAAAATGGAGTCACCCTTTTAGCACACCAATTAGATCATGTCTAACTTCTACTTAAAGCCCTGCAATGGTTCTCCATTACACCAAAATAAAAACCCAAGTACTTGCAATGGTGTGGCTGTGAAACCCTACATCATCTCTTTTCCTCAAACACTCTCCTGCCGTTTTCTTTTACTCATTTTTTACTAACATTTCTCTGTTCTAAGTTGGCTGAAGCTACACTGGTTTCCTTTTTGTTCTTGGAAAAAAAAAGTTAATGCTTTAAAAGTTGGCACTGGTCGTTTGCTCTCCCTGAAAAGTTTCTCCTCTGGTTGTGACATAAGGATAACATTGCTACCTACGACTAGTCTCTGTTCAAATGTCAACTTCCTGATAAGGCCCCTGGGACATTTAATCAGAATCCCCTTGCCATTGCCGTGTCTTTGTCCCATGCCATTCTAATAAACTATTCTTTAATTAAAATATGGAAAACTTGATCTTTCAAAATGTAAATATGTACATTAAAACATTTAGATTAATCACTCACCCACTCCCCACTTTTCTGTGATGAGTGACAAGATTTCCTCTTTGCTTGACGGCCAACTTTCTCCCAGGAATCTAGAATAAATAATGAATATTTTCATTCATAATGTTTATTTGAACATCTCAGGGAAAATACCTGAGGCATGGGAGAAAAGGGGAAAGAAAAATTGAGGATTTAATTAACAATGGCATGTGAGGAGAGAATGAAGACTGATTATACTCTAGAAAGGCTTCTATTGGATTTTGTACTTTTTTCTGTTGCCTGAAGTGCCAGAAGCAAAATCTGTATCTTCCTGGTGGATGCTGCACTAAATATTGAGGTGCAGACACTTGTGGATAGAGACTCAGGCCAAAATCACAGAGAATTTTATTTCCTTGTTACTTAAAAAAAAAAAAAAAATGTTTTTGAATACACGGTATCCCTAATAATCCAGACTACTATTTTTTCTTTAAGTTAACTAATTATTATTGTTATTATTATCTGGAGACGGGGTCTAGTTCTGTTGCCCAGGCTGGAGAACAATGGCACAGTCATAGCTCACTGCAGCCTCAGACTCCTGAGCTCAAGTGATTCTCCCATCTCAACCTCCAGAATAACTGAGACTTATGGGTGTGCCCACTGTGCCTGGACTAATGGTTTTTGTAGAGTCAGTTTTATTCCCATTAGGTTAAAGAAGTCACTAAAAGAAAATATTTTAAAAATACAAATGAGAAGAGAAGAGACTGAATCAGGAAGCATTATTCATTTTGCCTGTGATTAGCAGAAGTAACCTTTGGAGTATTTTGTGTTTTCTTAGTGAAACACAATTATTTCACCTATAAACAACACTCATAACTTACCTTTTTACCCTCTCTTTTTGTCCTATTGATTCTTATCTTCTGTTGCTCATATTGTTGGTTTGTGGTGTATTTGTTTCTTTTGGTAATGTTTGATCTCTTTCCAAGTCTATAGTAAAAGTTAATTAAGTATCATTCAGGGATTTTCTTGAATCAAGGACAAGGTAAGAGTAATTTTTTGTGAACTCCATTAAATTAATTGGACCAGACATACTGGGATCTTTAGGGAACCATAATGTTTGATCACATCAAAGACTGTACCAAAGGCTCTTAAAATTCTCTAAATCTAAACACAGTGAGCTGGCTTTTAATGGAATTATTCACTATTTTGAAAAGTTGGCTATATTAGCTCTTCCTATACTAGAGTAATTTTTTAAAACCACAAAATGGTAGACCTAGCTTATTCTATATAATTTGATTATTTCTTCTGGTTATCTGAACTTTTTCAGATAAGGCTTCTACCATCTCCAATCTCATATGTACATTCTCCATATACTTAGTATTTTTTCTAATAGTTTTATGGACCAATGTGAATATGTAAAATAAGATTTCAGGCACACGCTGGCCATTGTACTTTTTTTTTATTGCTAAGTGGAATAGGGCTCTCTCAAAATAGTATACATTGCAGTGTTTATTCCAGGAATAGCTTCAGCAGTTTTGGCGTGGATTGTCTTTAAATCTATATCACATTGCTGTTGCTACAGATAATCATAATTGAAATTAATTGTAGCCTGAAAACAATTTCTATGAAAATAATAGTCTACATCAGCTATTTCTTTGATGCATAAAACCAATAATAATTTATGTAATTACATTTATTTCAGTCTAAATGGAGATGTTTATTATTAGGCTGAACAAGGGGATATATTTGCCTATATTATCACAGTTTTTTAGAATAAAATAAATGGTTCTAGAAACTTTTCCCTACATGGCCAAAAATGTATCAAAAATTGATATTTATCATTTTGTGCTTTTATTTAATGGTTCAACTATGAGAATGAAGCTATATTGTGACTGGCAGTGAAGAGCTTTTAAAAAGATAAGGTTAAAAATGTGTATACATAGGAAAGATTCATAGCAGTGTCTGCTTTTAAAGCTCTCAGGATGGCATCAAGTGTCATTAACATCCCTGACTGCATTTACATATGCCATGGACAAGTATAGATTTTGATATGTAGTCACTTTCTGGATCAATATTTAATAAGAAATTAAATAGCTTTAATGATAGAAAACTACTCTGGACAGTTTCATCTTTTTGTAATGAAGTTTTTAAATTATAAAAATAATAATTTATTGTAATCAGAAATTACAGAGCGCTAAGACATTTTTGTTAATTGCATTACTCATATTTTTCACTTTTTTGTGACAATGCAGTTCACTGCAATTTGGCATTTTACATCAGTATATATGATGGGAGGGTTTACACATTCTTATAACATTCAGATCTGATCTTTGGAAATTTTTAGGCCAGGTTTTGTCTTGTTTACTAAATCATTTCTGATACTGAAATTGCTAGGATCTTTTTCTATACTTTTTCTAACATTTTAAAGTTTATTCTCCTAAATTTAACCCTTTAATTAGCCTGGAGTATATTTCTGCACAATGCACAATATGGATTTTCTGAAATATATGCCATCTAATTTATATTTTCCAATATTATATTGTGAATATTTTCATATTTTAAAAAATGAATGAATTTACATAACCTCAGGGTTCTATAATTAAGATTTTATTATATTGTTTTGTCAGACACTTTTAATTTATTGATCTTTCATCCATTAACACATTTCATTTTTGAATAAATTTCAGTGTATATTGAAGATATCAATACATTTCCCCTTGATTACTTCACATATTATTAACTTGAATCTGCAACATGACTATAGACTTTATGTAAAAATTGCATACAATGAAATAAATATTACATGCATTAAATGTGTGTATTAATCATAGTCCTCACTAAGAGCCACATCTTTAGGTCTGGTTATGTTGCTTGCTTTACCTATTGAAAATAGGTTTTTTTTTCTTGCCTTTTTGTGTTTCCCATATTTGTTTGAAAGCCAGACACTAATTGTAGAAGAATGCTAGGAACTGAGATAAATGAAAACTACACAGAGAAATGCAGGGAAATGGGCACACATTTTCATCTGTCAAGCAGTCAGAGTGAGGAATTCTGTCTTGTCATGAGTTGAACTAGGTTTGGGTTTTGTTTTTATCATTTTCAGTGCTCCACAAACATCAAATTCCCAGTGTGGCCTTTTTTTTTTTTTTTTTTTTTGAGATGGAGTCTTGCTCTGTCGCCCAGGCTGGAGTGCAGTGACACAGTCTCTGCTCACTGCAAGCTCCGCCTCCCGGGATCAAGCCTTTCTCCTGCCTCAGCCTCCCGAGTAACTGGGACCACAGGTGCTTGCCACCATGCCTGGCTACTTTTTTTTGTATTTTTAGTAGAGACGGGGTTGGGGTTTCACTGTGTTAGCCAGTATGGTCTCGATTTCCTGACCTCGTGATCCGCCTGCCTCGGCCTCCCAAAGTGCTGGGATTACAGGCCGTGAGCCACCGCGCCCGGCCTCCAGTGTGGTTTTAATTAAAGATGGGATGTTGTTGCCTTGGGCTTAGAGTGATGCTTAGATCTTTCTTACGAGTTTCTGCTTTGTCTCTCATTTTCTTCAGTCCTTGGACATTTGGTGCAAAACTAGGGATCTTATCTGAATTCTTGCCCCTCCCCCAGCAGCAGGCTTCTCTTGCTTGTTTCTCTGGCTTAGGTGCTGAGTGGTGGTGGTGGGAATCTAATTCTACTGTCTGGACTAATAGAACTCTGCACCTGGGAAGCTAAGGTATTTTTCCAACAAACCTTAGGGAGCCTTTCTCTAGTATTCCAGATGCACATGACAAAAAGTAGGAAAGGTAGCAAAAGTTTTTCTAAAAAATTTTCCATTTGGGATCTTGAAGACAGAATATTTACTGTCCAGGATTTAGTTCATTGTTTCATCATTCTTTTTTTGAATAACATTTTATACATTATGCTTTCTCTTGTTTTATTTTTGTTATGTGTTCAGAATGGCAACCTGAGGTCAGAAGCCATCTATAGCTTGACAGAGGATGTTGGTCAGAAGCAGACTCCCGTGTGAGAGCGGTGTCTCTGGCAGCTGAAAGACAAGATATTAATGCCTCACAAAGTTCACAGGGAGTTGGGAAACCCTCCTGATGAAGGGCTTCTTGTTCTGCTTCCAAGCAGCCACCATGTTACGTGGCCAATCTTGCGTGTGAAAAAGGCTCTCAAGATTGTTAGTCACCATGTGCTTACTACATAACAGGAAGAGAGAGCTTGATTTTAAGCAGTGTTAGGATGCTAGACTAAAAGCCAGTCTTCCAGATTTCCATACATGCTCTTAGTCAAGTTCCAGCCCTTTCCAGAAGACCGGCTGCTAAGATTACTGCCATACCCTTGTGGAACAGTCTAGGCTAGTAACAGCAAGGATAAGTCCTCGGATGTTATGGGACCGTTTTCCCAATTCACTTGGCATGCCCTTAGGAATTCCATAACATAAAAACAACGTATCTCAGAGAAGTTCAAAGCTTTAAGAATTTGGACCCAACAACATTTAATATTATTTAATTTTTAAAAAAATATTAGAAGCAATAAAGTTTTCACAAGTGAGATCACCTAAAATCTCAGTAAAGCCAGGCTGTTTCCTTACTCTTGAACACCTTACCCACCGTTCTAAGATTTTAATTAGTAACAATATCATTGGTTATTCTAATGACATTTATAAATGGTTAAAATAAACTAATATCAGCTATGAATACTTAAAACAGAACAAAACGGACAACGCTGTCAATTTTTATAAAATAGTCATTGCCTGCTAACCTGTTATTAATGCTACTAATGTCAAACAAATACAATTTGGAGGAAAAAAGTAATATAAGTGACTTTATTACCAGAATCCTCACTGCTTCCTTAAAAAAGAAACATTGTATTCTATGTTCAGGCTCTTAAAATAAATACACCAAAAGTCATAGATATATTGTTATTGTATGGATATTAATTTTAATGTAGATTATATTGTAAATTTATTTCCTACTACACATAATTGATGAGTAACTTTATTGGTTATTTAAAAGACAAGTTGTCTCATTTATTTACACAGCAGTTAGATGTTTCACTAATTAAACTCCTAGCTTAATTTTTAGATATGGTTGCAGTCATAAAACTAAGTAAATTTTATATATACTGTACACAAGATTAGGTTTACATTTTCTATTTGCACAGTTAACTAAGCCTTTTTATATTTAGCATGTGTCACAACTACATCAAGGAGATGCATCCCGATCAAAAACCCTGAAGATAAAAACTTTGCCTTTTCTGGTTTAATGTAAGAACCAGGTATTAACTTTAGATGTGAACAACCCACTACTGAAAATTACTTACGTACACTAACCAGACAACTACATCATCATCTGGGCGACAGGTTGATATCACCAATGAAAATCGGCTGTTACAATTCTCAACACAACATTATCAGATAAAGCTACACAAAATCTGAGTTGGATACAAATCCCTCCCTTCTTGAGAAACTGAGATTTCAAATTCGTTTTCATGACTACATCATGGATAATTGACTAACTGCATTCTACAGTGAAAACATTCTGATTTGAAAGTACACTAACAAAAAAAGATCAACAGGTTTTCCAAGCTAACCTAGATTTCAAAGTTGATTTAACTCTTTTGTGTGAGATTGATCACGTTTTATTTTGTTGATATATTTGTCTTCCAATGCTATAGTTTTAAAGTTAAATTAGTACTTTCAGTAATATTCAAAACCTAAGACCACACTACATGAATGAGAAGATACTTTTAATTTCAAATGTTTCTACTTACAATAGTTTATTTAAATTGCATCTGTAGACAAATGGTGTTATCAATAGTATCTCTCTACTTTTGCTGTAGGGTATTGGTTCCAATGGAGAGAAATAGTGCAAAATAATCATTCACATTCTGACCTGGATCAAGAATAGCTTTTGTCTTTAATGTCATCAGACAGAAACTTCATTACCTTTCCTTTTCTTATTAAATAGTTATTGAAAATAAATATCCACCGACTAGTTAAAAATATTTATATTTATGTACTGGTTAATTACTGCTTATCTGAAATGCAGGAGATCAAAAGTGTTTTGGATTTCAGATTTTTTTTTTATTTTTGGAATACTTGCAATATGCATAATGAGATATGTTGGAAATAGAACTCAAGATGAAACAAAATTCATGCATGCTTCATGTACACCTTATACCAATAGACTAGAGGAAATTCTATGCAATTTTATACATTGTAGAGTGTACTCACACAAACCTATATAGTATAGCTTCCTACAAGCCTAGGCTATATCATGTAATCTATTGCTCCTACACTACAGACCTGTATAATATACTACTGTACTGAATAGTGTAGGCAGTTGTAACATAATGGTATTTGTGTATCTAAACAAATTTAAACACATAAAAAAGGGTACAGTAAAAATAAGATACTACAATGTAGGAATGCTGTCATATATGAAGCCTGTCATTAAATAAAGCACTGTGTGGCACATGACTGGTATTCCTTTGTGATTTGTATTTTCCAACTATTAAGTATTAGGTTTTCAACATTGCTTTTAGTGCTTTGAAATGTCAGGTAAATTTATCTAGGTGCCATTTTATTTTATTTTGTTATTTTTATATGTCCCTTTAGGGATTTATTGTACTTTCAAAATATATAGTTTCTAAACTGTCTAGCTCTAGAAAATTCTCAGGCATTTTTAAGTTTAACCTCTTAAACTCACTTCCATTTTTTCCATTTCTTTTATTCTCAGTAATATTTTCTTAATAAACTTACTGGTATTTTTTTTTCTTTAGTAATTTTCCTTTCAGCTTTTAAAATATACTTTGTCTCATCCATTGAATTGAAAAATTTTAGGTTTTTAAATTTACCCTTCTATATTTTTATAAAGTTTTATATATTCAAATATGTTTATTAGTGTTTATAGTGTCTATTTCCATACTTATACTTTAGGTTTCATCTTATTTTCTTAATGCTCTTACCGATGTTTGTTTATTTTATATTCCATAATCAATAATCTCAATAAGTATTTTTCTAATGGTTCTGTTTATTTTTGTTTGGATTTTTGTTAATGGGCTTTATTATTTCATGTTTCTTGTAATTTTATGTTGTGGGTATGTTCATTTGAGATTTATGTTTAAAATTATTTAGGGAATGGTATGAGGCATTTTCTCTGAAATGGAGACAAAAAGAAGAGTCTTACTTGCTTCTGCAGTATACAAAACAAATCTCAGAAAGTGCATTTTTAGTTTTTTGTTTGTTTGTTTTAAATTTTGTGGTTAGTGAATCATTTGGGTCCAAACCTATATGATAGGTAGTTAATGGTCATTGATATTCAGAGGAGACCCCCTCCTCTGTCTAGTACAAAGGCCATGTCAGATGAAACATCTTTTTATTTGAGTGTCTACAGGTGAGTTTGTGTTGGGGGTATAAATGGGAGTGTTTGTGTATTTATAGTTTACCCATACTGTGAGCTGAGTCTCTTCATGAAGACTTTGATCTGACATCCTTGATTGAGAAGGTTCTTTAACATTTTTGACGTGGTTACAGAAAACAAGCTTGGCAAATTCCTCCAAGGCAATAGTCAACTTTATCTTGCTTTTTCTTGATTTACACCCCTCACTGTTGCTTATTTACTTACTTATTACAGTTCTACCTCTGATTATTATCCGTAATTTATTGGACACTCCACCATTCCTTAAAGAGATTTAGAATTATGTAAATATATGTATTTTTTCTAAATTTTTGGTTATTTTTCATTTGTAATTAAAGCCAATTATTTGTCCATATATGTAAAGAAACTCATGAATCATACAACGTATCATGTAATTATACTCTAGAGTTTGCTACTATAGTGCATTATGTAGTTCATCTTGTCTTGTTTATTTCAGAGCTTTTTTCAACAAACCTGTTGCTTATTACAAATAAATTAGCCATGTGGCCTGGCCAATTTCCTTTTGCAATAGTTTTCATAGACATATAATAAATGTATTCATTATTAGGATTTCCAAATTGTTAAGTTAAGGAATAGCTATAACTATAATTACAAGCATATGTAATCTTAATCAAAATATATTGTATAAAAATGTGAAAATCAGACTTTCATCACTATGCAATACATCCATATAACAAAACCACATTTGTAACTCCTAAAAGTATATACATATAGAATAGAAAAGAAAAGCAACCTAAATTCCTTACGTTGAGTCTTATTATAATATTGCAATACAAGAATAACTCTAAGGTGGGAATTCTGCGGAGGGAAGAAATATAAAGGTTTTATAAAATAGGCTGAGGAATAGAGTCGATTTTAAATTTTGTTCTAAGAATCATACACTGTTTGAATTCTTGGAAGCTGTGGAAAAACTTGGGTTACCATAGACATGAGGCAGAATGTAGCGGGCAGCAAAGACTGTAGTCACAGTTTGGCAACCATTGCCTGGGCAATTTGGGTTTAGCCAGATGGGTGGTGTTATGGACTGAACTGTATCCCCACCAAATTATTATATCAAAGCTCTAACACCAAATGTATTTGGAGATAAGGTCTTTAAGGAGATAAATAAAGTAAAATCAGGTCATAGGGGTGGGACCGGGATCCACTAGAACTGGAGTCCTTATAAAGAGAAGAGGACACAAAAGCACTTTCTCCATGCCCAGAGAAAAGGCCACGTGAGGACACAGCAAGAAAGTAAACCAGGAAGGAAGTTCCCATCAGAATTCATCCAGGTTGACACCTGGATGCTGGACTTTTAGCCTCCAGAACCGTCAGAAAATACATTTTTGTTGTTTAAGACATCAGTCTGTGGTATTTTGTCACGGCAGCATGAGAGGACTAACATAGGAAAAGAAAGATGAACATGAGCTAAAGTCCTACTAGGATTAGTATAAACTAGTCTTTCATCCATCTTTCATAATCATATGTATGGTTCTAATGATGTTCTACAATAACATATACTTTCTTGAATTATAGGCAACAGTGAATATGTCCAAGCTGGATGTGGGGATGGAAATGCAAATTAACGTCTTTGAGACTTGGAACAGCAATCTCTGTCTCTTGTCCATGTTATCTGGAACATAGTCATGGTAACTAATGAATATGCCCCCTTTTGGTAGACAATTGACCTGTTGCCTTTTGGAAGTACTTGTAGTACTTGTTAGGAGAAGAGAACAATTTGAAATGTGAGAAGGGAACACAAATTAATGAAAAATTTCTGCTCAGGAGATAAAACTTGACTAATTATACTTTAAAAATATAATTTAGTAGAGTTGAAATATCATTATTCTAAACTAATTTATAGTAAGTATGTTTTCAAATTATAGGATAAAGTATTTCAAAGGCAAAATTTTACCATTATTTTATTTATCTTAAGTACTCTAAGCACCTGTGAGATTAAAGAGTTCTGTAGACCATGATTTAAAAGATGAAATCTACAGATAATTATGTCAACTCTAATTAGTAAATTCAGACATACAGGGGTGAGAAGAGTCTTTTTTATCCTATGAATTACCAGAAATCTCTGTCTCCTTTATGATAAACCAGAATGGAATTAATTTCAAAGTGCATGTATGTGTTTAATTTACTAAACAAGATAAATAACAGGCTTTTTAAAGGAGATTGGGTACCTCAGATTTGATAAAAACCAGAAATTTGAAAAGGAGAGCAGCAATGAAATACTCATAAAATTGAACACTGGAGGATATTGAATATTATTCTCAAAGTATTATATTCTCAAAGTATTATATTCCTGTACCCACATTCTTTCAATTTTTTACTTTAATCTCTTTTGCCTTTTGTTTTTAAAGTGATGCTTTTATTTATCTACTTATGTTATGAAATTGTCTACATGGATATTTTTGTGCTCAGAATTTTAAAATAATGCATTTATTCAAATTTGTCTAACTCTATGTTTTGATCCAAGTCTTATTTACTTCAAAGGAAATTCACCTTTTAAAGAACATCACTTTGAAAACTCTAAATGCTTTCCCTTGTTTGGGGGTTGTGGGAGGTGAATAGGAGTACCAAATTTTCCTCTCCCTCCAAGCTTAACCTTGGTAAGCCTTGACTCAGTACCTGATAAATTAATTCCATATAAAACACCACCTAGTACTATATTTCTAAAATTTAATGAAGTCTTCTACTTGAGACATTATTTTGTTTTTAGAAAATTTGGATTGAGTGTTTTTGAGGCTGAATACATGTATTTTTAACAGCGCTTCATAGATTCACTGTAGTCACTCCTTCCTATGGATGAGACTGAGAAGATAATGTATCTTCCAGAACCAGAAAGGTAACGTGGGCACCAGGAGTACATACCTTCTATATTATACTGATGATACAATATGGAAATCCAGTGTGGTCACAACAATCTACATTTTGAGTATTTAAGCAATATATTGACTTGCACTACAGCTGCTTCAGATTTTGACATATCTTAGCTGGCATCGTGTGTGTGTGTGTGTGTGTGTGTGTGTGTCTGCATGTGAGCATGTGTGTGAAAATGTCAATTATATAAAACATATCTTTGAGTTTGTATATTTTGGTTGTTGTGTTGTTTTAATTCCATTCATTTTGATCATGTGTGCATGACGGTATCTATTTGATGGTGGGGTTATTTGAAAATCTTCCATAGGAGGATGTAGGATGTGATATATAATCTTTAACAGCTGTTAAATATCCATGGCCTCAAATCTCTAGTAAGTTCATCTGCCTTTTATACCTTTGCTTTCTTCTTGTGATATTTGAACCAACTGCAATACCTCCTCCTGCTTGATTGTCAGAAATAAACTATTCTTTTGCAAAGCATTTAGCCTCTTTTAAATAGCATGAAAACATAGCTTCCTGGTAACTCTATTGCTGTCTTTCTCATCTTGATTATGGATCATTTTGATGTGATATTAGTATGTTACAAAAGAGAAGATTATTTTCTTTACCATAAGGTACTAATTCCTAGAAGACACTTTACAAGTGATAGGTAGCTATTTAGTGGGGGAGGCGGTTGCTTTCAAAGGGCCTGTGCATCATACATTTTAAGACATGGCACTTGAGTATTATTTTCTATATTAAAAAAATTACACATTTGATAATGATGCTCTTTCACAAGTACTGATATCTTTTAAGAAAACACATATTATAAGACAAGTCTGCAGCAGCAAATGAGTCAAATGAAGCTAACCTAATTAACACTAATAGGACAGTAAATTTGATTATAATATTTATTGACTCCTTACATTTACTAAAAATGATAACCAGGTTTCAGCCGTGTTATACAGCCTCCAGTCTGTAGTACATCTCTAAATCAGTACTGCAATAAAGTAGACGATCAGCATTATTTGGTGAAATAACATATTACCCCTAGATTAGTCAGCCACTGTGGTGTAGAAAAGAGAAAAAAAGCTTCAGGTAATTAAAGAAATCGTAGGTACTTGACATTTTCCATCCACCTTCTTTTGTCGCAATTGAGATGGTCCTACAAATGTAATACATATTTTATCAAATTTTACTTTAAAATGAATTTTTATTAGATTTATGAGATTAACATGTGAAAAAGCATTTTAACAAAATTTTGTGTGTGCTGATTGAGAGATTATACTTATATAACCCTCATGTTATTAAACCTTTTGAAGAAAATTAACCAAAACCTTGGTTAATATTTTTCACTGTTATTAAAATGATTTGCTTGGGCCGTGTGTGTGTGTATCTGTGTGCATAAACCTTTGTTAGCAATAACAGAAATATGATAGATTTAATTAAATAGCCTATCAAAATCTATATACTTGTGATTCTGGAAAGAGAACAGATCCTCTCTCTCTGATTCAGAAACCAGTTATCACACTCAATTAAAATGTTAGTCCACTTGCAGACGGATTTGGAAAGAGAGGGACAAAGAGGCATAGTAAAAAGGAGGGAAAAAAGAAAAAAGAGAAAAGAAGGGAGAGGAGAAGAATAAGACAGAGAGAGGGCAAGAGAAGAGGTCCCTTCTTGCTAGGAGTGTTTGCTGGGAACCCGGACTGGGGAAGCTATACTTGCTCACTTCCACCACTCGTCCTGTCACTGTTTTCTTTGTGACCTTGATTTAGTAACTTAATTTTATGCATCTCATCTATAGAACAGAAATGTTGACAATACTTAATATTTGATCACTGTGATATTTTATTATGCTAATATAGTAAATGCTACTTAAATGTCATCATTACTAAGGGCATTATTCTCTATCATGTTGCTGTTGGGAAGATTCAGTGAGTTAACATGTATCAAACGCTTAGTGTCTCAGTCAGTTTAAGCTGCTATAACAAACATACCTTAGACTGGCTGGCTTGAACAATATTTACTTCTGATAGTTATGGAGGAAGTAGCAGATCTGGTGTCGGAAGAGAGCTTGCTTCTTGACTTATAGATGGCCATCTTCTGGTGTTGTCAGGTGGCAGAGAACAGAGACAGAGAGTCAAGTCTCTCCAGTCTCTTCTTATACAAGCACTAATCCCATTCACAGGGCTCTGCTCTAATGACTTAATCTCTTTCCAAAGGTCCCATGTTCAAATACCAACCCCTTGGGAATTCCAAGATGTTGATTTAATGTTGATAAGCTAATGTGTTTGCAACATTTTTCTATAACACAACTCTCTGGTGCTATTTTGGAATTTTGTAATTAAAATAGCAAAAAACACTTTTTAATTTAGTATTTTAAAAATTCATTTGAAAGAGAAAACATATTTCATTAGTTACTGCCATATAAATTTCTGATTAAGTAAAGAAGAGCAAATCGTACACACTGCATATGACCTATTAGCTATGTAATAGTTTCCCAATTGTGACATGAAAATACTAGGTGCTTATGCTTTCAAAAAAAATTGGTTTCAGAGAATTTCCCTCCTCAAACATCTATACACAATTTTAAAAAGTTGTCAGTGGAAATAAATCACAACCATTGAAGACCAGAATGCTTCAACTATATCCATTTTAATTATGCCAATATTCATGGGAGAAAACAAATCTTTCCCTCAGCAATGTTATTTTACTTCAGCAGTAACAAAAATTTTGTCATAGAAGAAAGACAGTACTACTTTTCCTTTTATATGCTAAACAATAGCTCTGACACATGTTTTGAAAGTTTGTGGTGCTGCCAGTCTCAGACTTTATATGATTCATTTAGGTTCTGATTAAAATACTTACAAAGAAATAAAGAATATAATAAGACTGGAATTTATACTTAGTGACAAATTTATATGGAAGTAAAATCTATTGTAAGGAAGATAAAGAGTGACCTTTTCTGGGGAAACAAACATTTCTAGCTTCATTCTTTTGCTCTTAGGTGCCAAGCACCATATGTAATAAAACTGTTTTAAGAATTATTTGGAGGCCTAGGACAACACTAACTTCTTTCAGAGGGGATTTGCATTTATGTCTGCCAGGCACCTCTCAGAGACCCCAGCAGTCTGTGGTCTCCTACCCCAATTTCGGGGACTGAGATTGGAGGTTGGAAGTAAGGTTGCTTCACCCTTATTTCTGAGGTACAGCTTTTCAGGGCTCCTTGCTAAATTCAGGCAGTTTAGCAGAACCCCAAACTAGTTGGCTGTGAATTTCAACTTTTATCCTTCTATTCTCACAAAACTTTCAAACATCCTGCTCATATTCGTAGCGTGTCAGACACCTATTTCAGAATTGAAAAGAATTCTCTCTGAATGTCCGTCTCCTACCAAGACTGCGGCCGCGTAAACTTCAGAGCCTTATAAGGCCCCAGTCTGGTTTATGCTTTGTCTATGGTTCTTCATAGGAAAGTTGTTCTGAATTTTCTAGTTCACTTTAAGGGGACAAATGTTAAACCTTTTCCATAATTTTAAATAATTTTCCATTCCTATGGCTGAACATATTCCTTCTAAAATGTTGAATCTGTGAGTGAAGATCTGGCAAGTCAAGTTTACCCACATCAAATCCGCAAAGAAAACCAAACTTTTGTGCTTTTAACATTCATTATACTTGCTTGATAAGCATTCTGATTCTAATGACAATAACTGGAATAACATTAGACAATGAAAATAAATAATCACCAGGCAAGATCATTTCATGACAAGAAAAGTATTAACTTGGGAGAAAATATTCATGCATTCATTCATGTGTTCATTTACGCAGCAAATTTCTACCAGTGCCTTGCGTATGGAATGCATACAGCACTGAGCTGGGCACTGGGGGTTTATGTGATGATATGGGCCCTTCCCTCCTTAGAGGGCTTCGAATCCAGTGTGTGCTGAAATGTGTTTCGTGTTCATGAGCAGTAAAGAGTCATCAGTGATGGGGTTTCTATTTTTAAAGTAAAGTAGGCTTAGAAATAATGTAGTCATTCTGAGCAAACTATTGCAAGGACAGAAAACCAAATACTGCATGTTCTCACTCATAGGTGGGAATAGAACAATGAGAACCCTTGGACACAGGGAGGGGAACATCACACACTGGGGCCTGTCATGGGTGGGGGGATGGGGGAGGGATAGCATTAAGAGAAATACCTAATGTAAATGATGAACTAATGGGTGCAGCAAACCAACATGGCACATGTGTACATATGTAACAAATCTGCACATTGTGCACATGTACCCTAGAACTTAAAGTATAATAATAATAAAAATGAAATAATGTAGTCAAATTTTCTTTTCTTATTGAAAAGTGAAACCTTGACGATTAAGCTCCCTTGAATTTCCCAGGGCCTCAAAGGTAGTTAGTGGATGAACGTAGAGTAAAACTCTTTCTTCCAACTCTCAGAAGGGTTCTTTTTTGTGGTAATACAATGGCCTCTGTCATCCTCTGGGTGCTTTGAACAGTCTTCACAAATACATTTTAGACATTGGAAATAATGATACAGGCTCTGAATTCATAGACATAATGACTGGAATGCCATTTGTATGTAATTTCAAAAATTAATTATAATTAAAAAATAAAATATTTAGACTAAGTTGGTCCACTTTGTCAATCTACTATACTCATATACATTTGAACTTGAAATGGCTAATGTCAAACATGCATGAGAACTTGAAACGTAATATAAGTTAAATACTACCTAAAAATCTGTTATAGTTTTTAATTAAAAGTTTATTTTCTAGAAAACTCAGTTCTGCTAGCACCTTTACATTATTCTCATTATTTTAGTGATTATAACACAATCATAGTTTTATATGTTTTCATAACAAATTAGAGATTTATGGCACTTAAAATAAAATATTAACACATATATAGCATGTAATTAAAATGTCATGTGTGTGTTTCACATTAGGTGCAATCTATGACTTATTTTTTCTTCAGTATTTCTTTGCTACATGACTAAGTTCTATTATCATACTTCAAGCTGAATTCTTAATTTTTCTTTTTAAATAAAGTAAAAATTTTGAACTTTTCATTACAAATGATCACTTTATAATATTTAAAAGAAATAAAACAGATGTGATTTGCCTACAACACCGAAGGCCATTTTTTATTTTAACATTTGCAGAAGGTTGATATGCCACATTGCACTTGACCTAATGTTTGCTATTTGTAATAGTAAAAAAATTTCTAGTATTTTTATAGAAACTAATAATGCAACAGGGAGAACAAATGATGCCTTACAATGCCTAGAAACTGTATGCCAAATATTTGGAACAATAAGCTCTCTAACTCCAGCAGCAGAATTATCTTCCCAGTATATATTTAAGTGAGGAGTTGTAATGATGTGTACGTTTTATTTCTTAATTTACATTCACAGTTTGCTAAACATTCCATTTGCTAAAATACGGAAAAATAACAAACCATTCTTATTTCTAACAAGAGATCGTAGAAGTTGCAATTTTGTCCTGCGTGCGTATTCCAAGTGGCACATTAAAAAAAGGTAAGGGTCCAAAATTAACCGACTTTTATGCTAGGATGATAGCTGCTAAGGGCATTTTAAATAGTGAGAAAGATAAATGGTCTTTGAATTGCAATCCCTAGTGAAATCTGAAACAAGAAAGTACGGTTTCTATTATAATAAGTAAAATAGAAAACATAGTCTATGTTTCCCAGAATGCCACATTGGCAGGACAAAATGAAATAATTAGAAACTAGGATTTTAGCTCAAAATACAAAATTTATGTCAGTAGCTACAACAAATTATTTATTCTTTTCCTTTGATGTATCAATAAGTAATACATTCTTTGCTCACCTCCTTATGACCTTCACTTATCTTGGAAAAAAAATGTGTTTTTCTTCTAGTGACTTTATTGTCAGAAAAATAAAGGAAAATATTACTATGTTATTATGCTTGATGAAAAAAATTGAACCATGCATTATTAAGAACTATCATTTTGCAAATCTGTCACAAGCCACATGGGATTTCTAGCATCTTCATCTTTATCTGTTTGTTCTGTTTTGGCATATCCAGAAACCTGCAAGGAACTCTTAGAGAAACTTTTTTCTATACACACATCAAAGTGGCAACTTTTTAATGATCCCTAAGCTAGAGAAGCCCAGATAGTATCTCCTGCCTTTGTGAAACTATAAAAAGAAAGCAGGGAATATTTTATTTCTTTTCTTAATTGCCTTCCAAAGTTCTCAAGGTAAGCAAAATAAATGATGTACAAAAAACGAAGATCTTCAAAGGTTGTTTGCTACGATCTAGATTTTTTTATTTTCTAACATATATTTATAGAATTGTTATACTACAGAGAACTTTAGGTGACAATGAATAAAGCAAGTAAGTTTTTTTTTTTAAGTCCAGTAATTTAGGTGGCAGTTAGTATGATAGAGTAGAAAAACATGAAGATTTTACTGGAAGAGAGATTCTTAGCTTTTAGAATGTAGGTTTCCTTTTAAAATGGAACATTGCAAACTCAAGCTACTTTGTGTATAGGATCTACTAATTTAATTTGGTGATTATCTTAAAAAGCTGCCTCATTTTGACTGATTTTATTTACCAGCTATTAATTTCTTGTCACTAAAGAAGGTGTGTGGGTGTGTATGTTTACGTGGAGCTAAGCATAATCAGGGGAAGGGTGGTCATTTCAAATAACATGTTTTCCACTAAAAATGTATCCTGGACTTTAAATTATTTTCATACAAGGAGGAGGCAGAAGGGTGCAGCAGAAAAATAATGGACACGAGTGCTGAGTCCCTTATAGGGACTTATAAGCATGTAGCCCCTTATAGGAAGGTAATCTAAGACAATTTACTTAGATTCTCTAAATTCTTCTTGTGAGAATATGATAAACCATATGAAATCCCTCCTCTGGTGCCTGGTACATAGATGATTGATGTTTCTCAATAAAGGTTCCAACTATTTTTCATGAATAACAAAATAGATTGTAACAAGTATGTGAGATATATGTTGCCCTGTGCTGCATAATGAACCAAAAACATAGGCGCTTGAAACCGTCACCCTCGGTCTAGGGTTCTGTGAATCTGGCCCAGCCATGGCTCTTTCAGCTGCTTTTCCTCATTGTCTGGTAAGCTGCTGGGTCAGCAAGGGTTAGACTGGTTAGAACGGCTGTAGCTCAGTAAACTTAATTTTTGCTCCACATGATCTCTTCTCAGTAGGCTAGCACAGTCTTTTTTCTTGGAGTGGGGACTAAATTCCAAGAAACTGAGGTGATGCACATCAGGCGTCATGGATCAAAATGAGCAGCCAGTGATGTAGACACCAGAGTGGTCCTGTATAAAGATGACTGACTGAGAAGTCTGTAGGTAGCTATCAGCTTCCCCTCACTGTGCATCTGCACACAAAGTTCTGCTGATAGGTCTGATTTTTGGTCATTATGGGCAAAAGTCAGGAATAAGAAATGGGTATGGTATTTAACAGAGCAAGGAAAAGCTGGAATTTGCTGGTTACTCTACCCCTGCCACCACAAGAGCCTTTCAATGGTGTTCATATAGTGATAGCTGTGGTTTATATCCTCATGCCACATCACATGCCAAGCCTTTAAAATCAACCCTAACCCCAAATCATACGGGGGAGGGGACTCTGGGAAACATAGCTCCAGATAAACGCCTTGTCAACTTTTCATCCCTTCACATATATCTTAATTGTGTTTTTTATACCTCTAAAGTAAGTACCTAAAACATTAAATTTATTTGCTTTGATGTACAGTTCTCTAAACTTTACCATCTGTACAGATTTGTGTAACCACAAATTATAAAACAGGATGGTTTTATCATCCTAGAAAATATCTTCATAGTTATATAATCCCCCAACCATACACTTTCCTAGTAACGAGCCTCTGGCAAACAGGAGAATCATTCCAAGACTGAATTCCTTCACTCAGTGTCGTAACTTTGAGATTCAGACAACCTACTGGGTGTATCAATAACTGGTTCATTTTGATTGCTGATTCGTATTCCATTTTGTATACATCTACCAGTTGAAAATATTTTGGTTTAAAAAACATGGGCTCTTATGAATAGAACTACTATGTACATTTATGTATAGGTTTCTGTTTGGACTCAACTTTTTATTTATCTAGTATAATTCTTAGAAGCAGATTGCTGGACCATACTATAGGCGTAGATAGAAAATTATAAGACATTGCTAACGTGATTTCCTAAGGGCTGTACCGTTTTGCATTCCCCCAGGCTTGTCTGAGGTTGCTTCTAGTTCTGCATTCTCACCTGCCTCTGGTATTGGTATTATTTTAACCTTTCTAATAAGTGTATAGCAATATCTCATTGAAGTTTTAATTTGCAGCTCCCTATAGTCTAATAATGTACATTTTTATGTGCCTATTTCCTACCTGTATATCCTATTTGATAAAGTGTCTTTTCAAATTATTTGTCCATTATTAATTGTGTTTTCAATTTCCTTTTGTGTAGATTTTGAGAGGTCTTTTTATATTCTGGATACAAGTCCTTTATTGACGTAATTCTAAAAGATTTATGCAGGTGTAAAAATCTGTCCTTTCATGATGTTAATAGAGCCTTTGCAAGAAAATTTTTAAAAACACAGACTCCACTTTGTCCATTTTTATTTTGCAGATTATAGCTTTGATGAGGTATAAGAAACTTTTGTTTAACCACAGGACAGGAAGATTTTCTCTTTACAACTTTGGTTTTATAACTTTAGGTTTCAGATTTAGATCTATAACAAATTTAAGATAACTTTTTGTAAAGTGTAAGATTTGTGTCAAATTTCTTTCTTTTTTTTTGTATAGTGTTGGCCAATTATTCTAACTGCTGTTTAAAAAAATCAGACTTTCTGATGAGAAATCTGAGGTCATTAGAATTTTTAGGCATTTCTCTGAATTTTCAGAGTGAATATGCCCTTAAAGCATTTTTTTTGTTAACTTTTATTTTACATTCAGGAATACATGTATATATTTGTCATATACGTACATTGTGTGTCCTGGGGGTTTGGTATACAGATTATTTCTTCCCTCAGGTGAAAAGTCTTGGATTTGTTGATCTTTAGTATTTTTTTTCTCAACTTCATTCAGTTCAGCTCTGATTTTGGATATTTCTTGTCTTCTGATAGCTCTGGGGTTGGTTTGCTCTTGTTTTCAGGGGCTCCAAAGGAAAGAATGTTTTCAGGGGCTCCCAAAGGAAAGAATTTCAGGGGCTTCCCAAAGGAAACTAAGAATGGTTTCTTAGTTTCTGTTTCTGATTGGGCCAGAAAAGATCCTTCCTTATCCCACTTTTCTGCATATCACTAGAGACAGAAACTAAAAACCATGGCTTCAGGCTGCTAAAAGCCTAAAACAACAACAAAATAATGTGGATTGGATAAGACTGTACTTCTTTAGTATTGATGTAAGGTTGTTAATTTGAAATCTTCCTAAGTTTTTCACGTGTGCATTTAGCACTATAGCCTTCCCTTTTAACACTGCTTTAGCTGTGTTCCACGGATTCTTGCATGTTGTATCTTTGTTCTTATTAGTTCCAAATAATTTCTTGATGTATGCCTTAATTTCACTGTTTTATCCAAGTCATTCAGGAGCAGGTTGTTAAATTTCCATGTAATTGTATGGTTTTGAATGATTTTCTTAGTATTGATTTCTATTTTTATTGCACTATTGTCCAAGGCTGTGTTTAGTATGATTTCAGTTTTTCTTTTTGAATTTTGGAGGATTGTTTTCTGTTTGATTTTAGAATATGTGCCATGTTCAGATGAGGAGAACGTATATTCTGTTGTTTTTGGGTGTAGACTTCCATAGATGTCTGTTACTTCCATTGTTCAAGTGTCTTTGCTAATTTTCTGTCTCAATGATCTATGCCCTTCTTTGTCTTTTTTGATCATTGTATGTTTAAAGTCTGTTTTGTCTGGAATTAGAATAGCAGCCTCTGCTTTCTTCCTGTTTTCCATTTGCTTAGTAGATTATTCTCTGTCTCTTTACTTTGAGTCTATGAGTGTTACTGCATGTGAGATAGATCTCTTGAAGACAACATATAGTTGGGTATTGCCTCTTTATCCAACTTGGCACTCTGTGCCTTTTAAATGGAGGCATTTAGTTCATTTAATTTCAAGGTTAATATTGATATGTATGAGTTTGATTCTGTCATTGTGTTGTTAGCTGTTTATTATATACACTTCATTGTGTGGTTGCTTTATAGTGTTAATGGTCTATAGATTTGAGTGTATTTTTGTGATGGTCAGTAACAATCTTTCCTTTACATATTTAGCACTCCCCTAATAACCTCTTATATGGCAGGTCTGGTAGTAACAAATTCCCTTGGCATTTGCTTGTCTGATAAGGATCTTATTTCTCCTTCCCTTATGAAGCTTATTCCTGCTGCATAAGAAATTCTTGGTTGAAATTTCTTTTCTTTAAGACTGCTTGGTATAGACACTGAATCTCTTCTGGCTCATAGACATTTTGCTGAAAGGTCTACTGTTGGCCTCATGGAGCTCCTTTTGTAGATAACCTGCCCCTTCTCTCTAAACTGTGTTTAACAATTTTTCTTTCCTTTTGAACCTGAAGAATGACAGACTATTCTTGGGGATGGTCATCTTGAATAGTATCTCACAGGAGTTCTCTGAATTTCCTGGATTTGAATATTGCCCTTTCTAGTGAGGTTGGGAAAATTTTCATGGATGACATCCTCAAATGTTTTCCAAGTTGCTTGCTTTCTTTCCCTGTCTTTAAGGGATGCCGATGAGTGTAATATTTGCTCTCTTTACATGATTCCATGCTTCTCAGAGGTCTTCTCCATTTTTGTCTCACTGAGTTATTTTGGAGAGCTGGTCTTCAGGCTCTGAGATTCTTTCCTCAGCTTGGTTGAGTCTGCTCTTAATACTTGTGATTGTATTATGAGATTCTTGAAGTGAGTTTTTCAGTTTTATCAGGTCACTGTGGTTCTCTCTTAAAATGGCCATTTTGTCTTTTAGCTCCTATGTCATTTTATTGGATTACTTAGATTCCTTGAGTTGGGTTTTGGACTTTATCCTGAAAGTTGATGATCTTTGTTCCCATCCATACTCTGAATTATATTCCTGTCATTTCCACCATTTCAACCTGCTTAAGAACTATTACTGGGGAACTAGTGTAGTTGTTTGGCGGTAAGAAGACATGGTGGCTTTCTGAGTTGCCAAAGTTCTTGCATTAGCTCTTTCTCATTTGTGTAAGGGTGGCTGTTGCTTTCATCTTCGGAGTTGCTGTCCTTTGGAGAGATATTTTGGGGGGGCTTTTATCTTCTCTGATGTCCTTGGGGGTTTTATTTTGGTATAAGGTGGGTACAGACAACTTCCTTTGATTCTGGAAGATTTCAGGTAGCCAAGCTTCAGTTCTGTGCGTCTGGGCCGCATGCTCTAACTCTAGGGGACTGGGACCAAGCCCCTGGTTTTGTTATTTGACCGCTTGAGGATCAGAACCTGCTGTGTTGGAGGGATTGAGGTGTTCCTGGTCTTCTGGACACAACACTATGATGGATGTTACTGGTCAAAGTCCTTCATCAAGGTGGTAGCAGTGGCAACTGTGCTTGCTTGCCTGTGCCAGCAGGTATGGTGGTGCAGCAGGGTGCACACACATTGACTGGTGTGAGGCACTCACAAGTGCTTCATACTGGCAACATATTTTGGTGTTGTATTTTGGACTATGATCCAGTAGATGGTGCTTAAGAGTGTTAGCCATCAGATACGCTCTTACTCTGCTGCATGACTGCTTTTGTGTGTTTCGGTGTAGTTGGCAAAAGCCATCAGATATACTCTTACTTGACTGCATGGCTTTTTTGTGTGTGTTTCGGTGTAGTTGGCAGTAGTGTTCTGTGGTGGATGGGGAAAGAGAAGACTCTTTACATAGTCCGCTCCTGTGTTTTGGAGGAGCCCCCTCTGATGACTGCCTCTGTGCTTACATTTCTTTTGTTGGGTGTTCTGGTCCATGGCGCTCCCTCAGTCAGGGGCTACAGTTTGCAGCCAGGCCATATCCTTCTTGGGTCACCCTACTCCTCCACTGATCTGTAAACCCGAGCACCTCACTTCTCTCAGTGATTCGAGAGTGAGGGCTTCTCCCTGCTTAGACACTGCCAAAACCAGCAAGTCCTGCTGAGCTAGAAGATGTGGGTGTATGTGGGGTCACCTAATTTGCTATCTGACTGCTACCCAGGAAAACATGGGGTTGTGCGTGCCCAGAGACTTCAGATAGCAGTGGGACCACCAGGCTGGAAGCTTTCGGAGGTGCGGCCCATCTAACTAAGAGAGGTGGGGTGGGTGGTGTTGTCCTCTCTGCCATCTAGATGTTTTCCAGGGCAGCAGGAGGCTGTGCTCCTTGGCAGAATTCAGAAAGAAGTGGCTCCTCTTGGTCAAAAGCTCTTGCAGGCATTGCCCACCTGGCTACCAGTGGTAGGGATGGGTGGGGTCGCCTGCCCTGCCGTCCAGGTGTTTCCCAGGATGGAAGGATGCTGTACCCAGCAACATAGTCCACACAGAAGCGGGACTGCTGGGCTATTCGCTCTAGCAAGCATTGACTACCTGATTAACAGTGGCAGTGGTGGATGAATCACTGACCATCCCTGGTGCCTGGTTGCTTCTGGGGACAATAGAAGGCTACACCTGACTGACTGAGTTCACATAAAAGCAGGATGGCTGGGCTGGAAGCTCTAGCATGCATTGCCTTCCTGGCTACCAGTGGCAGGGGTGGCAGCTGGGGGATTGCTGGCCCTGTCGCCCAGGTACCTCCTGGGACAACAGGAGGCTGCAGCTGCTGGCCAAGTTCAGACAAAGCAGGACCACTGTGCTGGAAGCTGGTACTGAGCCTTGTCTGGTCAAGTGGGGTGGAGCCATCTTACTGCTCCCATGAACTGCAACTGTGGCTTCTATTGGAGCTATAGTGCTCGTGCTCATCTGTTTCAGTGTCCAAGGCTTGTAGAGGACCCCTAGGACTCGACAGTTGCCTCTGCAAAAGGGAGGCTTTCTGTCTCAGTTTAGAAGTGCAGTGGAGGGGGCCAAGGGGCTTCTCTCATTCCCAAGTCTTGCAAGGGTCCCTGTGGAGTGTGTAAATCCCCCAAGGGGCTCTCATTCATTTACCCTGTCCTGAGTTGCGGAGCTTCTTCTCCTGGCTCCACACTGGGCCTTGTTAGGCTAGTGCCCAGTTTTGCCCCCTCTCTGTTCTCTGTGTCCCCCTGATGCCTTGATGGATCTTAGCATGGCTTCTTACATGATCAGCCTGTAGGGGTCAGTGTTCACCAGCCCTGTGTTTTGCCTTCTGTGACAGTGGAGCACACATGCTGCTCTAGTCTGCCATCTTGGCCCAACGTTTAAAGCATTTCTCTATACAAATAGATTATGTTTTATTTTAATTTATGCCTTTTCAGACATTCTTTTTTAATTTTTATAGATCTACCGTTCTGATCTATGTCATATTCCTTCTATCTGGATAATTTATTTTAACATATCGTGTGGACAGTTCTGCTGGTAATAAATTTCTTGTTTTCCATTATCTGAGAAAGTTTTTACTTCTTCACTTCTGAAGGATATTTTCTCTGGACATGCAATTTCTGATTGTCAACTTTTTCTTTCAAAATTTCAAACATTTCAGTCCAGTGTGCCTGGTTTCTGATGAGAAGTCTGTTGTAAGTATTGGTTTTGTTCATCTGCAGGTGACGTGCCCCCTCTCCCCACCCCAACCTGCCTTCTTGGTTTTCTGTGTGGATTTTTGTCTTCAGTGGTTTGAGTATAATATGCCTGGTTTGATTTATTTTTGCGTGTTAGTTTTATCTTTATATTTATTCTGTTATGGTGCAGTCTGTGCTTCTTGGATCTATGTGGTTTGTTGTCTGTAACTAGTTTTGCAAAGTTTTGGGTAACTGATAATTTAAAAATTTCTGCTGCTCTAAATATCTTCTCCTTGTGGGATTGTGATGATGATGAATATCTTACATTGTTTATTACCCGAGAGTTCCTGTTTGTCATATTCTGTGTTTTTGACTTTTTGCTCTTTGCATTTCAGTGTTCTATTGTGCCATCTTCAATTTCATAGACAATTTGGCTATCCTAAGTCTACTTATGGGCTTGTTGAAAGTATTTTCAGCTTTAACTACTGTTTCTACTTATAAGATTTCCGTTGGATTCTTTCTTGTAATTTCCATCTTTCTGATGATACTACTCATCAAATATTGCAGATTTTCTGCCTTTAATTATTTTAAATTCCTTTCTAATAACTTCATTGTCTCTGTTTTATCTGAGTATGGTTCTGATCATTACTTTGTTTTCTCACGTTGTGCTTTTTCTTGCCTGTGGGCATGACTTCTGCTTTTTTCTTCTGAAAATTGAATATGTTTTCACAAGGCAATGTGTACTTTAGTAGATAGAACTTTACTGTGAGAATTTTAATTAATTTGCTCTGTACTTGAGCTATATTTGAAGTGTGTTGTTGGTGTCGGAACCAGAGGCTTCAAACTCCTCTAGTGACCTTGTTTCTAATCTCCCTTCTGATTTGGGGGCTTCCCTTTTAGCTGTATCTCAGAGAAAGTCTATTTGTTGCCACTCTGTCAGCTGCAGCCCACTGTTGTGTTATTAATGGCTTCCTAGCATGGTTAGAGCACGGGAAGAGCATTATCTAATCTTCTGTTAAGTCTTTGTCTTTGGAGTACACAGTAAGCCTGTGTCTCAGGGGTGTGAACTTCAGAAGCATTTCTATTTCTCCTTCAGGACTAGAGACTTTTCTCTCTGTCCTCCTAATCCGTTTTCTGGTTGCTATTGGACAATTTCCCCAATGTCCCTTAGGCCATTGTTCTTGCAGATTATGGCTTTTTCTGTGTCCTAAGCAAGATTGGGTGGCTGGAGCTGCACTTAATTTGCTTCCCTTAACTATAATGGAATTGTACTACTCAGGAGGCATTACTGATTTTCTACCCATTGTGGACTGAGACTTTGTTCTATAAGGGAAAAGGATCTTTGGGCCTCTCCCTCATCCCTTCCCACAACTGGCACTGGTGGGGTGTTGTGGGGGTACTTTTTGCAGATTCACGTTTTAAGAGACTTTGGGGGTTCTTGAAGGAAAAGCCTACAAAAGTGTGATGATATCCCTATGACTATTCATCCCAAGCATTTCTCACTCTCATCCTAGCCCATATTTGGCTTCCAGCAATTCAGTTTGATCTTACTATTGGTTTCTGGGGATTCCAGTGGCTTCTGTCCAGGTAAGAAAATTCTCAAATCTTGTATCTCCTTGCAGGTGCCTTGGGGATAGCAGTTTGTCCCGAGACCTCAAGATTCATGAAAAATCACTGGTTTTCAATTTGTCTAGTTCTATCTGAACTGAAATTATGTCAGTTTTTTAATATATCAATTTATAATTTCACTCACTAAGCCAATTGCCTGATATTTTATTTACTAAAATAAATAAAAAGTAGATTGAAGAAATTAAGAGTTTCTTGCTTACAAACATAGAACATACAATACATATTAAAACCTTAAATATTTTGGGGTGTTTTTTGCCTTCAAAATAATACTGAGATACTTCAGAGTTTTGTAAAAAAAAATTTTTTTTTTTTTTGAGATGCTGTCTTGCTCTGTTTGCCCAGGCTGGAGTGTGGTGGCACGATCATGGCCCACTGCAACCTCTGCCTCCCAGGTTCAAGTGATTCTCCTGCTTCAACCTCCCAAGTAACTGGGACTACAGGCATGTGCCACCACACCGGGCTAATTTTTTGCATTTTTAGTATAGATGGGATTTCACTGTGTTAGCCAGGATGATCTCGATCTCCTGACCTAATGATCCACCAGCCTTGGCGTCCCAAAATGCTGGGATTACAGGCATGAGCCACTGTGCCCGGCCCTGTGAATATTTGAATAAAGAAAAAAAAAATGTGAATCTTTACAAACATAGTTTCTTATATTAAGTTCTAGAAATGATAGTTAATTTGAGAATTCTTAAAGAAAAACTTAGATTGTTTATAACAACACTAGCAGCCTTAATTTTTTGAGCAGTAATCAGAGTTTCTGTAAAAACTTGTCTTCAAAGAAAATAATTATTTTTTTTAAGATTTACTAAACTTTTTTAGAAACTTAGACAATTTTTTAATAAATCACTAAATCAGAGATTATTTGGAAACTCTAATTTTCACTGTACTGTTTTCGTATATTTCTCTTTAGTCATAGAAAATTTTCGGTGATGGTAGAAACATAATATTTTGCTCACATATATTTATTATTTGTGAGAAGTTATTTTTGAATAGGTTTCTTATTTCCTAATTGTTTCTTTTACAGATATTTATAGGTTTAAATGGTTAACTGGTGGGTATCTTATTCATCTCTTGTACCAGAGGTTTCTGCCTTCATAAATTTTGTATATAATTTGGTACCATCAATAACGTACTTTTGCAAAAGCATAGTAATTGGTGTATTAACAAAAGCACATCTCATGCACTCACAAATGAATCTTATTGGAGAAGAAAGCCAAATATTTTTCCATGATAAAAGTGTCATTTACTATTCTTAACATCAAGTAGAATAAAAGAGTGCTGAAAACATAACCATACTGTATCACAGTAGGACAAGTCTGTGCTTTGGATGATGCTGTGGGGTGAATTGTGTCCCCTTCCCGAAGTTTGTATGTTGAAGTAATACCAGTACCTCAGGCTGTGGCTGTATTTGGGAATAGGGTCCTTTAAAAGGTATTTAAGGTCCTTAGTATGGGCTTTTATCCGATATAATTTGTCTCCTCATTAGAAGAGATTAAGTTAGAGACACACGCAGTGGAAAGATCATGTGAAGGCAGAAGGGGAAGATGACCATCTACGAGTCAAGGAGAGAGGACTCAGGAGAAATCAACACTATCAACACTTTGATCTTAGACTTCCAGCCTCCAGACCGTGAGGAAATAAATTTCTGTTGTCTAAGCACCCAGCCTGTGGTACCTTGTTATGGAAGCCTTGGCAAGTAAATATAGGTGATTGAAGATAATCATTTTTGGATTACAATATAGATCTGGATGAAGTCCACCTGTCTCACCGAAAGCAATCATCAGTCCCATTAAGTTCTTGAAGATAATTAATTACAAAACAAAGAACAGAAATGATGAAATAGCCTTATGACAGTACAGTGGGAAATCTGGACAAAGTTAAGGAATTCATGACTTCAAAAACATCACCTTTTTCTAAATTTTTTATTTTGAAAATTGTTAAATTGTAGGTGTTGATGTTAGGGCACTAACTCATTTTTATTAGTTATTCCTTTTCAAAGAAGACTATGGTCTATTTAAAAGAGCTCCCGAGAAGAATGTGTGGACATTGGGCTATCACGGTTCTCTCCTATGCTCATATGTTAAGACATTGCAACCATATCATGTTCTATTATTTCACAGGGGTCTAGGTGGAGTCTCCATATTCTTTCTGAACACAGTGTTCCACAACTCCAATGGCTATTGCTAATACTTACTCAATTTAGTCACTAAGAAAATGATTTTTTCAGATTACTGTGTGCCCAACACTGCTATAGGCATAAGAGAAATAGTAGACAAAAAAGGAGTCAAGCAGTTGGTCTGGAATCCATTGATTTCCCTCTACCAGGAGGATGCACATACGGAAGGCAGGTGGCATTTCAATGGCATCATAAACTCATTGGCAACTGACCTTCTGGTTACTAGACTAATGGTATGTGTTATTTCATTACAAAAATAAATTTTTTTTTTGTAGTTTGTTTCTGGTTTAGCATTTCTTTTGGCAGACAAACTTATTTCCTGTGGGCATGAATCCTTGGAAATTTTCATGTAAATTCTATCTAAGTAAAAAAAAAAAAAATAGATGTTTCATGACCTAAAATATTGCTTGATGTTTCAGGGTGACTGTGTTCTGAATTTGGAGACTCCATCCTTCAATCGGACGGAAGGCACATTTGCAGCAGAAAGAACCTGAGGAGTCACATTCTGTCCCGGCTTTCTCTAACCTTTGCTTGTGTTTCTCGATTCTTGTGTATTGAAAATGAGGAGCAAACCTTGATTCTGTGCACAGCTTTGCCATTCCAGAACAACGGCATGGTTTTAATAAGGAGACGTTACCTTCATGACCATTGTTTCCAAAGTTTATAGCAATTAGAGTTATTTCTTAAAGTATAAAATCTGTAAAACTGAATACAGTCTTCTGAACTATTATTACAATTGCAGTTCCTCAATTTCTCTTCTGAAAACCTTGGGGCAAAATATAATTTGAAATTCGATTATTTTTTAGATGTTAGGAGATACCAGTCAGGTATTATAAATTATATAACAACCGCAGTAGATTTGAAGGCATAGCTCCATATTCAAAAATGTTAATGTTTCTGAAATTAAACATAAATATGAATATTTATACAAAATATCACACATACAGATTATAATATGTTGTTTCCTGTCAGTTCAGCTATGCTACCAAAGGAGTCAGAAAAATTTTCAGTTTTCAGATAATTTTGATTTATATCATTATACATAAGTAATTATGCAACTGAATTATCATTATTAATTTCTACATTTTTAACAAAAACATTTTTCAAAGTATTTTTGACTTCCTGTTTTAGATTAAACTGATTTCTTTTTCTGCCTGCTGTGGACTGGGTATTTTTATACTATCTTGTGTATTTAATTAAATGCATTGATTCTTGCATCCCATGACTTCCTCACTGCTTTTTTATTTTCAGTTTAGCTAAAACATGCTCAAGCAGTTTTATTTTCAAATGGATAGATGCTTTTGCAAGAACAAAAAATATGTTTAATTTTTTGTACACGTAATTTATAATTTGGTTGGGTAGAAAGTTCTAAATGCAAAATTCTTTTCCCTCAGAACATTGAAGATATTGCTCTATTGAGCTTTGAACTCAGTGCTACTAATGGATTCTTTGATGACAGTCTGGTTTGTATTTATTTGCCAATAACCTGATCATTTTTTAAAGCCATTAGTATCCTCTCTTCATCTTTTATTCTTTGAAATTTCAACATGATGTTCCAAGGTGATGGTCCTTTATAAATTTATCCTGGTGGTTACCTGGCAGAGCCTTTTATTACAAATGCTTTTATCTACTTTTTAAGCTTAGATATTTTTGTTATTAGTCCTTTGTTTTTATTCTTCATCTATATATCTTTTCCTTTATTCTAATGTAATATATTTTGCCATCCTGTTTTAATTCTATGTATTTCTTAACATTTTATGCATCTTTTTATTTTTATTTTTTCTTTGGATTATGGGAAATTCTTTTAATTTTAATATTTTTGTTTAATTTCAGGGCTTTTAACAAAGCAAACTCATTCTTATATTGTTCAACTTCTATATATGACCCAATTATTTTTTAAAAATATAATATCCTCTCATATATCTTTCTGAATACAAATTATTTTGAAAGTTGTTCTCATTTCCTTAAATATGCCTGTTTGTTATCAGTACTAACTTTTTTGTTTATTAATCTTTTCTCTTTCATGCTGTGCACTTAACCACAGTGTCATGATTTCTGTTCTTGTACGTGATTGGTAAGGCCACTATCCGCTACCAGGCATCTCTTGTAATGCTCAGATCCTCACACTCCACATTCACTATGTCATGACCTGTCAAGATCCTTCACATGATAGCTGCTTATATTTTACAAATTAATAGAAACACAATAAGTGCAACAGAACAAGCTGCAGCTCTCCACACCATGGTTGTTCCCATAGTCATAATTGCTATTCATCATTTCCTTCCTCTACCACTAATTCCAGATTCCTCTCATTCTTAGCCAGTACATCTGCTGGCCCATGACCTTTCCCAGCATCCTGGTGTGATCCTCAGTCATAAAACTATTGCTTACCAGTTTTATATTCACCACCTTCTCCAGTTCAGCATCTGCAAGACCCATTCCCAAGCATGTTTTCTGAGTTACTTATTGAGTCTATTAACCACATCTCATAGCTTCTTTTGTGAATAACCTCCTTAGTCTTGAAGGGAGAACAGGACTTCTTTGATCAAATCATGCTTAAACGCAGTCCTAGTTTTAGTCAAGTAGCAATGAAATGAGTTTGATGTAGATTTGATGAAAAGTATCATCTGGCAAAGCATCCACTAGAGAAGACTTTCCCTGTTTTTCAAGGGAGTGGAGGCTGCTTTCCACCAGCAAAGTGGAGAACATAATTTCAGGAGCTAGAGGCCCTAGACTTTTAAGTATATCTGTGTTTGAAACACATCCAATAGGATGTTCCTACTCCAGGTCTCCTGGGACCACACCTTCTCTGTCAAAGCCTGAATTGTAGTGTAGAAATGCACTATTTTTTTTATTGATGCAAACCAAATGCTATATACTTGTCAGCTTCAAACAATACCATCAACATCAAGCTAAATTTTACAAACTTATAAGCTTCAAATAACACCATTAATTTATTAACTTTGAAAATCTGAAACCTGTTCATGGCAAGGATAGATTGTTCAAGTTCTCACAGATGAAACTCAAAGTATTGGCTTATCTAAGTTTCCATTTGAAGATTAACATCCTCTTCCAAGCTCAGGTGGTTGTGACACAATTCAGTTCCTTTTCACTGTGGGTCTAAAGTATTTTTTTCTTGCTAGACAGCTAGATGAAACACAAAGAGACTGCCCACATTTCTTGCCATGTGGCAACTTCTATCTTCAAAGTCAGCAATGAAGAATCTCTCTTGTGTTGAATCTCTCTCATGTGTAAATTTCTTTTGCTAGGAAGACTTAAATCTTATTAAAAGATTAGTTGATTTGGCCAGGTTCCTTATGTTCATGTCACCTGGTTAGAATATTAAATATGTCTATAAAACTCCTTTACAGCAGCACTTAGATTAGTGTTTGATTGAATACCTGGAAAAGCTGTGTGTCTACCAGGGATGGGAACCTTGAGGGTCACCTCAGAATTCTATCTGCCACAAGGAGACTTCCTAGGGCTGTGAATTCAGCTTTCTCTGCACTTCCTTTCTCTCACAATGCATTCCTTGAATTGGTTTTCAGTACAGTCATCTTTCTAGATACAAGAGATGGGGTCTTTAGTACTATCCATACAGACTGTACTGGGTTGACTAGTGTTCCTCCAAAATTCATATCACCATGAACCTCATAATGTGACCCAATTCAGAAAAAGAGTCTTTGCTGATGTCATTAGTTAAGATGAGATCATACTGGAATAAGTGGGTCTTAATTTAATGACCAGTGTCCTTATTAGAACACCACAGAAGCTAGGAAGAGACAAGACAGGATCCTTCCCTAGAGTTTTCCAAAAGAGTGTATAGCCTTGCCAACACCTCAGATTTACAGCCTGTAGAACAGGAGAAAATAAATTTCTTCTGTTTCAAACATACAGTTTAAACATACAGTTTAAAACAGTATGTGTTACTATAAAACTAATGCCGAGGAAACTAATATAGAGGCTTTCTGACCATGCCCTGAGTTTGTAGTTGTTTAACCAACGCCGTTATTTTCTTCCATTAGTACTGCAAAGCTACTAAAAATTAATAAACCAATATGACAGTGTCCTTGTGATTAGCATTGCCACTATGGAGATGTTGCAAAAGCTTTTATACTTTCCCACCTATATCCCATCCCACATGACCATGGGTGAAAATCCCTTAGCTCTGTGCTACAGCAAACAGGTACACAGGTTTTATTTCTATATGTATATCTATGTACATATCACTCTTAGCTCTATATATCTTTTTCTTTCTACGTCAATCTATCTACATATTTATCTTAAGGAATTGACAGACTTGATATTTCAGCTCCCATCTGAAGGAAGTCTGGAGACAAAATTCCTTCTTTCTCAGGGGAAATCAGTCTTTTTTCCTCATGGCCTTCAACTGATTGGATAAGGCATATTCACGTCCTGAGGAGTAGTCTGCTTTACTCAGATTCTACTGATCTAAATTTCAATTTCATCTAAACATGCCTTCACAGTGACATGTGAACTTGCATTTAGTCAAATATATGGGTATTGTGGACCAGAGAAGTGGACACACAAAATTAACCAATCCCAGCACTTTGGGAGGCGAAAGTGGGCGGATCATGAGGTTAAGAGATCGAGACCATCCTGGTGAGAATCGCTTGAACCCGGGAGGCGGAGATTGCAGTGAGCCAAGACTGCGCCACAAAACTCCAGCCTGGGAGACAGAGCGAGACTCCATCTCAAAAAACAAACAAACCAACCAAAAAAAGAAACCATAACCACCAGCAATTGAGTTCTCTTTGCCATATGTCTGTTAAGTCAAGAAACCCATATTTCTAGGTACCAATCATGTTACTTAAATAACAGTAGGTAGAAATATTGTATACTGGTTATACTTAGAAATCACTTTATTGAAACTTTCTGATAAACATTTTAATGCTTCTTTTTAACTTTTAGGTTATGAGTGAAGAATAAATAAAAGTACTGTGGTAAAATACGATCAATCTTGGAAGGGACCTCACAGCTATGTAATTTAGTCCTCATTTCACAGATGAGGAAATTTTGATAAAGAAAGATAAGCTTTCGATAAGTGATTGTTAGTTTCATCATGGCTTTCTTATTGTCCAATCATTTTCCCAACATGACAATTAGTGGAATCAGTGGCTCATTACTGGGGACATATGGCTAGGTTTGCTTTGTTTCATACATGTATTATATTTGTTATGACATTTATTCCTGTTAAAAGGTATATAATATTTGCATGGATCGTAAGACATGTGCTAACAATTCCCTGACTGATTCTAATGATTTTGTTGTTACTTTTCTTCTTGTTTCAGCTCCATATGTCCACTGAGAATTTCTGAATATCACAAATTATAATTGGTGGAAAGCTTTTGTTTTTACCACCTCGATTGAATTTGGCCACTGTGGCAGATGAATTTTACAATGCCAAATATTCAACCAAGATTTACTGAGTCCCTAGTTTATATTTGGCAAAAAGAAGTATATTGATTGTTTAAAACATTGATCTTGTCAAAAAGTAGAGAGGAAAAAGACATTACTATTTTTAATAATAATGATCCAATAAAATAATAATTTTTGAATTAGACTTTAATATAACAATTTTAAGTTCCAAAACATAAGAAATATAAATTTCCAAGAAAAATTATTAAATTCAACAGTAAACAAATAACTTTAAATTAAGTCCACAAGCATGAATTGTTCTTCTCCTATCAAACCTGTCAAATAAATTTTTTTTTTTTGGAAACGGAAGTTTGCACTGTCACCCAGGCATGAGTGCAGTGGCACGATCTCAGCTTAATGCAACCTCCGCCTCCCAGGTTCAAGCGATTCTCCTGTCTCAACCTCCCAAGTAGCTGGGGCTACAGGCACCCACCACCACGCTTGGCTAATGTTTTGTAGTTTTAGTAGAGACAGGGTTTCACTGTGTTAGCCAGAAAGGTCTCCATCTCCTGACCTTATAATCCACCCACCTCAGCCTCCCAAAATGCTACGATTACAGGCATGAGCCACCGCGCCTGGCCTCAAATAAAATTTTTAATGTGAAAATAATAGCTTAAATGCATTTTTCCTGTATGGCAGATTATTGCACAGTTAATTAACAGTTTTACTATATTTATGTTGCTTACAGCTTCACCAGAGTCACTTCATTTTAACTTACTATTACCCAAATAATTGTATTAATATGCACTTATCTTAAAGTCTATGCCTTAATAAAATTTTATGTATAATTATGTTAAATATTATATGCTGTGTATATGCCAAGCTATATTATTTATGAATATTGGTTCTAATGGCAGCATTTGGTTTGAAGCATCAAACATTTATTTTATATTTTATAATAAACTATAATGATTAGTTTGGAGAAAAAAATGAAAGCATACATTGGTTTAAAGAGCTAAATGTCACACATGTTACATAATAGAATGGTTTTAAGCCAGAGTCAGATGTTTTACAGAATGCTTTTAGGAAATCAAATTTACAGCTAATGGAATTTTGGTAAATAAACTTATAAGAAATAATTACCTGTGAAACATTCATAAAGGAATAAGGATTTGAACAACATTTGAGGCAGGATTAGCATCTTGACTCACATTTTAAAAATTAGCCAACAACCTGATTTCACTCAAGAGATGATTGTTCTTTTCATTTGAGATTATTAAAAGGGAAGTATTATTAAACTGTCTGAAAGGGGTTTGAAGATAGAAATTCCCCAAGTTGGGTTTATTTTAAAAACTGTTAGTGGGACTGTAAACTAATTCAACCATTATGGAAGACAGTGTGGTGATTCCTCAAGGATCCCAGCACTTTGGGAGGCCGAGGCAGGCGGATCACGAGGTCAGGAGATCCGAGACCATCCTGGCTAAGACGATGAAACCCCGTCTCTACTAAAAATGCAAAAATTAGCCAGGTGTGGTGGCGGGCGCCTGTAGTCCCAGCCACTCGGGAGGCTGAGGCAGGAGAATGGCATGAACCCAGGAGGCGGAGCTTGCAGTGAGCCGAGATCGCGCCACTGCACTCCGGCCTGGGCAACAGAGGGAGACTCTTGTCTCAAAAAAAAAAAAAAAAAAAAGAAATAGTATTTGACCCAGCCATCCCATTACTGGGTATATACCCGAAGGATTATAAACATGCTACTATAAAGACACATGCACACGTATGTTTATTGCGGCACTATTTACAACAGCAAAGACTTGGAACCAACCCAAATGTCCATCAATGATAGACTGGATTAAGAAAATGTGGCCCATATATACCATGGAATACTATGCAGCCATAAAAAAGGATGAGTTCATGTCCTTTGTAGGGACATGGATGCAGCTGGAAACCATCATTCTGAGCAAACTATCACAAGGACAGAAAACCAAACACCATATGTTGTCACTCGTAGGTGGAAATTGAACAATGAGAACATTTGGACACAGGATGGGGAATACCACACACCAGGGCCTGTTGGGGGGTGGCGGGAGTGGGGAGGGATAGCATTATGAGATATACCTAATGTAAATGACGAGTTAATGGATGCAGCACACCAACATGGCACATGTATACATATGTAACGAACCTGCAAGTTGTGTACATGTACCCTAGAACTTAAAGTATAATAATAAAAAAAGCTAGCTCAATATTTATAGATCAATGTCATCCACCATATTAGCAGTCAAAAGAAGAAAAACCACATTATTGCATCAATTTATGTAGTTAAAGCATTTGACAGAACCCAACACCTACTGTTAACAAACTAGTATTAGAGAGAAACTTCAACTCCATAAAGAGTATCTACAAAAATATCCTACAGTTAACATCATATATAACATACATAACATTGAAAAGGTGAATGCTGTCCTGCTATATAGAAAAAATGGTTATGACGCCCACTCTCATCACTCTTATTCAGCATAGGACTAGCCAGTGACATAAGGCAGGATAAGAAAATGAAATGCACACAGATTAGAAGAGAAGAAATAAAACTACCCTATATGTGCATATGACAGGATTGTTCATGCAGAAAATCCCAAGCTACCCAAAGAATCTCCTAGAACTAATAAGTGAGTTTTGCACAATCATAGAAGGTCAAAACAACTAAGTCAATATTTTGATATATTATCACAGAATATTTTGAAACTAAAAGAATGATTTACAATAGCTTTACATAAATCTAATGAAACATGTAGATGATCTGTATGCTGAAAACTTCAAAATGCTGATGAAAAACCTAAATATATGAAATGCTAGGTTTAACTCGTTTTCCTTCAATAACCCAGCAAGAATTTTTATAGATATGGTTAAATCTGAAATTATATGGAAATGAAGAAAGAACTGAATCAACATAATTTTAAATTAAGAAGAAAAAAATCAAAAGACCATACAACTAGATTTTTAAATTTAGTATATTTCTACAGTGATGGAAAGGGTGTGGTTTTGCACAGAAATAGACACACAGATCAATGGAACCAATGAAAATTGAGAAATAGAACCACAAATGTAGAATCAACTGAATTTTGAGATAGGCACAAAGAAAGAGGAGTGTTTTCAAAAGTGATGTTGACACAATTATACATCCGTACGCAAAAGAATGATTCTTGACATAAGCCTTATACCTTTCAAAAAATCAAATCAAAATAGATAATTGGTACCAATTAAAAATATACAATATAAAACAATTAAAAGACAACACAAGAAAAAAAATCTATGTGACCTATGATTAAGCAAGCAGTTTGTGGACTCATAAAAAGTATGTATAACTGGCAAATTGCTACATGAATGAATATTTAACATCAGTAGGCATTAGGATAATGCAAATTAAAGCAAAAATTAGATATCGTTATGTATCTACTGGAATGGGATAAGTAAATAAATGAATAAATTTGCTCCACCAAGTGCAGATAAGGCTGTGAAGCTCTAGAATCTCTTACATCTTGCTAGTGAAGACACAGATGTGTAGTCACTTGGAAAAAAAATGTTGTCTGTTTCTTGGAAAGCTAAACATACAGTTACTACATGCCTCAGCCATCCCATTTTAGCGTACTTATCCTGGAGAACTGAAAATGTATATTCAGAAAAAGAACCTGTACACATATTTCATATCATCTTTCTTAGCAATAGCATAAAAAAAAAAAATCCCTGATGTCCTTCAGTAGCAGAATGAATAAACAAATTGCAATTCATCCATATAATGGCATATCATTCAGCAAAAAAAAGGAACAATTCATTGATGTGCACAATCTTAATGAATATGAAAACATTATAAGAGAAAATAATCTGTCTCAATGGGTTGCATAGTATATGGTTCCATTTATATAAAATCATCAAAATAACAAGCGATGTTGCCAGAGTTAAAGTGTGGAGGGATGACATGACTATGACCAGGTAACACAGGATTTTCTTTGGGGAGATGCATTGCTTGCCTATTCTGATTGTGGTGGTGGTTGCAAGACTCTACACATGTGATAAAATTTTGTTACACACTTCTACACACACAAAAAAGTGCATATAAAAATAATAAATTCTGTGTAAGGTCTGCAGCTAACATTATTGTACCAATGCCTATTTTCTGGATTTGATAATTATGCTATGGTTCCTTAAGATGCTATCATTTGGGGAACTTGGTTGAAAGGAAAGTGAGAGCCTTCTCATTATTCCTGCAATTTCTATGAGAGTCTAAAATTATTTCAAAATGAAAAGTTTACAAATAATATACTCAGATGTAATATATATATGTATATATGTGTGTGTGTATATGTGTGTGTGTGTGTGTGTGTGTGTGTTTATAAACCATGGCATACATAATAATGGGGTAAATGCTAATGGATATTTCCAAGATTTCTATTTTTTTAAAATAGGTGGTGCCATATTCTAATACAGTTTTTTTTTTTTTTTTTTTTTTTGAGATGGAGTCTCGCTCTGTCACCCAGGCTGGAGTGCAGTGGCTGGATCTCAGCTCACTGCAAGCTCCGCCTCCCGGGTTTACGCCATTCTCCTGCCTCAGCCTCCCGAGTAGCTGGGACTACAGGCGCCTGCCACCTCGCCCGGCTAAGTTTTTGTATTTTTGGTAGAGACGGGGTTTCACTGTGTTAGCCAGGATGGTCTCGATCTCCTGACCTCGTGATCCGCCTGTCTCGGCCTCCCAAAGTGCTGGGATTACAGGCTTGAGCCACCGCGCCCGGCCTTTTTTTTTTTTTTTTTTAATTTAATTATGTCTTGTTCTGGTTACAAGGTACTGGCTAGAGGCCAGTCAGTTCTCTTCTTGAGCAGTTGATTAAGTCCACACCCAAACCACTTCCTTTATGGGGCTTTCACACTTTTCACATTCCAGGCTCTATGCACCTGTCCTAATTGTTCTGGGACCAGGTATGACAACTACAGACAGAGCTTTTGTCATAGAGCCCATGACATTATTCAAATTATCCAAGTGTTATGGGCTGTTTTGTATCTCCATTGTGTCCCCCTTAATTTAATATGTTGAATCCTTATGTTGAATCCTTAACCCTTCATACCTGAGAGTCAACTATATTTGGTAATAGGGTCTTTAAGAGGTAACTAAGTTAAGATGAGGTAATTAGGGTGTGTCCTAATTCCATATCACTGGTGTCCTTGTAAAGAAGAGGAAATGAGGCTATATGAACATATAGAGGAAAGATTATGTCAGGGCAGTGGGAGAAGAAGCCAAAAAGAAACTTTCAGAAGAAACCAACCTTACCAACACTTTAATCTTGGACTTCAAGACTCCAAAATTGTGAGAAAATAAATTTCCATTGTTTAAGCCCCCTAGTCTATGTTAGTTTGTTATGGCAGCCCTAGAAAACTAATGTATCAATCTTCAGAGATCTCAACCATCTAGCTACTAACCTCATTCCGCTCAACATATGTGAACTGCCCCTAGCAGCTCCAGCTTGCTGTGACCGTGTCCCTGCATGTGACACCTTGCGTGACCCTATCTGGCAGCCTTCTCTCACTTGGAGCTGTAAGCAGCAAAGACTTCTTCCTTTCATCTCTTCACACACCAGTGTGTTCTGTCCTATTATCAATGAATCGCTAAATTTCAAAAAAACAAATATTAATTTTAAGGTACCCTGTGAAAAGTTAAGAATGTATATTGTAGTACCTAAACAAGTCACTAAAAATGATGCACAGAAGTATCAATAGTAAACTGACAGATATATTACAATAAGATCCTAGAAAATTATTCAAGTTATCCAAGGAAAACAGGGAATAAACAGCCCCTAAATTGTTTAATATTAATGGACAAAACACCCAGTTAAAAGACAGATCCGGCTAATTGTTGTATACATGAGATGCACTTGCAATATACAGACACAAAACAGTAGGAGTAAAAATGGTTGTAAAAATGTACCTACAAACAGTTACTGTAAGAGGCCTGAAATAGCTATATTAATATAAAATAAAGTACAAAGCAGCAAGTGCTACCTGTGATAAAAAATGACATTTCACAATGATAAAAGTGTCAAGTCTATAGGAAGGCATAATAAACTTAAATGTGTATGTACCTAATAACAACTCCTCAAGGTAAAGTTGACAGGATCCAAGGGGACAATAAATTTTTCTTCAATTTTATTTGGAAAAATATGAAAAAATTGAGGACAAAGGTGATCAGAACTAAACCTTATGAAGAATTCCACCCTGCAGATTTAGAATACACATTTTTTCATATTTTTGTGGTGGTGTATTTACTAATATAGAACATATATTTTATGACAAAATGGTATCAAATAATTTAAAAGAACTGAAATAACACAGGGTATGTTGACCACAATAGCATTTAGTTAGCTATCAATAAAATATCTTGTTTGAACCTATTTGGAAATTAACATAAAGTTAATAACCAATGGGTAAAAAGTAAATTGTAGAGAGAATGAGCTTTTCATTGATTAGTGTTTGCATGGTATGTCTTTCTCCAACCTTTTCACTGTAACCAATCTAAGTCTTTAAATTTAAAGTGGGTTTCTTACAAATACAGCATAATGAGGTATTTTTTAAACCACTCTGGCAATCTGTCTTTTAATTGGTGTATTTTAAATGATTATTAATATAGTTGGATTAATATATACCATGTATGTGAATGTTTTCTATTCATTCCATTTGTTCTTTGTTTCCTTTTTATCTTTTTCTGCCTTCTATGGTTTTAACTGCAAATTTTATATAATTCCATTTTATCTCCTCTTAGCATAGTAACTATACTTCTTGTTTTAATATTTTCAGTAGCTGCCTTAGAATTTCCAGTATCCATTTTAACTAATATAAATTCATCTTCAGATAACACTATACTGCTTCATCTATGATGCAGGTACTTTATAAAACAGCACTCCCAATTTTTCCCTTTTGCTCCTTATAATATTGCTATGATTTATTTTACTTGTTCATATACTAAAAACACCCAATATATTTTTACTTTTATTTCAAACAAAGTTATTTTCAAATTAGTTAAGAAAAAGGAAAATAGATTTCTTCTTTATTTATTCCTTCTATAACTCTCTTCCTTTATGTAGATTTGAGATTTGTAAAAGCTAAATTGCACCAAATACTAGTTAAAAACAGCAAGGAAGACTTTATTTAACCATGACAATAAGGGAGAGTGCTTGAACTCAACTCAGCTGAAGCACAAGGTGAGGCCATCTGTGTTTGCTAATGGCCGCTTATCAAATATTGGCTCCTATTCTCCCACAGATCTGAGAAAGTCTTTATTTCTCCTTCGCTTTTGAAACAGTTTCACTGGACATAGATTATGGGCTACTGGACATTTTTTTTCTTTTATCACTTTAAATATTTAACTATCTATTTTTGGGCATTCATAATTTCTGACAGGAGATCCACTGAATTTCTTAGGCATATGCCTCTGTGAGTATGGTGTTTTCCGCTCTCTTCTCCTTTGAGTTACTTTAGGACCTTTGTCTTTGGTGTGCTACAGTTTGAATATGATATTTCAAAATGTAATTATTTTCCCCTTGGTGGTGTTCTTTGAGTTTTCTGGATGCATTTTTGGAGTCTGACATCAGTTCTGGAAATTTCTCAGCTAATATTACTTCAAATATTTCTTCGACTCCATTCTCTCTTTCTTCTCCTCCTGGTGTTCCCACTATGCACATATTACAGCTATTGAAATTTTTCCACAGTATGTGGCTGTTCTGTTCTTCTCCACCCCCCATTCTGTTTCTCTTTTTATTTCAGTTTGGAAAGTTTCTATGCATTTGTTCACATTGTCAAAAACACAATGAATGTACGGTCAAGATTTTCACATTGAAGACATGAATTTAGCCAGGCACCGTGACTCATTCTTGTAATGCCAGCACTTTGGGAGGCTGAGGCAGGAGGATTGCTTCAGCCCAGGAGTTCAACACTATCTTGGACAATATGGTGAGACTTGTCTCTACCAAAAAAAAGTTAAACAATATTTTTTAAATAAGAAATTAGCTGGGTGTGGTTGTACATGCGTGCCTGTGGTCCTAGCTACTTGAGAGACCGAGGCAGGAGGATTGCTTGAGCCTGGGAGGTGGAGGCGGCAGTGAGCCATTATTATGCTACTGTAATTCAGTCTTGGCCATACAGCAAGATGCTGTAAACCCCATCTCTACTAAAAATACAAAATTAGCCAGGTGTAGTGGCGTATGCTTGTAATCCCAGCTTCTTGGGAGGCTGAGGCAGGAGAATCACTTGAACTCGGGAGGTGGAGGCTGCAGTGAGCCGAGATCACACCACTGCACTCCAGCCTGGGTGATAGAGTGAGACTCAGTCTCAAAAAAAAAAAAAAAAAAAAAAGAAAGAAAAGAAAAAAAGAAAAAAATTTATAATAAATAAATTGTGAACTCTAATTAATAATATAATGTTGGAGTATTTAAGGGACAGTAAGTTAATTTCTGCTACTATTTGTGTAATTCTTTGAAAGAGTTGGACGATTGATAGATTGGCAGTGGCAGATGGATGGAAGGATATGGGATAAAACTAGTAGAGTAGAATTCTATTTGTAGAATCCCCATGGTGAGCAGATGAGCATTCACTATAAAATTATTTTAACTTTTTTGTATACTTGAGATGTCCCTAATAAAATATTTGAAAAAAATACAATTGCTCAAAATCTCCTGAGGACCATAATTGAACTAAATGAGGCAATAAAATAGTGAGGAAAATGTTGACCAGAGAACGCATATCAATCTGCCCCTAGATAGGCCGCACTTATTTTTGTGCAAAAAATATTATTTGTTATTAACCTAAACTCTAGTTTTGTTATTAACATAAACACTAATTTAAGGTCAGACTCAACAAAGCCTCTCACATTTGAAATAAAATAATTTTAACTTAATACAGTAATAGAGCTTTAAATCACCAGTGAGTACGGCAAAACATATCAAAAATGTCAATGAGGATAAAAAAGATTACATGGTGATATTTAAAAAACAGAAATTAATTGTATGACTGTTGAAGTTAATGACTTTGTACTAGAGGGAGCTCAATGATTTAACAGACTATTTTGTGTTCTTTATCACATTATATAGGGTGATAAACTACAAACTTGAAAGGATTCTCTTTTATTTTTTCTCCTTATCAGTGCCATAAACATGCATTCTAATAGTGAGTATTTTCCTTTTGATAAAGTGGCAAATGAAAAGTTTTGTATTAAGTCCAGAGATAGATCAGCACGTATCAAATGAGTTAATCTGCATCTGTGTCGCTTCGCTTTGATATGTTATCCGGCCATCCTGACCTCAAGCAGACATGTTCCTGCTGATCCTTCTGGTTGTCTGATCCTCAGAACTTTTTTCTCTGTTATTTCTTTAAATCCCTCTAGCAGTGGGTGCATATAATCACAGATTTCCTTGTGGCTATTTCTGGTTTCTAATCTATCTTTCAGTTTGGGCACAGCTTTATTCTTTGATACTCTATTTACAGCTGCCTAGAGACCATCACCCTTTGAATGTCACCAGGTAACTTGTGATTCAAAATTTTTTTACACCAACTCTACTACACAGCCTTGATATCACTTTTTAAACGAGACTAGAAATCTTACAGCCCTTTACACTTTTCTCTCTGTGTTCCTTGTTTTCTTCTATCTGATTCTCTCTATGGCATATTCTTGTTTTTCTTCAAGTTTCTCTGTTATGTGGATTTTTCCTCATGTTACAATCATTATGAGGTCGATTCCATGCCCCTAGAACAATCAACTATTTGAGTTCATCTAACAAAAAGAGCATATAATTTTGAAAGTATATCCACATAACTTCTCTAAGATTCAGAACATCTTTTTATAAAGTAGGAACAATACTGATACTAATGAAAGCAAAAATATACACGGATGACAATGGAACCTGAAATATATTGTTTATAAGGAGTTATAATGGCAAAATTTTCAATCATGGCCCCTAGGTAGACATTTTTGTTGGACTGCAAGAATGTTTTGTCAAGTATGTTTCTGGCTCATGAGAACCGGCAATATTTATATATGAACCAATCAAAGTTTTCTGGGTTTAAATCATCTTTCTTTTATTTCACTATAGGAAAAAAACAAAAAGATGTTAATTATGTGACAGTTCTTAGAGAAAAAAGGTAAAGCAAAGAGCCAGATTATTTTATTTTCAGAGAATATAAAAAGAAACAAATCTCTGTATGAAATTTTTAAAGTTCATTATAGAAAATATGAGTAAAAGGAAATCTTCTCATACTTCTATTGCAGATAAAAGTCCTCTTTGTATGCATTTTTGTGATTTAACAAAATTAGCACATTACTGGATAGCTAATTTGCTATCTTTCAAGTTCTTTCAAAATTAACATCATGTAATAAGCATTTTTCCATCCATTAACTAATCCTCATGAGCATAATATAATGTATTTTATATGATAAATTATGCTTCATGATCTAATTGATCTTGTTAATATTTTTATATTTGAGTTTTTTCAATTTTGTAATATTGTTTAAAAGTTTTTATTTAATTTTTAGTTTTGTGGGCACATAAGAGATGTATGTATTTATGAGGTACATGAGATGTTTTGATGCAGGCATGCAATTCATAATAATCACATCCTGGGGAATGGGGTATCCATCCCCTCGAGAATTTATCCTTAGTGTTGCAGACAATTCAATTATACTCTTTTATTTTGAAATGTACAATTATAGTATTATTGACTATAGTGACCCTGTTGTGTTACTTTTTGTAGGTCTTATTCATTCTTCTACTTTTTTTATACCCATTAATCATCCCCTTTTTCCCCCTACCCTCACAGTACCCTTCCCAGCCTCTGGTAATCCCCATTCTACTCTCTATCTCCATGGGTTTAATTGTTTTGGTTTTTAGATCTCACAAATAAGAGAGACCATGCAATGCTTGTCTTTCTGTGCCTGGTTTCATTTAACATAATTATCTTCATTTCCATCCATGTTGTAGCAAATGACAGGATCTCATTCTTTTTTAAATGGCTGAGTAGTACTCCATTGTGTATATATGCCACATTTTCTTTAACCACTTATCTGTTTATGGACACTTAGGTTGTTTCACAATCTTGGGTATTGTGAAGAGTGCTGCAACAAAGATGGGAATGCAGGTATCTCTTCAATATACTGATTTTCCTTCTTTAGGGTATATACCCAGCAGTTAGATTGCTGGGTCATATGATAGCTCCAATTTTATTTTTTTGAGGAACCTCCAAATTGTTCTCCATGGTGGTTGTAATAACTTAAATTCCCACCAACAGAGTATGAGGGTTCCCTTTCTACACATGCTCACCAGCATTTTTTACTTCCTGTCTTTTAGATATGAACCACTTTAACTGGGGTAAGATGATAGCTCATGGTAGTTTTTATGTGCATTTCTGATGATAAATGATGTTGAGCACTTTTTCATATGCCTGTTTGTCATTCTGTATGTCTTCTTTTGAGAAATGTCTATTCAAATAGTTTGTCCATTTTATAATCAGATTATTAGATATTTTCCTATAGGGTGGTTTGAGCTCCTTATATATTCTGATTATTAATCTCTTTTCAGATGGGTAGTTTGCAAATAATTTCTCCTGGTATGTGGGTTATCTCTTCACTTTGTTAATTCTTTTCTTGGCTGAGCAGAAAATTTTTTTCTCAATGTGATCTTATTTGTCCATTTTTGCTTTGGTTGCCCATGCTTGTGAGCAAAGTTAGTCAAGAAATTTTTGCCCAGGCCAAGGTCCTGGAGATTTTCCCTAAGGTTTTCTTGTAGCAGTTTCATAGTTCATGGTCTTGGATTTAAATCTTTAATCCATTTTTATTTTATTTTTGCATAATGTGAGAGGCAGGGGTTTAGTTTTATTCTTCGTCATATGGATCATACGGATATCCAGTTTTCCCAGCACCATTTATCGAAAAGACTGTCTTTTCTCCGGTATATGTTCTTGGCACCTTTTTTGAAAATAAGTTCACTATAGATGTTTGATTTGTTTCTGGGTTTGCTACTCTTTCCATTAGTTTACGTGTCTACTTTTATGCCAGTACCATGCTATTTTGGTTACTATAGATTTGTAGTATAATTTGGCATCAGATTATGTAATTCCTCTTTTTTTTTTCTTTTTTTTCTTTTTTTTTTTTGCTTAGGATAGCTTTGACTATTCTGAGTCTTTGTGGTTCCATGTAAATTTTAGGATTTTCTTTATTTCTGTGAAGAATGCCATTCATAATTTGATAGAGATTAGATTGAATCTGTATATTGTTTTGAATAGTATGGACATTGTAATAGTATTGATTCTTCCAATCCATGAACATGAAATATCTTTACATTTTTTGTGTGTGTTCTCTTAAATTTCTTTAATCAGTGTTGTATAAATTTCATTATACTAAGATTTTTTACTTCTTTGATTAGGTTAATGCCTAGGTTGTTTATTTTATTTTTGGCTATTTAAATGCAATCACTTTTTAAATTTCTTTTCAGGTTGTTTGCTGTTGTCATAAATATGGGCTACTGATTTTTGAATGTTTATTTTGTGTCCTTCAACTTTACTGAATTTGTTTATAAGTTCTAATAGTTTTTTTTTTTTCTTTTTTGAGATAGTCTCACTCTGTTGCCTAGGCTAGAGTACAGTGGCTCAGTCTCAGCTCACTGCAACCTCCTCCTCCCAGGTTCAAGCAATTCTCCTGCCTCAGCCTCCCAAGTAGCTGGGACTACATTTGTGCACCACCATGCCTGGCTAATTTTTTTCTATTTTTAGTAGAGATGGGGCTTCCCCATATTGGCCAGGCTGGTCTCGAACTCCTGACCTCAAGCGATCCACCTGCTTTGGCCTCCCAAAGTGCTGGGATTACAGGCGTGAGCCACTGAGTCCAGCCCTAATTGGTTTTTTTTAAATGAAGTCTCTATTTTTTTTTTTTTTTTCCAAATATAAGATCATATCTGCAAACAAGGATACTTCGATTTCTCACTTTCCAGCTTGGATGCCTTTTATTCTTTCTCTTATCTGACTGCTCTAGTTAGAACTTTCAGTATTATGTTGAATAACAGTGGTGAAAGTGGGCATTCCTGTTGTGTTTCAGATCTTAGAGGAAAGGCTTTTAGCTTTTCCCCATTCAGTATAATGTTAGATGTGGATCTGTTACATGTGGCGTTCATTATGTTTAGATATGTTTCTTCTATACCCAGTTCTTTTAGAGTTTTTATCACAAAGGGATGTTGAACTTTATCAAATATTTTTTCAGCATCAATTAAAATGATAATATGGTTGTTGTCCTTCATTCTGTTGATATGATGTATCACATTGATTGTTTTGCATATGTTGAAACATTCTTGTATCCCAGGGGTAAACCCCACTTGGTCATGATGAATGATTTTTTTAATGTATTATTGAATTTGATGTGCTAGCATTTTGTTGAGAATATTTGCATCAATATCTATCAGGGATACTGGCCTGTAGTTTTCTTTTTATGGTATTTGTCTTGTTTTGGTATCAGGGCAATACTGGCCTCATGGAATGATCTTGGACGTTATTCCTCCTCCTATATTTTCAGAACAGGTTGGGTATTAGTTTCTACTAAAAAGGAACAGAATAGGTGGGTATTAGTTCCTATTAAAAAGGTTTGGTAGAATTCAGCAGTGAAGATACTGGGTCCCAGGCTTTCTTTACTAGAAGACATTTTATTAACATTTCAGTCTTGTTATTTCCTATTGATATGTTCAGGTTTTGGATTTCTTCCTCGTTCAATCTTAGTAGGTTAGATGTGTCTAGAATTTTGTCCATTTTTTCTATATTTTCCAGTTCATTGTCATTTAGTTGATCATAGTAGCAGCTATGAATTTTTGAATTCTTTGAATTTTTGTAGTATCAGTTTGTAATGTCTCCTTTTTCATCTCTGATTTTATTTATATGGGTCTTTTCTCTCTTCTCTCCTTTTTTCTTTTTCTTTTTCTTTTTTTCTTTTTTTTGAGACAGAGTCTTGCTCTGTTGCCCAGGCTGGAGTGCAGTGGTGTGATCTCGGCTCACTACAAGCTCCACCTCCTGGGTTCAAGCCATTCTCCTGCCTCAGTCCCCGAGTAGCTGGGACTACAGTTGCCCGCCACCACGCCTGGCTAATTTTTTTTTTTTTTTTTGGTATTTTTAGTAGAAATGGGGTTTAATCACATTAGCCAGGATGGTCTCGATCTTCTGACCTCATGATCCGCCTGACTCGGCCTCCCAAAGTGCTGGGATTACAGGTGTGAGCCACCGCACCCAGCCTCCTTTTTTCTTAGTGTGGCTACAGGTTTGTCAATTTTGTTTAACTTTTCCAAAAAACCTTTTTGTTTCATTGATGTTTTGTATCATTTTCTTCATTTCAATTTCATTTATTTCTGCTTTGATTTTTATTATTTCTTTTGTTTTAATAATTCTGGGTTTGATTTGCTCTTGCTTTTCTAGTTCTTTAAGCTTCATTGTTAGGGCATTTATTTGAATTTTTCTTCTTTTCTGATGTGGGCTATTACAGTCATAAACTTCTCTCCTAGTACTGCTTTTGTTATATTCCATAGATTTTGATATGATGTGTTTTTCTTATTTTTCTCAAGAAATTTTTTAATCTCCTTCAAAATTTCTGCATAGACCCACTGGTCAGAAAGAAGCATACTGTTTAATTTTCATCTATTTACATAATTTCCATAATTCCTCTTGTTCTTGCTTTGCAGTTTTATTCCATTGTGGTCAGAGGATGTGCTTGGTATTATTTAAGTTATTTAAAATATTTCAAGTCTTGTTTCATGACCTATCATATAGTCTGTCTTTGAGAATGATCCATGTGCTGCAACAAATAATGTACATTCTGAAGCTGTTGGATGAAATATCTTGTAAATATCTATTGGATTCATTTGGTCTATAGTGCAGATAAAGTCCGATGTTTGTTGATTTTCTATCTAGAAGTTCTGCCCAATGCTGAAAATGAGGTGTTGAATTCTCCAGCTATTATTGTATTGGCATCTATCTCTCTCTTTAGCTCTGATAATGTTTCTATGCCTAAGGGCTTCAGTGTTGGGTGCATATATATTTATAGTTGTTATAGCCTCTTGCTAAATTCACCCCTCTATCATTTTATAGTGTCCTTCTTTGTCTCTTCTTATACTCTTTGTCTTTCATCTGATATAGGTATAGCTATTCCTGCTTGTTTTTGGTTTGCATAGACATGGGATATCTTTTTCCATCCTTTTTTTTTTCAGAATATGTGTGTCTTTGTAGGTGACGTGTGCTTCTTTTAGGCAACAGATTAATGGTTCTTGCCTTTTTAATTTTTTTATAAAAAAAATTCAGCTACTCCATTGGAGACTTTGGTCCATTTACAGTCAATGCTATTATTAACAAGTGTACGTTCTCCTACCATTTTGATATTTGTTTTCTGGTTGTTTTGTCATCTAATCATCCATCTTTCCTTCTGTCTTCTTTTTCATGAAGGTAGTTTTCTCTGGTGATATGATTTAGTTTCTTGCTTTTTATTTTTTGTGTATCTGTTGTATGGCTTTTGGTTTGAGATTGCCATGAGGCTGGAAATTCTATCCTGTAACCCATTATTTTAAGCTGATAGCAACTTAACTTTGTTTCCATAAAAAACCTAAAAAGCAAAAAGAAAACTAATAAAAACTCTACACCTTAACTTCATTCCTCACTTTTAAATTTTGTGTTGTTTCTATTTATATATTGTACTGTTTATATCTGGAAAAGTTGTTGTCATTATTATTTTTATTGGTTCTTCATTTAGCCTTTTGACTTAACATAAGGCAAGTAATAACTAACCACAGTTACAGTGTTACAATGTTTTGTGTTTTTCTGGGTACTTATTATTACCAGTGAGTTGTGTACCTTCAGATGATTACTTATTGCTCATTAATGTCTGTTCTTTCTGATTAAAGTACTCCCTTTAGAATTTCTTGTAGGACAGGTATAGTGTTGATGAAATCCCTCACCTTTTGTTTGTCTGGGGGAAATCTTTATTTCTCCTTCATGTTTGAAGGATATACCAGTATATCTGGAGTATTCACCAGATATACTATTCTAGGTTAAAGGTTTCTTTTTTTCTTCTTCTTCAGCACTCTAAATATGTCATGCCACTCTCTTCGGGTCTGTAACATTTCCATTAAGAAGTCTGCTGCCAGACATATTGGAGCTTCATTGTATGTTATTTGTTTCTTTTCTCTTGCTGCTTTTAGAATATTTTATCTTTGATATTTGGGAGTTTGATTATTAACTGCCTTGAGGTAGCCTTTTTGTTAAATCTGCTTGGTGTTTCACAACATTCTCGTACTCGGACATTGATATCTGTCTAGATTTGAGAGGTTCTCTGTTATTATCCCTTTGAATAAACTTTCTTCCCCTGTCTCTTTCTTTACCTCCTCTTTAAGTCGAACTCTTAGAATTGCCCCGTTGAGGCTGTTTTCTAGATCCTGTAGCCATGTTTCATTGTTTTTCATTCTTTTTTGTGTTTGTATGTCTCTTCTGACTGTGTATTTTAAAAGAGCCTGTCATTAAGCGCAGTAATTCTCCCTCTGTTTGGTCAAATCTGTATTTTAAAACTCCGGTGCACTCTTCAGCATGTCTATTGCAATTTTCTGCTCCAGAATTTCTGCTTGAGTCTTTTTAAGTACTCGATCTCTTTGTTAAGTTTATCTGATAGAATTCTGAATTCTTTCTTGGTGATACCTGGAATTTCTTCAAATTTCCTCAAGATGGCTATTTTGAATTCTCTGTCTGAAAGATCAGATATCTCTTTTTCTCCAGGATTGCTCCCTGGAGCCTTATTTAGTTCTCTTGATGAAGTCGTGTATTCCTGGATTGTTTTGATACTTGTAGATGATCCTCTGTGTCTGAACATTGAATAGTTAAGTATGTATTGTAGTCTTCACTGTCTGGGCTTGTTTGTACCCTTCTGTGGAAAGGCTTTCCAGATATTCCCAAAGAAGACTTGGGCATTGTGATGCAAGCTGTGTTTGCTTTAGGAGGCACCCCAAGCCCAATAATGCTTTGTTTCATGAAGACTCGTAAAATTACTGCCTTGATGATCTTGGACAAGATCTGAGAGAATTCTCTGGATTACCAGGCAGAGACTCTTGCTCTCTTCGCTCACTTTCTCCCAAACAAATGGAGAAACTCTCTCTAGTTTCTGAACCACCTGAAGTTGGGGGTGGAATGACACAATCACCCTGGTGGCCATCACCACTATAACTGTGCTGAGTCAGACCTGAAGCCAATACATCACTGGGTCTCACACAAGGCCTGCTGTAAGTACTCCCTGGCTGCTGCCTATGTTCACTCAAAGCCTTGGGTCTCTATTGTCAGCGAGTAGCAAAGCCAGCCATTCCTGTGTCCTTCTTTTCAGGGTGGTGAGTTTGCCGGGAACCTGGAGGGTCCAGAGGTGCTGTCAGGGAGCCAGGGTCTGTATTCAAATACCTTAAAAGTCTACCTGGTGTTCTGTTGTACTGCCGCTGAGCTTGTACTCAAACCACTAGATGCTGACCTTCCCACTCTTTTGTTCCCTTTCCAAAGGCAGAGGAGCCTCATCCCATGGCCATCACCACTGCAGGCCCATGGAGAATACCTCCATACTACTGCTGATGTTCCCTTGAGGCTCAAGGGCTCTTCAGTCAGCTTGCAGTGAATGCTGCCTGGCCCAGCACTCACGTTCCAGGGCATTGGGGCCCCTTTCGCCCAGGGCAGGTCGAGACATGCCATCCAAGGGCCAAATTCTGGAATCAGAGACTCCAAGAACCCACATGGTGCTCTACAGCTCTGTGGTCGAGCTGGTACCTAAAGTGCAAGACAATGTCCCCTTTACTTTTTCCTCAACTTTTCTTAAGCAGATAGTGTTTTGCCTCATAGCCACCACAGCTGGGAATGTGCTGAGTCTCACTTGAAGCCAGCTGATCTCAGATTCTCACCCAAAGCCATTAATGCGGTTCCTGGGTATCAGTGCTTGTTATTCAGGGCCCAAGGGCTCTTCAGTTAGCAGGCGAAAAATGTTGCCAGGACTGGGTCCTTTCCTTCAAGGCAGTGGTTTCCCTTCTGACCCGAGGTGAGCCTAGTATTGTTGTCTGGGAGTGATGCCCAAGGGCCAAGAAAAGGGATATCACGACTCTGACAGGTGCCCTATCCTGCTGTGGCTTAGCTGGTATGCAAAATGCAAGAAAAGGTCCTCCCCACTCTTTTGGTTTCCTCTCCTTAGGCAGAAGGAAGGGGTTGCTTTTTAAGCTGTAAACTGTGCAGCCTCAGCTTAGGGGTAGCGTGATACCAGCATTACCTTAGCAACCCTGGCTTGTGTCTCAGTAAGTCACATGCCCCGCTCACTCTAGTATCTCTGGGCCCAGTTCAGCACTAGGACTCACCTAGTTATTACAGTCCTTGTGGCATAGACCGCCTTTCTAGTTTATTTTATTTAGATCCTCAGAGTACTTTAGCCCAGTGGTGAAGCTTGCAGAATTCAAATTTGAACTGCTGGGATTGACAATTTCTCTCTGGTGAGGGCTGCTTAAATGCTCCCTCTGTGGGCTGGCATCAGCTGAGTTTGTTCTGGTTTTCTTTTCTGCTATAACAGGACAGCATTGAGTTTAATGCCTCACAATTACTGGGCTCTCCCTCCCCCAGCCCAATTAAAGGCTCTCTGTACCATTCTGCTGCTGCCAGGTGGTGTCAGCAATTCAAAACTGTTTTGCTTCCCTCTTCAGTGCCTCTTTCAGTGATACGACAGTAAAACCAGGTACTGTGAGTGCTCAGCTGACTTTTCATACGTACGAAGGTGTTTTCTTTTGTATGTGTAGATAGTTGTCAAATTACTACCCTTTTGGTGAGGGAAACAATTGATGGAGCCTTCTATTCTACCATCTTGCTCCACCTCCACCATGTGCTAAAAACTCATTTTATTTCAATAATTACATGTTATATCAGACAAAGTCTTGTGGTGCTTTATCATTCAGAACTTTGTGAAAACAACACAAGCCATTAATGACAATGAAGAGACCCACATCATGACATGAATATGATACTTTAAAGATTTGTTACAAACTCCCACTTTCTGTCACACCATTACACTAAGAAAAGGTTTAGATCCTTTAGGTGGTATGCAAAGTAATGGACTTCCAGGGCTTTTACTTCCTAATCTTTGGAACCTGTGAATATGTTACCTTACAGGGTAGAAAGTAACTTTGCAGGAGCAATAAAGGATGAACTGGAAATGAGAGATTATTCTGAATTATCCAGGTGGGTCCCACCTAATCACATGGGTTCCTAAAAGTGGAAGAGGAAGGCAGAATTTTGGGTTGGAGAGATGCAACAGAAGAAGAGAAAAGGGGAGTTGAGAGAGATTCAAAGGGTAAATGAGACTCAACTGTCATTGCTGGCTTTGAAGAGGGAGGATGGTAGCCATAAGCCAAGGAAGTTGATGGTTTCTATAAACTTAGTTCAGGCCTCGGCTTAAAGTCAGCGAGAAAATGGGGATCACAGTCTTAAAACCACAAGGAACTAAATTCTGGAAACCACCTAAATAAACAAGGAAATAGATTCTCCCTTAGAGCCTCCAGAATGAAGCATTACCAACATTACCAATGTCCCAATTTTAATCTGTTGAAATTATTATTATTATCTTTCAACATACAGAACTGTAGATAATAAATTCATGTTGTTTTAGCCCACTAAGTTTGTGGTAATTTGTTGTGGTACTATTAGAAAACTAATATATTAAACCTACTATGTTAACAATAATAATGATATAATTACAGTAATCATAATAGTTTACTATTTTTATTGAGCACTTACTATGCCCCAGTCTGTGTATAAGTATAGTAATTATATTAATTCAATTCATATTTAGATTCTATGAGTTAGACTTAAATATCATAGATGTGAGGAAACTGAGGTGCTAAATGGTTAAGTAACTCATCCAAAGGCATTTCATTAAAAGCACCATTAAAATCAGCAATGTCAGCATGTTTTTAATTTTACCTTGGATGTAGTTATCATAATTTTTATTTGTAAGCAATTGATAACATGACATAATATGTTTAAAGCTTTGAAGCATAACTATTAAACCCAAAATCAATGAGTTATTGAAATGCATCAAGATAGAACTTTTAAATCTCAATTTATGTACTGTTTTTATTTTAATTTCCTTATTTCTAAAATCAGCCTGCATTTAGCAGCTATTCTATTTTTTGTATGTTCATTTCTGATTTATTTTTAAAAAATACTTATAAATTGCTTGTAACAAATTAATGGATTAAAATGGAAAACATTTGTGGGCAATATTTATTAATTCTTTGAACTTCTGAGTCTCATGTGCTCCAAATCACACAGTAAACTTTCACCACAAAAATTATTTTTAGAGATATTCCTTGACCATAAGATAAGATCTTCTTCTAATTTAGTTGAATTAAAGTGACCTTGCAAAAAAAATTGCCTGCACATTTGTAGTATCTACAGATTTACTTCATTTGAATTATGGGAAATAATCTCCATAGAAACTCATTGCCTGAAGCCCTACTTCTCAAAACAAAAGCAAAATCACATAGTCTCTCTCATAAAAAGTCTCCCCTATGCCAGCCGGGATGGCTTTTTGGGAGGGAGAGAGCACTAGAGAGGAGAAGATCAGAAAAGCCAACCCCTCTCCATGCTTCTTGGGTTTGGAGGAGTGACTGTGCATACCCTCTGACCTACACAGTCAGAGGCTTGGAAAAAGAAGAGGTAAGTATTGGATAAGTAGCTCACCTTAAGAAACTGGGGTACAGTTGCCCTACCCACCTGGGGAGCTTCCACAGAAAAACGCTATGTGACCAGGAGAAAGAGGTCTGCCAAATACCTTTGCCTAAATATCCTTGAATTTAGGGTGCCAGGACCAGTGGGCAAGGGTGGCCTGCAGCAGTGGCAGAGGTAGGAGGTCAGGGTGCTGGATGAGTAGAGGATGAAGGATGTGATCAGTGCTCAAGTGGGCACTTCGCTGGCAAAAACAATACTAAGCATTGAGTTACAGCAACTAACATTTCAGCCCAAATAGCCAACAGGGCAAACAATACTCAGTGGGATGACAGACACAGCTCTGGAGACGAATATAAGGAGGAACTAGCACAAAGTCAGCTGGTTCTTCTTAATACAGTGCCGCTGACATTGAATTCTATTTTAGGAATAGGGAAGAGGAGGTTGGAGAACAAATTAATACAAATTAACATGTTTCTAAAAGACCATCTTTAAATAATCTTATAAGATTAACTTCAAACTAATTTGGTTACGTATTTATTTTGTTTCTTCTTATCAGTAAGAGTCAGGTCAGCGGAAAGTTCAGACTAGTCAGAGATAAGAGTAGCTCCACTTTTTTCAGACATCCGTCCTGTACTGGAAGTTAAATTTGAAACTCTATTATATGATATCTGGAAGTTTGCATTTTATTAACTTAAGCTTTGTGTACCTACAATGATACTTACTATGTTCATGGAGGAAAATATCTTTTGGGAAAATAATAATTGCTGGAATTCTTTTCATCATTTACTCGATGCCATAGACTATTCTAGTACATATATTGTCTTTTAAAAAAATCCTTATAACAACCCTACAAAATCACTCTTCAGCTGTTGCAAATGAGAAAACTCTGGAACAGAGGAGGTAAATAATCTGACAAGGATCAGCATTTTAATAGAAGGTGGAATCAGGATTCTGGACCGAGGAGTCTGAATCTAGAAGCTGAACTCTGAAGTCATAAGTTGTACTGATATCCCAGGAAGTAAAATTACATAGATCAGTTGTGAGTGGAAAATATGGAAACAAGAAAAACATGCTTAAATATAATTCCCCCTTTTTAACCTACCATTGGAAAAAGAAAGAGAGCTGTTGATTGACTGGTTCCCTTTTCTCACTCAAGGTATTTTATCAAAAAATAGCTCAGCTGGCTGGATATATAAAAGTCAGTTCCAAAATATGTTCTATCTTTTCCTATTCACAGGAAGCTACTTACACTGCTTTACTGCTAACAAATCAAAAATTGGTCTCAGACAAACAGTCAGCCAGAAAATATCCTTCTTCCTTTTTAGCCAGAGAGTGAGTTATGGAGTATTGATTCTTCCATACAATCCAACTAAATCTTATAGTCAAATGTTATGTGATAAAACAAAATTTAAAGATAACTTCTTTATATACAATTATTGTGGCTCATTAGGTGATAAAAAGTCATTTTCACTAGTGATTATGGAAAGGGATGTTTGTGCACTACTGTAATAATAACTCAACTGTCAGCAGGATAATTATTAGTGTGGACCCATCATTTTATCTTTCACAACAATTAATGGTCCATGAGGCCAGCAGCTTAGACCTGCCGCAGACAACTGCAGTTTCTGAATATTTGTTCCTCTGACGTCTTCAGATGGGGAAGTTGGGATGGTGGGTGGGGGAAGAAAAGGAAAATATAACAAAGGAAAATCAGAAAACATGAGATATTCTTTCCCAAATATCCTCTTTTAGGTTTCGGAAATAGTTTGTGCCTCATCTAGGTCTTCTTTCACTATTCTCTTAAATTTACTTATTCAAGGTAAAGAGTCAGGCCTCCAAGACACCTGATGAGTTTCGTAACTAAATTCAGGCAGTGCATTGAGACCCTACTGACAATATGCAGCCGTGGCTGTGTCTTATTCTATGATACTCATTCTTTTTTTTTTTATAAGGACACCATCTGGTTCCTACTAAAGTGGGAGCAAAACTTTGAGCACACGTAGAAATAAATATAGGAATAATAGATACTGTGCACTATTAGAGAGCGGAGGGAAAAAGATGGGTTAAAAAACTACCTATTAGGTACTGTGCTCACTGCCAGGGTGACCGGATCCCTACTCCAAACTCCAGCATCATGCGCTATTCCCATGCACCAAATCTATACATGTACCCCCTGTATCTAAGAGTTACAACTAAAAAAATTTTTTTTTCAGATAAAAGGAATAAAATGTTTAGGCAAAGCTTAATTTCCATTTTAAAAAACATTATTTTGATTATTAAATTTAATGTTGTATTTCAAATGTGTACTTTGTGGCTCCTCGAAGATTCCTGTTTGTTAGATCTTTCAACTCTTTACCTCCAGTGCCTCATGGGCAGGAATGAGCAGAGAGTCCAAGACCTTGAGTTATTTCTGGAAGGACAACCACCCACTTCTCCCACCCACGTTCACCTCTCACCCCCTTTTCTGTCTTGAGGCCACTAGGATTGGTTTCAACGTGGATATTAACTTTATCTTAGTCATCAAAGAAGCCCAGGACTACTGGATCTTCTTCACCCCAAACTCCTTACTTGTCAATATAACCCAATATAACCCCTTTGGTGATCCCCTACAATCATTTCCCATCCTTTCACCAACACCTCAAATCCTTCCTATTGCTCATGGAACTCCTGGCCTGTCAGTAGCAAAATCTCCAGAAGACTCATCTGTTCTCTGAGTATCCCCTTTCCTTTCTGGCTCTACAAGGAAAACAAAACTCTATGCAAGGAGTCACTGACCCCTGCAGTCTTCTCCGGTGGGAGCTTTTTTTCTCCTGTAAATCTTATAACTTTGATCTGGAGATAGGGTGTCTTCCTTACTCCCTGTGTCCACTTCCAGACAATTCACACCTCTCATTCCTTTAAACACCAGCTATGAATTTAGTAATATTACATTGAACCACAGACATTATCTCCTTCTTGGAGTCATGCACCTAACCTTTATCACTGTCCTATACATATTCCCTTCTAATGTGTGGTGGCATTATGACTCTTCTTGATGCAATACTCACGATTCAATGTCCTGAGCTTCTCAGTATCTGGGTCTTCTATTTGCTAATACCCCTAGTTCTTGAGGCTATTTAAGCCCTTCACTGCCAAGGTCTTTACTAATAATTCCATCTTCTCATAAAGAAGTGGCCAGAAAGAACTTAGGCAAATTCATACTACCATGTCTATTCACTACCTGCATTTATGCCTGAATTCATGTCTTTATAGTTTGAGTAAACTGCCCTTTCACAGAGCAATGCCTCTGCCATTGTTCTCAAACTCATTTTCCTCACCTACTCATGAACATGGTGCCAGCAGTTCTCCCGGCTCTCTCCTACATCATCATTTTTTCCTCTCTCCTAGTTAATTTCAATCAACATGGAAAATGCTTTCATTTTCCAATCTGCCTTCATTGTTACACATACGACAATCATTCATCCTTTCCAGTGCCAGACCATAACAGCTTGGTGCTTTAATGGAGTCAACTGAAAAAAAACTCTAGTTACAGTCATGGGAAAAATGAAGTGCACTCCTGCATTTCCATCATCTGTGTCATTCCTGGGATCGTACTCTGGTTACTTCACACCTTACCACTACTACAATTTGCTAGAAAGATACTCAGAATTTCAAGACAAAGATAAATGACTGGATTAGTAAATCTGTAAAATTTGATCAATAACAATGGATTAATAAGCAAGAAAATCTTTTAAAAATGATATTATAATTAACCATCTCAATGTTTGCTTGGTCAATTCAAAGTTGTTATTCCCCAGAATGACAAACTCTGTCTCCAATCAACAAACTGGCCAGGAAAGAAAAACTGACACTAAGACACAGACAAAGTTAGTCACCCCAGGGTCTCCTATTAGATTTCTTTAATCTTCCCTAAGTTTAATTTAGTCTGTGAAATAAGTATTTTTTTCTGTTTATAAAAGAGAGATGGATCTCAAGAGCATTATGCTAAATAAGGGAAACCAGATGTAAAAGACTTGATGATTGCATTTACATAAAATATTAGAAAAAGCAAAATGACAGTGACAGCTAGCAAATCAGTGGTTGCCAGGTTTTGGGTATGAGAAAGGAGACTGTAAGTGTAAGAAGTGGACTTTCTGGAAGATGGAAATATTCTACATCATATGGTCATGGTTGTTTTACAACTGCATACATTTTTTTGAAAACATTGAATGGTAAAGTTAAAATAAGCAAATTTTATTATGTGTGAATTATAATTCAATAAAAAACTAAAAAAGTATTTTGTGAATTATATGGCCTCTGTAGAGAGTTTATCTGAAAGGATTAATTTCACCCCAACATTCAAAAATTTCCAAGGATCAGTAAATTATACAACAACAAAAACAGTTGTCTATTAGTCAAATATCAGATACATGTACATTTCACTTCAAAATAAATTATAATAATTTCATCTTTTACAATAAAAATTATAAAATCAACACTTGATAAATTTATTTTATAAAAATATACATTTAAAATTTTAGTTTTTAATATGTTTCATATTTTTATTGGTTGCTAATAAAGTTTCCTGAAAAAGTAACAAGGCATTTTTGTATTTTCTAAAACTCAAGATAAAATATTTATACCAATAATTTCTATTCAAATTTCTAAAATTCAGCTCTACTTGTGATACAGTTTGGCTTGATGTCCTGACCCAAATCTCATCCTGAATTGTAATCCCCATGGCATGGACAATGAAGTTCAGACTGAGGTGGTCTCCAATGGAGATGCAGAACTTTTTGGGAAATGGAGCAAAGGTAACTCTTGTTACACTTTAGCAAAAAGACTGGTGGTATTTTGCTTCTGTCCTAGAGATCTGTGGAACTTTGAACTTGAGAAAAATGACTTAGTGTATCTGGCAGAATAAATTCCTAAGCAGCAAAGCATTCAAGATGTCACTTGTTTTTTGCTGAAAGCCTGTAGTCATATGCATTGGCAAAGAGATGATCTGATATTGGAACTTATGTTTAAAAGAGAAGCAGCATATAAAAGTTTGGAAAATTTGCATCCTGACCATGCAGTAGAATAGAAAAACGCGTTTTCTGGAGAGAAATTCAAGCTTTCATCTGCAGAAATTTGCATAATGAAGGGAAGTTGAATGTTAATAGCTAAGACAATGGGGAAAATGTCTCCAGGACATTTCAGAGACCTTCATGGCAGCCCTTCCCATCAAAGGCCTAGAGACATAGGAGGGAAAAATGGTTTCCTGGGCCAGGCCCAGGGCCTGCCTGCTCTATGCAGCAACAGGTCATAGTGCCCTGCATCCCAGCTGCTTCAACTCCCGTTGTGGCTAGGGGACAAAGGTGCAGCTCAGGCCATTGCTTCAGAGAGTGCAAGCCCTAAGACTTAGCAGTTTCAACATGGTGTTCATCCTATGAGTGTGCAGAAGACAAGAAGAGTTCAGGTTTACAAGCTTTCACCTAGATTTCAGAGGATGTATGAAAACACCTGGATGTCCAGGCAGAAGTCTGTGCAGAGGTGGAGCCCTCATGAGGAAACTCTGCTATGGCAGTACTGAAGGGAAATGTGGGATTAGAGCTCCCACACAGAGTCCCCACTGGCTCACTCTCTAGTGGTGCTGTGAAAAGAGGGCAACCATCCTCCAGACTTCAGAATGATAGATTCAATTGCTTGCATGATAGATTCAACCTGCACCATGAGCTTGGAAAAGCCCTGGGCACTCAACACCAGCCCATGAAAGCCTCTGCAGGGGCTGTACCCTGCAGAGCCACAATGGTATATCTCTCCAAGGCCTTACAACCCTAATTCTTTCTTCAGCATGCCCTGAATGTGTGATGCGAAGTCAAAAGAGATCATTTTGAAGCTTTAAAATTTAATGAGTGCCCTGCTGGGTTTTGAACTTGCATAGGACCTGTATCCCCTTTGTTTTGGCTAATTTCTCCCATTTGGAATGGTAACATTTACCCAATGCCTGTATCCCCATTGTGTCGTAGAAGTAACTAACTTGTTTTTTATTTTATAGGCTCATAGGTGGAAGGGATTTGCCTTGTTTGTCTCAAATTAGATTTTGGACTTGGACTTTTGAGTTAGTGCTGGAAGGAGTTAAGACTTTGGGGGACTGTTGGACAGGCATGATTGTGTTTTGAAATGTGAGAAGGACATGAGATTTGGGAGGGATCAGGGCAGAATGATATAGTTTTGCTCTGTGTCCCCACCCAAATCTCATCTCAAAGTGTAATTCCCACATGTTGAGGAAGGGACTTGGTAGAAGGTACTTGGATCATAGGGGTGATTTCCCCTATGCTGTTTTCATAATAGTGAGTGAGTTCTCACAAGATCTGATGGTTTAAAAGTGTTTGGCAGCCCCCTACTCCCTCCTGCTGCCAGGTAAGATATGCCTTGCTGCCCCTTTGCCTTCTGCTATGATTGTAAGATTCCTGAGGCCTCCCAAGTCATGTGAAATTTGAGTCAATTAAACCTCTTCTTTATAACTACCCAGTCTTAGGTAGTTCTTTATAGCAGTGTAAAAATGGACTAATACAACTTGTCAAAAGCAGAAAATGCATTTGAGAAAATTAAACCTCAATCATGATATAAACACTCAGTAATCCAGAAATAGAGGGAACTTCCTCAATTAGATAAAGAGAATCTACATAAACCAACAGCTAATATCACACTTAATGGTGAGAAACTAGATACTTTGATCCTAAGACTAGGAACAAGACAAGATATCCCCCTCACTATTTCTATATAACAACATATAGTATGTCATGGTTAATGAAATAAGGAAACATACAAACAGAGCATACAACATACTGTATGTTCACAAGTAACATAATTGTTTATGTATAATATTCCAAAGAATTAACAAAATAAATTCCTGGAACTAATAGTTATAGCAAGGTTGTAGAAAAGAAGACTTCCATATAAAAGTCAATTGCTTTCTTATATCAGCAATGAACAATTGTTAGTTAAAATTAAAAATGTAAAATTAAATTTACATTAACAATAACAAATTAAATAAATAGATATGAGAATAACAAAAATGTACAGAATAAATGTTAAGAAAATTATAAAACTCCAGTGAAAGAAGTCAAGGAGCAATTAAATGAAGGAGATATATTCTTTGTTCCTAGATTGGAAAACTCAATATTGTTAAGATTTTAATTATTCCCATGTAGATGTATAGATTCCATACAATCTCAGTTGCAATCTCAGTAAGCTCTTTTATTGATACCAACAAAGTAAATCTAAAGTCTACATAGAAAGATGAAAAAAAAAAAAAAAACAAGATTAGCGAACACTATATTGAACAAGTGCAAAGCTGGAAGACTATCACGACCCAATTTTAAGACTCACCATAAACCTACAGTATCAAGACAGTATCAAGTGTTGAACTGACAAAAGAATGGACAGATAAGTAAATGGAACAGAGTAGAGGGCCTAAAACTAGCCCTAGTCACACATTGTCAACTCATCTTTAACAAAGGGGCAAAAACTATTCAAATGTGAAAGATAATTTATAAATGGTGCTGGAAAAATTGAAAATATGTAGGCAAAAAGAATAAAATTCAGACACTTATTTTACATCTTTCACAAAAATTAACTCCTAGTGGATTGATCATTGACCAGAAATATGAAAGGTAAAACTATATTACTTCTAGAAACCAGTGTAGGAGAAGATCTAAGGGACCTTGAGTTTGGTGTTGAGTTTTTAGATACAATACAAAAAGTACAATCCATGCAAGAAAAACATCGATAAGTTGGGCTATATTAACTTTAAAATCTTTTCCTCTGTGAAAGACCCTGTTAGAATCAAAAGAGAAACCCAGATAGGAAGAAAGTATTTGAAAAACACAAGTCTGATAAATGAAGTGTATCTAAATATGTACAAAACATTGTATATGTCAAAATAGCTGAGAGTAAATTTCAAATTTTCAAATCCCCAAAATGATCAGTTTTTGAGGTGGTGCATGTTTTTCTTAGCTTCATTTAATTTTTCCACATTATATTCATAAATTTTAACATTACTTAATACCCCATGAATATTACAACTATAACTTCTCAATTTATAATAAAATAAACAAAACTGCCAGTCATGAATTAAAAGAAAAACTGAGAAACTGAAAACTGGATTGGATCCTAGAACATAAAAAGAACATCCATGTAAAAACTGGTGAAGCAAAGAACACTGTAAGGTTGTTACAAATACACTCTTGAGACAAACTTTAGACACATCTAATCCCTGCAAGCCTCGACATTTGCATTCATCCTTGAGGGGCTTGTATTGCTCAGTTGTAGCAAGCATCCTTCTAAGTCAGTTGGAGAGAAACCATCACCCTTGATGTTGAACACCTGACTTGCTTTCAACAAGAATTTTGTCAAATCAGTTTAGCCAGAAATCCCCATCCTCACTCCTGATAATTCCCTGTGAATACTTTTCCCTCCTCTGGTCCCTACCCTGCTCCTTGGGTATCCAGCCCCATCTGTCCATGGTGTATTCAGAATTGATCCAAGTTCTATACTGAGGTTTCTTTTCCCATATTGCAATAGTTCTGGTATAAAATCTATTTTTGCTACTTTACTGTCTGGCTCTGGTTTTCTTTAACAATTAGTAAACTATTCTGTATGATACTTAATGGTGAACCCATGACATTATGCATTCCACAGAATTGCAGAACACAAAAAGTTAACTTTTATGTAAACTATGGTATTTAGTTACCAATAAAGTATCAATATTGGTTCATTAATTGTAATAAAGGTCCCACACAAGTGCAAAATATTAATAATGGGGAAATATGTGTGCATGTGAGAAAGGGATAGATATAATAAATCTCTGTACTATCTACTTAATTTTTTGGTAAGTTTAAAACTATTCTAAAAAATGATGACACCATTGACTTATCTGGAAAAAACGTCTTATCTTTTGATCAAGAGGTGAATTATGTATCTATGCACCCCTAGTATGCAGATGTTGCATAGGCAGTTGTAGCACTATTTCAGAAGAGGGTGCTTAGTTAGAGATAGAGATATGAAGATTATTTACAGCAATGACAATAAATAATCTCCAAGACTGAAATCATAGAATGAAAGAAAACAATAGCAAGATTATTTCTGAAGAATCCCGACATTTGGAAATCGGGAACATGAGTAGATGTAGGCAAAGTGTAAATAACATTCACTTGAGAAATAAGAGGAAAATAAGAAGAATGAGATATTAAATTGCAGAATAGCTTATGCAAGACTTAGACTCAAGATATATTTTTCAGTTGAAACAGGAAAAGTCATATTATGCTATGCAGCCAGGAAAACTTCCATCAGTGTATTAGTACGTAAAATACTGTCAAGTGTATGTGAAAGACAAGTAGAAATTTTCATCTTTTCCAAAAATAACCCAACCCTAGTAAATAATTTTACCTAAGGGAAGACACACCAATTAATGATTGTCTCTATATATATATGTTTTGTGACAGATTCTCACTTGGTTGCCCAGGTTGGAGTGCAGTGGCACAATCTTAGCTCACTGCAACTTCCGTTTCCCAGGTTCAAGTGATCCTCCCACCTTAGCCTCCCAAGTAGCTGGGATTACAAGGGTGTGCCACCACGCCCAGCTAATTTTTGTATTTTTAGTAGAGATGGGGTTTTTCTATGTTGACTAGGCTGGTATTGAACTCCTGACCTCAAGTGATCTGCCTGCCTCAGCCTCCCAAAGTGCCAGGATTACAGGTGTGAGCCACCACACCAGGCCTGTCTTAATATGTTCTTATTTTATTGCATAACACTCACCATTCTTTCAAGTCCTTCAATTTTCAACCTGAAAGAAAGTGTTGGTAACTGACCTGCTTACCATAGTAAGCTCTCAATTAATGGTTTTTCATTAACTCTATTAGTCCTTTAGACATGAACAACAAAGAAAGAGTGTGTGAAATTATTTTCAGCTGTGTGCATTGTGTTTTAAAAATAATCTGATGAGTTCACTCTTTTATCAGTATACCACATAATAGAATACCCTTATATCTATTCCTAATTTTAAGAGTGTATGTTATATATTTTATTTGGGTTAACTTGTTTGTGTTTAGATCTTGTGACCTCTGTAGTAATAATATTAATTGAAAAAAAGTACACAGTTAAATAAGTATTCTACTAAACCAGTTTCTTCAAGCAAACATTAGTAATTTGAGGTTTAAGACAATAGCTCCTTAAATTATTAAGAAGTGTTTGATACTATAGTAAGTTATCTTTGTCCCCTTTTTGTTAAAAGACAAATAGAAACTTACATTTATGGCAAGACAAAATACTCTCTCTCTCTCTCTCTCTATCTCTATCTATATATATATATATATATATATATATATATATATATACACACACACATATAATAAAATAAAACTTAAATGTGTTTTGTTAAACTGGTACACAATACATACAAGATTTACTTCTTATTTTTCCTCTTTAAATACTATTGAATATAGTATGTAGTGCAGTGTTCACAAAACCAACTGCAATGATATCTTCAAATCCTCAGGTTTCCTGAAAACCAAAACCAGAAAAATTATGTTTCATCCGTATTCAACTATAATTTTAATGAAAATAAAATGGAAGCTATTTAGAACTAATGAAAAATTATATCCACATCCCTGAGAAAAAGACTTTAAATTCTCTTTAGATGTAGCAGCATGGATATCATTGGAGTGTCATTTTCAGTAAAAACTTCAATGAAGTCGAAGAAAGAAGATTGGCATATGAAGAAGATCCAATGGGAAGTGAGAGAGTGAAGCCTGCATGATGTTTTTTCCCTAAATATTTCTGCCTTAGACTTGAATAATAGACTGTCTTATATCTGGAAAGAATGCAATAGAAAACAAGAGTAGTGCTAAAGATGAAAGCCCCCTGAGCAGTGTGAGGACAAAGATTCATCTAAAGATGACATGGCAGAGAAGGTGGAAGATGCACTGTGATTGGGCAGCCTTGGCTTTAGTGACAGCAGCCGTTTCTACTGCAGGCTTTCTCTAGCAGTATTTGGCTATTTAGAGTCTGCCTGTGGCACGTAGGTGGTTGGGTAAGTTCAGACTGGATTTTTAATGAGAAGGTGATGGAAGAAGAAAGAGAAAAAGTGTATTGTGGCTGCTGTAACAATGAGCACACATTTGGTGGCTTAAAACAATGCACATTTATTCTTTTACAGTTATGGAGGTCAGAGTCCAAAACCAGTCTGAATTGGGCTGAAATCAAAGTATCTGCAGGTCCACTCTCCTTTTGGAGGCTCCAGGGAAACCTGTTCCTTACTTCTTCCTGCATCTGGTGGCTGTAGGCATTCCTTGGATTTTGGCCACATCACTCTAATATCTGCCTCTGTTGTCACATTGCCTTCTCATCTGTGTGTGTCAAATCTCCCTCTCCTTTCCTTAGAATACATGCTATTGCATTTAAGGACCACTTGGAAAATCTGGGATAAACTTCCCACCTTTAGATCTTTGACTTTATTATACCAGAAAAGACACTTTTTCCAAATAAGCTAGTAGTTATAGTTTCCAGGAGTTACGTCTTGGAATCTGGGCACCATTATTGGCCTGCAGAGGGTATTTGATGATGGTTTCAAAGATCAAAGTGATATGGAACCTAAGCTAGATGAGAAAGTGAGAAAGAAGAGTGTTAAAACATGGAAAAGAAGACAACTGTAAATCACATAATCAATATATTAAGAGAGGGAAAAATCAGATGCTAAACCATATAGGCTAATTTAATTTACGTTAAAAATACATACAAATTAATGTGTGTAGACGCATCTACAGTATATAAATGCATGCAAATATGTTAACAGCGATGTTTTTTCTTGGTGGTGCTATTGGAGTGGTCTTTATATTTATTTAGTTTGTATTGTCTCCATAGTAGCATAGCCAAAATCTAAACTTTAGGAAAAAAATCCCTGCACTGTTTTATCTCATATATGAAGTCTTTTTGATGATCTTTGCAATATAACCATATTTTACTTGAAACATTTGGAGGAAAATCTGACATTGTGAATCAAACAATGTAATAGAGCCAGAAACATAGACTCCATTAAACCGAGACAATATCTTAAGTTAAAGCAACACAAACTTCTTAAACATAAGAATTTGTCATCTAGGATAAAGACCATGTAATTCTGACGACCTGGGGAGTTGAACATCAATAATCAATTATTTTGATTTGGCAATTTATTTTCCCTAACTTCAATCCTCCTTCAATTGCTGGTAAATCTAATTCTTCAGCTCCCCATTGATCTCAGTAAGGGTCTCTCACTTGAGGCTTACTTGGTGGTTATAAAATACCTTACGCTCTTCAGATAAAAGGGATGTTAGTGCAAAACACTAACAAGCATTATAATTATAAGTGGTCTGAGCACTAAGGTGTTTATTTAGTACTGGAAGCTGGGAAATACATAGTTTGACTATAAAAGTGTCAAAACCATGTAGTTTGGGAAGTATTTCAGGAAAGTTGATGAAAAGGCATTGGTTTGAAGTGATGTTTTCTAATTCTTTCAAAAAATAATGCAAGAAATTAGGTAACGACTCAATGCAAGCCAACAGATAAGAATAGTAATTTAACAAATTAAATTTTTCTAAAAAGAAAAGCTATAAAAAGAAGAGTAATTTATAGCAGTATTGAGCCAAGTGAATGAAACTGAATGACAGAGCTCTATTCCAGGTAAAAGACAATGTAATTAAATTGGTTTTATTGGAATCACCTAGCAAGATAGATTTTAGTGAAGATCATTATTGACATATTTGGGAAATAGACAACTGAATTCGTATGTTCCTCCATCATTATTATGCATTGATGGTATTAATTTGTTTGTTCTGCAAAGATGGCACATCTATGCTTAATGTCTGCCATTTAGTTTTCTAGCTACAAAAATATTTGTACTACTGATTTTTATGAGCATTATGTGGTCATGATGCAATAGTTGCTATGAATACGAATAGTTACTGTAAATGCTCACATTTTTTTCTCAATGTGTGATTGCCCTTAGAGGATCTTATTTGTTGTCTTACAAAATGTTAACAGAACCTCAAAGTGACAATATTCTCTTTATTTTTAAATAAAATGAAGGGCATATTCTGATTGCTCACAGACTCTTGTCTCTGAATTTACTGACATTTTAAATTTAAATGTCAAACTTAATAGTGACTCCAGAGAATGTTTTCATAATGAATTGAATAGATGAACTTTTGAAGGAAGATTATTATGGTCAGTAGGTTAACAAAATGCAAGAAATTCAGGATGACTTTGGAAAATATAATTTTGTATAATTATCTGTAGAATAAATTGTTTTTAACATAGAGAGTAACTTATTCTCAATGAATCCCACTCAAATATATTTTCTGTAAAGTATTGTGGCTGCATGAGAATTTATTAATGGGCAACATATAAATATCCTAACTCCTCAAATATTTCAAGGAGGATGAGGATTTTTATGCACATTTATGCCTAGGGCTGTGCTCCTTAAACATTAATGTATATAGGAATAGCCTGGAGGTTCTGTCTCTGATTCAGTAAGTCTCATTTGGGCTGCACAATTCTGCATTTTTAGACAGCTCCCAGGTGAAATTGCTGCTGCTGATTCACAGACTACATTTTGAGTAGCCCAAGGCCCCACCCCACCATGCATCACACACAGCTCTTTGTGTTGAACAAAATTATCGTCAGATGTAAAAAAAAGCGTAGCAATGAAAGCTTATTACTCAAGTGGAAAGCAAGTTATTTTATGTATGTATTCATTATTTATTTACATTATTATTGAAGTAGAATGCAAGTCAGAAAGAAGCTTATAGTCAGACAGCAGGTTTTGTAGATAAAGTTCACGAAAGTGATTTAATGGTCAGACTAAATTGTCCGCTCTT